>NC_064615.1:1181162602-1181466538 GCF_023898315.1 Schistocerca nitens | reverse complement strand
TGATATATCTAAAATACCCATACCTACTGCTATTGGTTTATCAAACACAACATTAACTTTATTTAGTTCAATACCAACTAAATTTTCATTGAAAATTACACTCCTTTTAAAATTAGGTTTAGCAATCAGTGCAGCTGCTCCATATCTACCACCCCAGCGTGTTGCTAGTTTTATATCTACCATTTTTCTTACATTTTGCATGGTTTTGCCGAAAACACTGTTATTCATAAGTTTGAAGAAATTTTTTTTCGAAGTCATTACTTGCTCTCATACGTTTCTCTGTATTAATGACAATGTATGGTTTCATCCATGGCGCTTGCTTGAATGATAGTATTCTGTGAATCTTTCGCAATTGTAACTTATGTTGTAAGCACTGTTTTAAATTCCTATAATGTATTACATAATTTTTCTTATCATACAAAGTAGAAATTAACTTTTTTGGAGCACTAAATTTGGTACTGTTACAGTCAGTTGTTGTTGTTGTTGGTGGTGGTGGTGGTGGTAGGATCTTCTCAGGACACAGTGGTAGATCGGAATGCAGATCATGGATATTTTCAGGATATTCAAGATCTACTTCTAAAATATATCCTACATCAGAATCATCTGGCACTGTTGTCACATCAAAAGTATCTAATAATGTTTTTCAGTCAATCCAAGTAAAGTCTGACACAGGAAGGTGTTGCATCATTGCCCAGCTGTAAAGGCTATTAACATCGAGATAGATAATGTAAGATTCATGCATTATAATTAGACATAAATCTGTTGTTTGCAACAGCATGCCGACAAGAGCAATGAACAATCCCACCTCTAATACCTCGCTCAATAAACTGAAGTTGCTCAATGTCAGTAATAAGCTGTAGTTCTATTTTGCTAGTTTTAAGTAAAACATCCCATGCCAAGCCAGGAGAAGTAACGTAATGAGCAGGGTCTAACTCATATGTTTTAATGCACACGTTGTGGAAATTCTCAAAAACGTCAGACAACAGCAATACATCAATTTTCAAATACAAATCAGAATACTCTCCTAGTGTTTTACATTTGAATAAATGCCATACATCACATGCTCTTTGGTAATCGGATTCCGAGACAGTTCTACCGCCTGTCAATAAACTTTTAAAATTATGAATTGGAGGTAAGTGGTCCTCTAGTAAAACAGATTCATTTCTCACATACTCATATGGGAATATACCTTTTTGATTGACTAAATTAAACTCTTGATCATCGGGAAAGTATTTCCTAATTATCTTGAGTTCCTCTGGTTTCAAGTATGAGGCACACTTTTCAAGCGAGCATGTCAGAAAATTTAAGGAATCTATGAATCGAAAGTTTATGCTACATCTCCTACCTCGGTGCATTACTGGAATGCTCTTCGTAAATGATTTATACTGTAGTGACTCGGCAAGACAGTCAAGCCACTCGGAGGTAGCCGAAAGGCACACGTTTAAGCTGACGCAGACTGGCGTGAAGTCTGGAACAGGACAATGTCTTGAAAATTGCAAATAAAGTACGTAGATGATGTAATACTTAACTTTAATCCATAATTGGTGTACATCGCTCTTGACGGTACATTAATAACAATAGCAATATAAACTGGCAATGGCGCCTTGCTAGGTCGTAGCAAATGACGTAGCTGAAGGCTATACTAACTATCGTCTCGGCGAATGAGGGCGTATTTGTCAGTGAACCTTTCCTAGCAAAGTCGGCTGTACAACTGGGGCGAGTGCTAGTAAGACTCTCTGGACCTGCCGTGTGGTGGCGCTCGGTCTGCAATCACTGACAGTGGCGACACGCGGGTCCGACGTATACTAATGGACCGCGGCCGATTTAAAGGCTACCACCTAGCAAGTGTGATGTCTGGCGGTGACACCACATTCCTCCCCCGCAAATCGGCGTACGGTTGTGTTATAAGGCTTCCGCCCGCCGTGGGGAGGACCCCATGTTGACGTATGCGACGAGGTGTGAAGCCTAACAACAGACGAGGCTGTGCCACCCGCACCCGGCCATTCGGTCCGAGGGGAGCTAGGAAACGCCTGGAAACCTAGTCCAGGGTGCACGCCAACATGCGGTGTATGCGATCTTAGAGAGACAGGAGGGGCTGAAGGGTCGACCTCCATCGGGACGGTGCACCCGACGGGCGAAGACGACATCTGGTCCGGAGCGGGCAAGAGTTCCATGTCGGAGGACAGCTGGTCACGGGAAGCGATCGGCGGCGCGTGACCCAGGGAGGCGCCCGGCGGCTGCAGCGAAGCGTCCACTGCGGGCGGCGCCGGCGGGAGGACCGGCGGCGGCGGCGGCGCGTCGCCATGGGGAAAAATGGAAGGCATCGTCGGTAACACCTGGGGATGAGGCGAGCCAGTAGATGGGTCCCCAGGGCGCTGACATGACGGCACCGTCGCTGAAAGCAGACGGGGAGCGGCAGAACCCGTGCGACGACAGAGGCGCAGCTGATTGAGATGCCGACGCACCTCACCAGAGGCCCCCAAAACCAGATACATAGCGCGGCCGAGGCAGCGAAGAATGCGCCCTGCGAGCCAACGCCGTGAACCGCGATAGTTGCGATAGTACACAACGTCGCCTGGAGCAAAAGACGTGTGGCTGCCGATGCACAGGAACCTGATGCGGCGGATGCAGCAAAGACATCACCTTTCGATGAGGACGACCGTGGAGCAACTCAGCCGGCGAGCGACCATCTCGGGGCTGAGAGCGATACGAGGACAAAAAGAGCAATAACGCGTCCTCCCGAGAATGCGACTCTTTCAACCTCAACATCTGTGACTTGAAAACCGGACCAGTCGTTCAGCGGCACCGTTTGACTGAGGCAAAAACGGCGCGGATGTCAGATGCTGAATACCATTGGCCTTGCAGAATGACTGAAATTCTGCGGACATGAATTGTGGGCCATTGTGGGAAACAATAGTGTGCGGAAGACCTTCAATACAAAAGATAGCAGATAACGCTTGGATGGTGGCAGATGACGTCGTGGAAGACAGCCGTACAACAAAAGGAAAATTACTGAGAGAATCGACCACAATCAACCATCAAGCATTCCAGAATGGACCAGCGAAATCGATGTGCAAGCGTTGCCAAGGGGAAGTGGCTGTCGGCCATGCAAAGAATTTCCGCGGTGGGGCGGATTGTTGTTCGGCACACGCCATGCAAGAAGAGCACATATTCGTAATCGCAGCATCGATTCCGAACCAAGTACAGTGCTGACGAGCAAGTTGTTTCGTTCGCACTATACCCCAATGTCCTTGGTGGAGAAACCGTGAGACAGAGGACTGTAACGAACGTGGGACCACGACCATGGACTGATCATTATCAGAACGCAACAGCAAAACACCACGTCGTACAAAAAGTCTCTCATTGTGAGCAAAAAATCGGCGAACCAACGGATCCTCGATCCGTGACTTTTACAAGGGCCATTGAGTAGCAACAAAACGCAAAACGGTAGCAAGGACAGGGTTAGCAGCTGTGGCTGTAGCTACACGACGAAAATCAATCGGAAACGATTCGACCACGTCATCGGTTTCCGGATCAATGAACATGCAAGCAAGTTCGGAAGAATCGAACGCTCTATCCTCAGCAACAGGCAAACGGGACAACGCATCGGCGTTTCCGTGCTTAGCAGTGGACCGATACAAGATATCGTAGCGGTACTGCGAGAGGAAAATAGACCAGCGAATGAATTTCTGCGCTGTACGTGGAGGTACTTAGTAACACCAAACACGAGAGCCAAAGCTTCTTTCTCGATCTGTGAATAATTTCTTTGCGCAGACGAGAGCAATTTGGACGCAAAGGCAATTGGGCGATCATGCGATCCATCTTTGTGCGCAAGCACAGCACCGATCCCGAAATCTGATGCATCTACCATCAACAAAAGGGGTTTCTGGGGATCGAATGGCGTAAGGCAAGTAGTGGAAAGCAACGCCGATTTCAACTGGCGAAAGGCGCGTTCGCATTCCGTCGTCCAGACGAACGGAGCACCCTTACGGCGTAAGCGATGCAGCGGAGCTGAAATGGAAGAGGCGTGGCGCACATATTTATTATAGTAATTGATTTTTCCCAGCACACTCTGTAGCTGCTTCAAATTCTGCGGCGAAGGCAAGTCTTGTATGGCACGGAGGTGCTCTGGACTGGGATGTATGCCTTGGTCATTGAGTACATGGCCCAGATATGGTAAGTCACGAGCAAAAAATACACATTTGTCCTTCCGCAAGCGAAGACCATTGTGTCGCAAGACCTGAAATAATGTTCTGAGATTGGCTAAATGTTCTTCTTCCGTCTTTCCGGAGATCACAATATAGTCGAGATAGTTTGCTGCAGTAGGGACCGATGCACAAACAGTTTGTAAATATTGCTGAAACAATGCAGGGGCGGATGCACACCCGAGTGGCAGTCTTTTGAATCGATACAAACCAAGATGCGTGTTAACCACCAAGACGCGCTGGGATTCGTCGTCCACTGGTATTTGCAAGTACGCATCTGCGCGGTCCAACTTCGAAAAATATTTACCCTGGCACAGTTTGTCAAAAAGATCTTCCGGGCGGGGTAAAGGATAAGTTGCAATCACTAGTTGTGGATTCACTGTAGCCTTGAAGTCCACACAAAGTCTCAATTTTCCGGAAGGTTTTGGCAAAATTACTAAGGGTGATGCCCAGAGAGAAGCCTGCACACGTTCAATCACACCTTGTGATTCCAAATCGTTTAACGTTCTTGCGACCTCATCACGCAATGCGTGGGGAACATTGTGCGCTTGGAAAAATTTCGGTTGCGCGTTTACTTTCAGTTCCAAATGGGCTTCATAGTTCTTAGCGCAACCAAGGTCCGGTGCAAAAATGTCTGCAAATTCTTCACATAGACGAGAAACACTGGCTGAATGCACAGTCTGGTTCGCTGATAGGACCTGATTGACTATAGACAAGTTAAACAACTGAAATACCGGCCGTGGTGGCCGAGCGGTTCTAGGCGCGTCAGTCTGGAACCACGCGACTGCTACGGTCGCAGGTTCGAATCCTGCCTCGGGCATGGATGTGTGTGATGTCCTTAGGTTAGTTAGGTTTAAGTAGTTCTAAGTTCTAGGGGACTGATGACCTCAGATGTTAAGTCCCATAGTACTCAGAGCCATCTGAACCATCTGAACAACTGAAATAAATCTTAACCAAACAAGTTCACTGCAGCAGAAGAACGAAGGACGTAAAATGACACAAGTTTTGTTTGTCCCTTGTATGTTGCAACAAGGCTGCACTGTCCTAACACATGGATAGCTTGTCCTGAATAACTATTTAACGTAACATTTGCGGCATGAAACGGAGGTGTGCCCAGTTGTTCATACGTGTCTTTATTGATCAATAAAACTGCAGCTCCGGTATCGAGCTGGAATGGTATCACGTTGCCATTAATGACCAAATCTACAAAAAGTTTACTGTCCTGCTGACGACAAGAGCGACTGTCTCGTTCAACGTGAACAGACACTGGTACAGAAGCACTTGCGACTTGACGCGATTTCCGGCGATGTCGGCGCACACTATTTGCGGGACGAACACAGTCACTGTTTGATAGAGTGGCACTGGGCGGAGTGGAATTAACTACATGAATTTCCATGGGCGAAGGTTCACGAGCCTGAGTAGTCTTGGTTCGATTCCGGCGCGAAGCAAAGGGCCTGGAATGGTTGTGAGTATCCGATCTAAGCTTTTTCTGGCAAATGCTCTGAACATGTCCTTTTTTATTACAGAAAAAGCAGATAGCTTGGCATGATGGGCAATTGTCACGTGAATGTCTAGTTGCACACCGCGGGCATGATTTTAGCACTGCATTTACTTGCTTGCGCGGCACACGTAGCGGAGAGCGTGGCGGCAGCTGCGCGGACGGGCGCGATGGCTGTTTACTGTTCCGTGCAGCGCGCCCGGCGGGCCGGTTAATGTGCCACACAGCTGGCGTAGTTTCAAATGATTCCTGAGCAAAGTCAAGTGTGTTTTGCCTATCCAATATGTCCATCACTTGTTGAAGGGAGGGATTGACTAGTTTCAAAATCTGTTCCCTTATACGAACATCAGAAACGTTCTGTGCATTTGCATCATGCACCATAGTATCTGAATAAGGGAGTCCGCATTCACACTCAAAAGCACAATCCCTAGTAAGGCCTTGCAAAGTTGCAACCCACTCCCGATTAGTTTGACTGGCCGTACGTTTTGTAAGAAGGAACGTATACCGTTTGGCAACTACATTGACTGATTCTTGGAAATACGCATCTAATGCAGACAAAATTTCGTCGTAGGACAGAGTTGGTATGTCGCGTCGCGGAAACAATTTCTCTATCACTCGGTACGTCTGGACGCCTACACACAAAAGCATAAAAGGCTGCCGCTCAATACCTTGAATTCTGTAGGCGGCGAGATGGAAACCAAATTGGCGTGACCACTCCGTCTAGCTTTCCAGTGCCGCATCAAAAGGACGAAAAGGTGGTGCAACTGCGTGTTGTGGCTGCGGGAGCGGTGGAGCGGCGGCGGCCGGATTGTTTTGCATTGCACGTTGACCCTGGACGAGCTGTCCAAGGGCATCCAGTAAGGTCTGCGTCTGCTGATTCTGCAAGCGATAAAATTCGGACAGTATATCTGGAGATTGTGGCGAAGCCATGACACAAGTAATTTAAGCAAGTATAAAGAAGAAGACCGTTTTTACACTCGTCGACAAACTGTAGTGACTTGGCAAGACAGCCAAGCCACTCGGAGGTAGCCGAAAGGCATACGTTTAAGCTGACGCAGACTGGCGTGAGGTCTGGAACAGGACAATGTCTTGAGAATTGCAAATAAAGTACGTAGATGATGTAATACTTAACTTTAATCCATAATTGGTGTACATCTCTCTTGACGGTACATTAATAACAATCGCAATATAAACTGGTAATGGCGCCTTGCTAGGTCGTGGCAAATGACGTAGCTGAAGGCTATGCTAACTATCGTCTCGGCAAATGAGGGCGTATTTGTCAGTGAACCTTTCCTAGCAAAGTCGGCTGTACTACTGTGGCGAGTGCTAGTAAGTCTCTCTGGACCTGCCGTGTGGTGGCGCTCGGTCTGCAATCACTGACAGTGGCGACACGCGGGTCCGATGTATACTACGGGACCGCGGCCGATTTAAAGGCTACCACCTAGCAAGTGTGGTGTCTGGCGGTGACACCACATATACTTTTCCATGTTTGATGGTAGAATGGGAACAGAGCCTGGATTTAATGTAATTTTTTCATCATCATCGTTATCATTATCATTATCAACAACAGGCACAGTTTTTTCGCAAATGCTTGTCATCGAGAAATGCCCGTCGTCGTTTGCCAGATTATGAAACACTACAGGTACTGTAAAACGAGGTGTATAGTTTACGTTGCAGCCAGCGTGAGCCACGCCTCTGTAAACGCCTGTGAAATGACAATGGTCACGATGCTTCACGTCATCCTCCTGAAAGGGTTTCTCACAAATGTGACAATTCTTCGCAGAGCGAAAAGCTAATTCTTCCTTAGCGCTGATAATCATCTCTTTATTTCGCGCTAAAAAGCCATTCACAATGTCAGCGACTGCATAGAGCTGTTGAGTAAACCAATCCATGCAATCACGACCTCTGTACAGTTTAAACTCTGAATATTCATCATTGTAGGTACAGTGAATATAATAGGCTATACTGAATAGAGTATGTAAATGTACTTGATTTGAATTAATACCACGACTACAAGTAGCAACTGGTTCTAGCATGCATTCCGTATCGGCATAAATCATAAAAGGCAGCTTTAGCTTGTTTCTGAAGTTGCTAAATTTTACATACTGTTTCTCATCACTAGGTATAACACTGCTAACTGGCTTAAATTGTACGCAGTCAGTCAAGTGTACATCTAACTTTTCTTTGGAATGAAAATAACACAGGCAGCGATGACAGACCACTATAGATTTATTAAGACTAGTAATGTTATAATGCGCCATCTTTGACAAGTTTTTTATATAATAGAAATGGTAAATATCTGTGTTTTTGACCTGTAACATTAATAGATTTACATGTTTCTCACGATGGTACTTCCTATCATGCAGGGGGACAACTTGAAAATTTTTTCTTTTTTATTTCTCTCCCATCTTTCCCTTTGCTTTTTCCTCTCCGTCTCCTCCTCCTCCTCCTCCTCATCATCATCATCATCTCCATCACTAAGTACCATCCACTGATAATCAGAATACTGGATACCATACACGTTAACAGAGACGTTTTCATTTTGTTTTTCGAATATGTGCACATGTTTCAGTTCTGTAGGAAAAGGTATGTTATCAAAGTTCAGCTTGTTTGCATGTGATACATATGCAGAAACACGTTCTGGATGAATTTTTACGGGGTACAAACCGGCTAAAATTGCCCACTTGAAACAGGCATTGTCTTTTGAGCGAACATTAATTACTGCATGTTTATTTGCTATAACTTTTGGCAGTTTTCTGTAACGCCCTCCATGAAACCCTCGATTTTCGTTAACATTAACACGCAGTTTAACTATGTCTCTTAGTGCCCAACCGGAATCTCTCTGTTGGAAAGCCTCCAGTTTCTTTAACAACTTCTTTTCAATCTTAGTCGAATACCAATCACTGTCAATTTCGGAAGGTAATATTTCAACATTCTTTGTGTTTATGCCCATTTCTTGTACTTCTCCTGACTTAGGCAATACAAAATTGCAAATACGTACAAAATTAATTTTAAGAGGCCGGTTAACATTTCGCATATTGTTAATGACTGGAAAACATGCATCCAAGAAGTACAGAGGATCCTTGAAACCAGACCGATTAAATATTTCACCCGTACATATTCGACTCTTCAAAGCACATTCTACAGAAACCCATTCCAGATCATTGGTTTCCCGCTGATCTTGGTTTAATTTAATGCGCTTTGGAGATGGTTGACTCATTGTTCACTTTCTGCACTTGTCAAAATATCATATATTGCAAGCAACAGATTTTTACAATTTGAATAAATAAAAGAAACGTCCCCAGCCTCTACCCACGATTTGAGACAAGCAGCGTCATTAAAGAAATCAACCTGGCACTGAAATGCATTATGAGAGCAGACTGTGTATAGAACAAAGAGGATATAGTAATCAACTAGGTTATTATACTTGCTAACGAATACGTCTGTGTAGTAGATATATTCGTACTTATCATACACTTCGAAGGCAGCAAAATGTTCCCCCTCCTTAAAACAGTCCTTCTGAAGTAGCTGCACTATTTTTGCATTCAATTCAGAAAATGCATTCGCATTTTCACCAATGCCGGCTACTTTTATTGTAAACACTAAAGTATCTCGCGAGACAAAATCTGAGCCACAGTTATCTTCTTTTAATGAACGCAAGTCAATTTCTTTAATATTTCCATGCCTTGACACTTTCCTAATTGTAATGGACATTGTTAGTGAAATAACACACACACAACTAAATATTTACATTAATGCTTATACTATGAAAAACAGAAAGGATGTTATTTATGAAACTGTTTCGAAATCAACTACATCCATACTATTGACTCTACCACGATAAATCATAAGCACTTGTCCGGAGTTTAAAAATTCCAGTTCTTCATTGCTGAGGGCAGAGAAGCGCGCAGGCAGATATATTTTGCAGTCCTTGACGTATGCGACAACTGCTGCTCCAAATTTTGTAGTTGTACGCCTGGCGCTGAGAATCAGGTACTTCTCTCCCTGTTCCAGCGCAGACAGCCGCTGAGTAGGTTTTGCGTTTCCGCCCTCACCTAGCTGTTTCAAGCTCTGTAAAAGAGGAGCATCCCTATTCTCTTTAGTTACACAGCAATCAGTCACTACAGATAGAAAAAAATGTGACAATTAGTAGTAAGTAATATATGTTGAACTTACATTTTCTGGAGAGTTGTCTGTATCTTTCTCCAAAAAAAGAAGAAAACACAAAGTGTCAGTTGATGACGACAGTGCCGACCACGACAGTCGTAGTCTCCTGCAGCAAAGGTGATGTTCAGAACGGCAGCAAATGTTAGCCGCTTGTCTCCTGGTTATATACCGAGCGAGCAGGTGAAAAAGGAAAAAAAGGAAAACAGAATATTCGCTTCCAGAGCATTCGCAGAGGGAGTGAGAGCGAAAGAAAGAGAGAGAGGGACAAACTGACGCCGCCTCCTACTGATATTGTACCGATGCCAAAATATTCGCGGAGGTAGTGAGAGTGAAAAAAAAAGGGAGAGAGAGATGTGCAAACTAACGCCACCCCCCTACTGCTGTTATGCTTAATGTTTTTGTTGCTATAAAAGAAACAATCTGGTGCTACTGCTGCTACTGCTAATTATGAAACCACCTCCTACAGATCTGCGTATGGCTTTTAAAGTAAACTTTGGCAACGATCTCTGCCCTCCTCAGGCACTGAGGTACACGCTGAAGACCAGAAATAGCTCATACGAGCAGTCTCTGGCATCTGTACAAATGTTTACGTTTTTTTTTTTTTTTTTTTTTGTCCTCCTCCACGCAGCCTCCAGCGTGATGATGGTAATAGCAGTATTACGTAACACACGTGTAGCGTGGTATGGGGAGGACATGACATTGACCTCCTCCACGTGTGCACAACAAAAAACGCTACGACAGCTGCTCCTCGCCAAGTGCTGGAGAGCTGATGTTATTTCAGATGTTCCGAAACAGATGCCAAACCTCCTGCCCGTGTTCTCATCGCTGTTATTATTATTATTGATATCTGATGGCTCCCTGCGTGCACATCACGTGCTTACACATACAGTGTAGCTTCTGGAGGAAGAACGATACTGTTTTCTGCATTTTACAGCACGTCTTCCGAAAATAATAAAAAATTTCCTTTCGTTTTCTTCTTCTTCTTTCAACTATAGATGTTAATGGTTTAGCAGTGCTAGCAGGAAGACTGTGATATGATAAGAGGAGGGGGAATAATAATAAAAAATAAGAGTGCTCGTACACATAACACATAAAACGAGATGCTTTTAGAGAAATACTATCAGTCGATATTGTTCCACTGAGCAGGTTTACGCTATTGTAGTTTCTGTAGAATCAATCATCATCTTGTCGTGCTTCAGGTAACAGAAATTTTCTGCACATACAACGATTTCAGTCACAGCTGTAGTATGCCACCGCTGACTTTTCTTTCTTTTTTTTTCTTCTTTCCTCTTCCTCTCACAGAATGAAGATAGCATTCATAGATCTGCAAGGATTCAAAGATGATGCAAATAATTTTGTGCCTAAACAAGCAGCTGCTATCATAGTAGATGGAATGCATGTTATTGCAGAGGAATATGTCACTATCGCTCAAGTTGTAGCCTTTAACAGCCTTTCAGAAAAGACTCAGAAGATAAACTCGTGGCTGACACGTAATCATCACCACGAGCACTGGGGAATGGACGGCGTGTCATTACTTACTGCAAGGAATACTTTGTGGGAGTTGTGTAAATGCTGTGATTATATTATGGTAATGGGACAAGAAAAAGTAGAATTGACATCTGCTTTACTGGGTGTGCATCATGGTAGAGTAGTCAACATGCAATCTTTCGAGTGTCCTTCATTGAAAACTCTGAGAACATATTTTAATATTCCTGAAGATCGATTCTTAGCAAAGACTAATGCAAGACTTATTATGAGATGGTACTTTGAGAATAATAAAAATTCTTCTTAGAATATATGTGTGTTCTTTCGTTTTTATTTTTATTTCCCTCCCTTCTTTTTCTTCCCGCACTCCAGTCCATATAAGCAATCATTTCATCAAAATTCTGTAATTACAAAGATATATTGTCTTCCATAAGGAACACGCATTAAGGAGAGAGCATGATGCAAGCTGCAATTGCTCATGAGCTTCTTCGTCCTGCTCGTCGAACGTATCCTAGGAGACCGGTTATCACAAAAGGACTTGATGATCTCCATCAGGCAGACTTAGTTGACATGATTGCATATTCAAAATGGAATTCTGGATATAAATATTTATTAACAGTAATTGATGTTTACTCCAAATACACATGGGTTGCTGCTCTAAAGACTAAATCTGGTGTTGCAGTTGCTGTTGCGATTAAAAATATATACACAAAAAGCAAGCGAATCCCAGTACATTTACAAACTGATCTTGGGAAAGAATTCTACAATACTAGTTTTAAAAAGTTAATGCAACAACTCAGAATTAATCATTATTCCACTTTTTCAAATATGAAAGCTTCTGTAGTCGAACGCTTTAACAGAACTCTCAAGGGTCTTATGTTCAGAAAATTTACTGCTCAGGGCTCATACAAATGGATTAAGACTGTACAAGATCTGGTCACACAGTATAATCACACAAAACACAGAACAATTCAAAGGAGGCCGGTGGACGTAAAAGATAATAGCCTTCTATCTACTGCGTATAAAAAAAATCAAAATGATTGATCCAGGTCGCTCAAAACTCAAAACTGGTGATTATGTCAGAATCAGTAAACAGAAAACAGTCTTTGACAAAGGATACACTGCCAACTGGTCCACGGAAATTTTCAAAATACGTAAAGTGCAAGAAACCAATCCGAGAACATATCTCCTTGAAGATTAGAAATCTCAGCCCATAGCTGGAGCTTTCTATGCAGAAGAGCTACAAAAAACAAAATATCCATCAACGTACATTGTTGAGAAAATCATACGTAAGAAAGGAAATAAGGTACTGGTAAAGTGGTTTGGATTCAGCAATGCACACAACAGCTGGATTAATTTGCAAAAATAATATGTATAATAAATGTTGAATTACATCTTACATATGTTGGTTTAGGTGTGTGTGTGTGTGTGTGTGTTTGTGTGTGTATGTGTGTGCGTGCGTGCCTGTGTAGCCCGCCAGCTGGAAGGCTGCCAAGTGTGACGTATTGAACAGATGACAAGCGACGGCAGCTTGGGTACGGTACCGCAGCTAACCTTAGCTGCGTATATACGTCCCAAAATGTGTCCCAGCTCACCCCTTAGTCAACTACTAATGCCCACTAGTGGGTTTACAGAGACTTTTGGTGAGATAGTATATGCATTAAATATTCCCACAGTGCGCTGTCAGCATCTAATGCTGGAGGAACTTCGCGATACAAACTTTCTAAGTAGCATGAGATATGCGCTACCCCTAGTCGTAAACTGATATCAAAGTCAGGCATATCGACCAAACCACTCTCAAACAGCAGAAACGTGGCCACCACAACCGTAAGGGAGCATGCGGCTGTCACACATGCGTCGGCCACTAAGCATAACTTCTAGCTCTGGGACGAAATTCGAATATTGCGCAAAACCTCCATTTACCTTCAGAACAGAAGGTCATACAGCTACCCCCAATATTGTATTTTTTAGTCGCTCTTTGCTAATTTAGAAAGAACTTCTCATTAATTTGCATATGCAATTCTAAAGGAACCCCCATAACTAAGAGTTATCAGAAACAGAATCAAAGGTCGACCGAGGAAACGGCAGACAAAAAAGACTGCAAAAACAGTTTATCTCTATCTAATTTTACAGTAATCTGTTAAACGCTGTCGAATGTAACTGACAAATGTAACAGGGTCTATCATTTAAATGAACTACTGGATTTCCTGAGTGAGAAACCCAATTTAATTCAATCAGCAACTTCTCTGTGTAGATCTGAAAGCTTCTTAAAGGAACTTCAGCTATGTCAAATCCAGTTTAACATACGACGGGCCTATTCTGGTGTGATCAGAACATTACCCGACGGCAAGATCCTAGGCAGGGTCGGCAGTTTAATGCATGACGTCACTGGGCTATGAGTAAACGTATACAGTGCCTGAGATCGTAATCGAATGAACGCTCTTGATACGCAGATATCCCCATCCTACCCCAAATGTATTTGATAAACTGTGCGCAATGGAAACACATGGAAGTGTGGTGGCCCTGGCTAATGAGGCGTGGGTGTGGGTCCTGTTTAAATTCAGTAGTGGTAACAGGAAGAAAGAAGTTCATCTCTATATAATGAAATGAAAGATTGGTAACGGAGAAGAGTTTATTACAAAACATTTCAAAGGAGAACCAGCGTGTAATGGACAAACGTGATAATTAACTCTAGGAGTAGGGCGCAGAACATAAAAATTCCTATACTCAAACAGCCCACAGAATAGGGAAGAAAATGGTCTAGCAACTAACTCAAGGCATCATTCAAGTAAAACGTTCCTGGTTTCCCATCAGACATAATGACTGCATCGTTCTGGTGAGGCGAGGACAATGCATGCTAGAACCCTAATAAGTGACCCAAGGTTGAGCCATCGACTGCTAGAGCGTGACTTGAAATGTGACCCTCCGTGCTTCAACTGATAACGTACCGACTACCGCCTCATAACTGACATCTCACCTCACTTTCCCGCCACGGCTTACGAACACTGAGAGGCCAGAAGGTGAGCCACTACTCCTGTAACTGCAGAGGGCGTCTGCGCTGCAAGTGCTGCACGTGGGCCGCACACGGGTTGACACTCCTGTCTCGATCACCGTCCAACCCAAGAGTGCTGCTTTACTTCGCGTCCCGACCAACAGTCTGGCTTTCCGTCATGTCACGTAAAAGAGTACCGTTCTGCTTCCTTGCGTGTCTCGACGGCTGCAACTTCTCTGCTTCGCGCCCTGACAGAGAGTACGCTGATGCCAGTTCTTTCGCGTTACCTAATTTTAAAGACTCCGTCCAATCAACATCCACATCTACATGACTACTCTGCAATTCACATTTAAGTGCTTGGCAGAGGGTTCATCGAACCACAATCATACTATCTCTCTACCATTCCACTCCCGAACAGCGCGCGGGAAAAACGAACACCTAAACCTTTCTGTTCGAGCTCTGATTTCTCTTATTTTATTTTGATGATCATTCCTACCTATGTAGGTTGGGCTCAACAAAATATTTTCGCATTCGGAAGAGAAAGTTGGTGACTGAAATTTCGTAAATACATCTTGCCGCGACGAAAAACGTCTTTGTTGTAATGACTTCCATCCAAATTCGCGTATCATATCTGCCACACTCTCTCTCCTATTACGTGATAATACAAAACGAGCTGCCCTTTCTTGCACCCTTTCGATGTCCTCCGTCAATCCCACCTGGTAAGGATCCTACACCGCGCAGCAATATTCCAACAGAGGACGAACGAGTGTAGTGTAAGCTGTCTCTTTAGTGGACTTGTTGCATCTTCTAAGTGTCCTGCCAATGAAACGCAACCTTTGGCTCGCCTTCCCCACAATATTATCTATGTGGTCTTTCCAAATGAAGTTGTTCGTAATTTTAAGACCCAGATACTTAGTTGAATTGACAGCCTTGAGAATTGTATTATTTATCGAGTAATCGAATTCCAACGGATTTCTTTTGGAACTCATGTGGATCACCTCACACTTTTCGTTATTTAGCGTCAACTGCCACCTGCCACACCATACAGCAATCTTTTCTAAATCGCTTTGCAACTGATACTGGTCTTCGGATGACCTTACTAGACGGTAAATTACAGCATCATTTGCGAACAGCCTAAGAGAACTGCTCAGATTGACACCCAGGTCATTTATATAGATCAGGAACAGCAGAGGTCCCAGGACGCTTCCCTGGGGAACACCTGATATCACTTCAGTTTTACTCGATGATTTGCCGTCTATTACTACGAACTGCGACCTTCCTGACAGGAAACCACGAATCCAGTGGCACAACTGAGACGATACCCCATAGGCCCGCAGCTTGATTAGAAGTCGCTTGTGAGGAACGGTGTCAAAAGCTTTCCGGAAATCTAGAAATACGGAATCAACTTGAGATCCCCTGCCGATAGCGGCCATTACTTCGTGCGAATAAAGAGCTAGCTGCATTGCACAAGAACGATGCTTTCTGAAACCATGCTGATTACGTATCAATAGATCGTTCCCTTCGAGGTGATTCATAATGTTTGAATACAGTATATGCTCCAAAACCCTACTGCAAACCGACGTCAATGATATAGGTCTGTAGTTAGATGGATTACTCCTACTACCCTTCTTAAACACTGGTGCGACCTGCGCAATTTTCCAATCTGTAGGTACAGATCTATCGGTGAGCGAGCGGTTGTATATGAGTGCTAAGTAGGGAGCTATTGTATCAGCGTATTCTGAAACGAACCTAATTCGTATACAATCTGGACCTGAAGAGTTGCCCGTATCCAGCGATTTGAGTTGCTTCGAATCCCTAAGGTATCTACTTCTAAGAAACTCATGCTATCAGCTGTTCGTGTTTCAAATTCCATTCGTCTTCCCTGATGAAGGAATTTCGGAAAACTGCGTTCAATAACTGCGCTTTAGCGGCACAGTCGTCGGTAACAGTACCATCGGCACTGCGCAGCGAAGGTATTGACTGCGTCTTGCCGCTTGTGCACTTTACATACGACCAGAATTTCTTCGGATTTTCTACCAAATTTCGAGACAATGTTTCGTTGTGTAACCTATCAAAGGCATCTCGCATTGAAGTCCGCGCCAAATTTCGCGCGTCTGTAAATTTTAGCCAATCTTCGGGTTTCGCGTTCTTCTGAACTTCGCATGCTTTTTCCGTTGCCTCTGCAACAGCGTTCGGACCTGTTTTGTGTACCACGGGGGATCAGTTCCATCTCTTACCAATTTATGAGGTATGAATCTCTCAATTGCTGTTGCTACTATATGTCTGAATTTGAGCCACATCTCGTCTACATTTACATAGTCAGTTCGGAAGGAATGGAGATTGTCTCTCAGGAAGGCTTCTAGTGACACTTTATCCGCTTTTTTAAATAAAATTATTTTGCGTTTGTTTCTGGTGGATTTGGAAGAAACGGTATTAAGCCTAGCTACAACGACCTTGTGATCACTAATCCCTGTATCAGTCATGACGCTCTCTATCAGCTCTGGAATGTTCTATTTGCCAAATCATAAACTTTGCTCGATAGTCTCCAAGCCCTGGTGCGTGGTAAAACTCGGGTCCGCGCCTAGTGTGTGAGATTGCGCTCGAAGTCCCCCGCAAGAAGATATCTTCAGTCCTAAGTATTGTCCAATTTTCCCAGAAGCTTCCTCTCTGCTTGCCGGACCGTCGCCATCCGCACTACAGTGACATTCTAGAGTGGGCCAATTGTGAATGCAGTTTCCCTGCTACGGCCTCTGTAGTTAACCATCTACCCGCAGCACCACTGTCCAGAATATCTGGGCAGGTCCCGTGTGCTGCAGATAGCGATGGCAGGCGGGCAGCAGATGCCGTGAGTGATCGGCATGGGGTGGTGGAGACCGGAACACCCATGAGTCGGATACACGCTTATCTGATGGCCCAGGAAGTCGCCGGCCAGACCCACTCTGCACTACAGGGTCGTTTCGATGTCACCGGTCTGCACAGAGCGTCTCCGTGACTCAGTGCCAGCTACACCCCACGAGCAAACCAGCGCACATGGTGGAAATCGTCCTGCCGCCTGGTTGCCTGGGAATTATAAGGACTGCGCAAACAGAGCTTGAGTACTATTCGTGACACAGACAAATTTTAAATACACTTTATTACATTGACCAAGTTGGTTGACAAATGTATAGATGTTAACAACATAGTGAAAATTGTCAAGAGAATTCAAATGGAATAAGTTACAGTCCCAATGCTACGGGCTAATCGGGACGCTTCACATGCCAGTCTGGTCAAGGAACAGAGAGACTCCATCTCATTCTAAAACACAGACGTAAAATAACATTAAAGTGCACGTGATAACGTCTGATCAAATTAACACTTTAGATAGTTTCATTAACTACGAGAATCTCTTTTTTCTAAGCCCAATTACATTTAAATTGAATGCAACCGATCCCCAGTAATGTCTAATGGTGGATGTGTGTTCGAAATGGCAAGTAAAACGCGCGCCTCAAGCAAATCACACACAAATCCGATGCTATAAATGGACACGCACCAAACTATGAGAGCAAGGTATCCGAGATTTAATGGACACACATGCGCCTATACAAGAACTGAAAGCGTAACACTTGTCAAGAAATTTGAAAAAGATCTTAAAGTTGATTTTGAAACCAAATTATTTAATTAAATGCAATGCACTCGCCTTTGAACTAGAGTACACAGGGTAAATTCAAGTAATATAAAAATTACATAGCTTAGTAAAAATCAAGTTATTTGACCAGTGAGGTACAACACCCGTTGCACGCGAAACTGCCTTAGGGCCTGCTGTACGTCGAGTTGGTGTGCCAAGCAATAGGCAGCTCCCGTCAACACACCTGAAGACAGCAGAATTTGTTCTGAGATATCTTTTACAAATTACCCCAATAAGACCGCCCATTCAAACGAAGCACAAGCAGGGAGTACATTGCAGAATTGTTTTATACACCACAAAATTTTAAAGAACAATTACATATACGAGAAATACTAAGAGAGACTCAACTGCACCGCACACAATTTAACAGCCTTAAACATGCTTCTCTGGTCTCAGGAAATAGGCTGTACATCAACATTAACACGGGGAACAGAATGACAGCACCGTCGGTTAAAACAATTGAAGAGACTGAAAGAATTCGTGGCACAGAGAACTCCCTTGCACCGAGACCACAAAGTGCCCCAGCACAACGACGAGTTCTAGGCGCTACAGTCTGGAGCCGCGCGACCGCTACGGTCGCAGATTCGAATCCTGCCTCGGGCATGGATGTGTGTGATGTTCTTAGGTTAGTCAGGTTTAAGTAGTTCTAAGTTCTAGGGGACTGATGACCTCAGAAGTTAACTCCCATAGTGCTCAGAGCCATTTGAACCACAACGGCGAGCTGCTGGAACGCGCAGGTTGACGTCGGTGTGAGAACGCTACTACATAGAAAAACGGCAGTTCGGTTACTCCGTGCAGTCGGTCCCAATTTGATCCTTCGAAGTCGGAACGGCCAGCATTCCTCGCGTACATCAGGAAGGATTATGGAGACAAACCGTGCATCGAGAGTATGAGGTCACTCGAGACAACGGGGAGTGAATTTTGGACCCCACTCGCGGCTCTGCTCCTCGACCGACCTTGCTGTCCCACCACAGGCCGAACTTCAAGAGGGCGAGGCCTCTACTGGCGCGGCCTATCAGCCCGCTAGGGACGCTCTCTGGCCAAACGAAGTTGTACCCGCATTCTTCTTGCATTCATCATGTGAGATGCACTGCATATCAAGACCCGGATTGTGTAACCACAGAAACGTAAAAATCTCTCTTTTCTCCCAACCGAGTATCTAGTATAATAAACAGTGAAACCGACATACTTGTTCCAGCTTTACGCATTTCAGCGTCATTGAAAACACTACACACAATGCTCATGAGATGACCCCAAACGTAAAAAGTCAGCGATTGAGGTGAAGTTCATCTCGCTCCATCAATAACTTGCCACAGCGGTACATTAGATGTGCTAGTACATTTTTCTGTTACTGGTAGACGTCATCTAACGCGTTAATATGGTCAAAGATGGACGTAATTCCAACTTCATGTTGAGATCTTGCTGCAAATTGCGTCTGTTACTGCAGGAAATGGCACTGTCGACACATTGACATATTTAAGCTCTTTCGACTAGCAGATAATTCACGATAGCTACGCAGCAGCGCCACACGCTGCTCGCTATCCACATCCTGAAATGACAGCTATTGGCAGCTGCCCGTCCAGTGTATCTCCCGCCTGTTTATCCTCTCTGCAGACTTGCAGCTGAGCGCTGCGGCTTGCCTACCCCTCAGGCGACCGGCTCCATATTCCAGCGTTCGCAGCGGCTGCTTCCCACACACAGGCCGGTCCGCGGGAGCGGAGGCAGAGGCGCGTCAAGTCAGCTGCGGCCGCGAGACACATGCTGCGGTGAGTGGCACCGCTGCGGCCTCTGGCCATGACGGGCGGCCGCTGCGCCGAAGCCAGGAACTCGCGCAGCACGCTGCTCTCGAAGCGCCTGGTTTCCGGGGGCAGCCTGTACGTTTGTTAGATTCGTGCTGTATTCCTTCAATAAATAAGCTCACAAACAACCACCACCATTTTCCATTACTACAAGGGGATACCTCTACAGAAGCTATAATCGAGTTTGGCGTGATGCTATTACAGTATTATTTTGTACATTCGTGTGCAAAACTAAGGATTAAAGTAACTTTCGCACATAGGTAGATCAAACATCCAATATAGAAAGAACTACTACAGTCTAGTACAGAGCGTAACTGAAAAAAAACCAGCAATGTCATTCATCATTCCAACTCTCTTTCTACTTCTTCCTATCATTCTTTTCTCTTTTCCTTCTACAATTCTTTGTTGAATATAATTCCCATGCGGTATGTGTTCCAGCAGAGATATGTCCTCATTCTGATAACTTACTTCCCCTCATTTCTTCATTCTAAAGACTGTCAATCCACATCACCATAAGCGTTATTCTCAATGGCTAAATTTCAGAAACTCCTAAATATCTTTTTTTTTCTTTTTTTTATAGCTGTCGGTGATCCCTTGCTGCATTGCACCAAACTCCAGATACGACGTTCATCAAAACTTTTGGTCATCTCCATCGGAATTCTTCTAGATGTTAGTAAATACTTCACCTTCTCACACGCTCCCTCTCCCGTAAATATCCTCTTGCATATTTGTACAGCTACGATTCTATGTCATTAAACTTCGCAGGTACAGAAAAGATTTTAAGTACTCTCTATTGTATCTTGTCAAATGGCTCTGAGCACTATGGGACTTAACATCTATGGTCATCAGTCTCCTAGAACTTAGAACTACTTAAACCTAACTAACCTAAGGACATCACACAACACCCAGCCATCAAGAGGCAGAGAAAATCCCTGACCCCGCCGGGAATCGAACCCGGTGCGGGAAGCGAGAACGCTACCGCACGACCACGAGATGCGGGCTGTATTTTGTCTAGGAATATGTTAACTGACGGCTCCGTCTTCCTTATTCTTATCAATTTCGTCTGTCCCATATATTGATGTCACAAAACTCAATGTGACAAAACTCATGAGAGATCTCCTAACATCGTGTCGGATCTCCTTTTGCCTGGCGTAGTGCATAATCTCTACGTGGCGTTGACTCAGCAAGTCGTTGGAAGTCCCTTGCGGAAATACTAAAACACGATGCCTCTATAGCCGTACATAATTGCGAAAGTGTTGCACGGACTGACCTCTCCATTATGTCCCATAGATGTTCGATGGCAGTCATGTAGGACGATCTGGGCGTCCAAATAATTCACTCGAATTGTCCAGATTGTTCTGACATGGCACATTGTCACTCACTAAAATTCCGTCGTTGTTCGGGAACATGAAGTGCTTGAATGGTTGCAAATGGTCTCCAGGTAGTTGAAACTAAACATTTCTACTCAATGATCGGTTGAATTGGACAAGAGGACACAGTCTGTTCCACGTAAACACGGCATACATAATTATGGAGTCGCCACCAGATTGCACAGTTCCTCGTTTACAACTTCGGTACACGGGTTCGTGGGATCTGCACCACACTCAAATCCTACCATTAGCTCTTAACAACTGAAATCGGGACTCATCTGTCCCGACCACGGTTTTCCAGTCGTCTGCGGTCCAACCGATATGGTCACGAGCCCAGAAGGACCGCTGTGTAGCGATGTCGTGCTGTTAGCAAAAGCGCCCGCGTCGTTCATCTGCTGCCATAGTTCATTAAAGCCAAATATCGCAGCACTTTCCGTTCGCCTCACGTTTCACATTGATTTCTGTGGTCATTTCACGCACTGTTGCCTGTCTGTTGGGACTGACAACTCTAAGCAAGGGCCTCTGCTGTCAGTCGTTAATTGAAGGCCGTCGGTCAGTGCGTTGTCTGCGGTGAGAGCTAATGCCTGAAATTTGGTATTCTCAGCGCATTCTTGACACTGTGGGTCTTGGGATACTGAATTCTCTAACGATTTACGAAATGGAATGTCCCATGTGTCTAGTTCCAACCACCATTTCACGTTCAAGATCTGTTAATTACCGTTATGCGGCCGTACGTCGGAAACCCTTCCACAAGAACCACTTGAGTGCAGATGACACGTCCGCCAGTGCACTACTCTTTTATACCTTGTGTACGCGACATTGACGCCATCCGTATCTCTGCACATCGCTGCTCTGTCACTTTTGTCAGCTCAGTATATTTATCTTCATTCCGTACTAGTTGGCCCTTCTTGTAACACTGTTTAACATCTTTCGTAGCTGCTGTTCTGATTCTTCCGGCAGTACTCGATCATTCGCTTATTTTATAGCCTTTATCCTTGCTCCTCCAATCACAGGGCCAACTGCATCCTCTATAGCCTTTCCTTTCAGTTCTTCCCCAAATATGCTGTCTGGTCCCTTCAATCCCACAAACCAACCAAATATGCTGAATACATTTTACGACAGGGAGCATCATTTCGTTACACATATTTCATTGCTCATCTCTTCCGTCTCCTCAGTCCTTACTCTGTCAGTTACTTATTTATATGCATCTCCTTTATTAACCTTTTATGTTTCCAATCTATACCCGCATCTTTTGAAATTCTTGACAGTATTTTCCAGTTGATTCTATCGAAAGACTTCTGCCAGTCAATTAAACAAATGTACACTTCCATGTTTGTTTCCATCATTCTCTCCCCAGTCATGTTCAGCCTACAGCATCTCTTGTTCCTTTACCCTTTTAGATCCCGAATTGGTCATCGCAAGTAATTTCCTCAAATTTCTTTTCAGTTGTCCGTAGCACGTCTCTCCTTGGGGCATTTGTAACATTAATGATGAAAATAATTGTTCCACATTCTTTGCATTCCTTTATATTGCGTTATTTTTACGTAAATGTATCTTTTTGGAGTATTCAGTACTGTTTTCGATATACTCCTTTCCTCGTAGATTTTGCTAAGAACCTCCTCATCCTTACTTTAACAGTCCACCTAATTTTCAACATTCTCTTGTAGCACTACATCTCAAAAGCTTTCTCTTGATTTCGATTTTTCCAACAGTCCATATTTCACTACCATGTTATGCTATGCTCCAAATGCACTTTCTCAGAAACTTCTTCCTCAATATTAAGACGTATGTTTGATACTAGCAGGCTTCTCTTGGCCAGGAATGCTATTTCTGCCTCTGCTACTCTGAGTTTCATGAGCACTTAGTTCCGTTTGTTATGGGTTTTTTTGCTACCTAGGCAACAGAATTCCTTAACTTCATCTACGCCATGATCACCTATCCTGATGTTAAATGTCTCGCTGTTCTCATTTCCGCTGCTTCTCGTTGATTTCGTCTTTCGTCGATATACTCTCAATACATATTCTGTGCTCATTAGACTGTTCATTCCGTTCAGCAGATTCAGTAATTCTTCTTCACTTTCACCGAGGACAGCAATGTCATTAGCGAATGTCTTCATCGATATCCTTTCACACTGATTTTCTATTTCACTCTCATAACTTTCCCTTATTTTCGTTATAGAGGTTGAACAGCAGGGACGAAAGACTATATCCCTCTCTTACATCATTTCTAAGCGGAGCGCTTCGTTCTTAGTCTTCCAGTCTTACGATTCCCTCTTTCCTCTTGCACATATTGTACATTACCAGTATTTCCCCACAGGTTATCCCTATTTTTCTCAGAATCTCGAATACTGTGCAACATTTGACAGCGCGGAACGCTTTTTATAGATCGAGAAATCCCATGAAAGTGTCCCGATATTTTTAGTCGCGCTTCCGTTATCGGCCACAACGTCATAATTGCTTCTCTGGTGCCTTAACCTTCCCTAAAGCTAAACTGATAGTTATCTAACATATCTACAATTTATTTTCCATTCTTCTGTGCATTATTCCTGTCAGTAATTTTGGAGGCATAACCAGTTAGGCTGATTATAGGATGATTTTCGTACTTGTCCACTCTTTCATTCTTCGGAATTGTGTGGTTGATGTTTTCCCGAAAGTATGGTCGTATATCGTCACACTCATACAGTCTACACACCAACGTGAGTAGCCGTTTTGTTGCCATTTTCTTCAGTGATTTTACATATTCTGATGGAATGTTATTTATCGCTTCTACGTTATTCGATCATAATCTTTCCAAAGCTCCTATTAATTCCGATTTTAATAATGGATCCCCTATCTCTTCTATAACGACTCTCGTTTTTTCTTTGATTGCCCTTTTCAGAGATGTTCATTCCTCTTCAACTAAGCTGCCTACTGAGGAATTCCTTACCGTATCTCTTCATCCCATGGTACATTAATACCCCACTTCTTTGCGCGTTGATTCTTCCTGACTAGTTTTTTAAGCTTTAGCTTACTCTCCACCACTGCTCAACTACAGCATTGGTGTACATTCAGCCAAGCATATGCATTGCAATTCAGGATGTGATTTCGGATTCTCTGCCTGACCATGATTACTTCCTTCATCTCCCAGCCATTCCAAGAACTGCTCTTCCTCTTGCTATTTTTGAACAGAGTTTTCGCTGCTATTAGCCGAAATTTATTGCAGAATTCAATTAGTTTTTCTCCTCTCTCATTCCCAATACCACGTTAAATTTTCCGGTAACCCTTTCAACTCCTTGCTCTTCAACCGAGTCCCAATCTCCCATGGCTATTAGATTTTCATCTCCCTTAAACCTATTGAATTGGCCGTTAAGTATCCTAACATGCTTTCTGTCTCTTCATCTGCTGCACATGTGACGTCGGCATTTATAGTGAATCATCGTTGTCGGTGTTGGTTTGCTGTCTATTCTGATGAGATCAGCCCTGTCACTGAACTATTCACAGTAATCCAGTCTTTGCACTACCTTCGTATACGTAACGAATGCTACTCACGCTATAGCATTTTCTGCCGCTGTTGAAACTCCCACATACTTACCTCACCAGGAACCCCAGTTTTCCTTCCATTCCACTTCACTCACGCCCACTATATCTACAGGAGACTATTAGAATACCCCTTTTCAAGTTGTCTAGCTTCCCTCTTACGGTCAGATTTCTGACATTCCACGTCCTGACTCGTAGAACGTTATCCTTTCGTTGATTGTATATGCGTTTTCATGGTCACTTCCCCATTGGTCAATCCTCTCCCGGAAATCAGACTATGGGACTAGTCTGGCATCTTTTGCCAATAGAGAGCTTTTCACGTCATATTTTCACTTACAGGGCACCCACCCTGTGGATACACATCATGTTTCTGTAATGCAGAGGTTGTCACTGCTTTCTACATCCTCATGCCGTCGATAATTGCTGACTGCACGGCAAGTGCAAGGAGTGCCCGGAACCCCTGTCCACTCCCCCGCCCTCTTTGACAATTCCGTTGGCTGAATGAGGGTGACTTCTTATGCTGGAAGCGTTCGGCCGCCACAGTTGATAGTTTTCATTCAGAATTTAAGCGAAGGCGGGTTTCAAACGCGGGTCGGGGGCGTTTTGATTTTCAATCAAAAACTCTGTCCATCGACCAGGTGTGCAAAGGTACTAGAACGGTCGTAAGTAGATCTCGACGCCAAAATCCTGGATCATAATCTTTGTATACTACCTCTGTCAAAATAGGTGTCGAATTTTGACCTAAGAATGTAATTGCCTCAGATGGTATTCTGTCACTACACCAGTGTTTCCTGTTTCCGAAATTCCTGAATTGTTATTGTGGCGTCACCGCCAGACACCACACTTGCTAGGTGGTAGCCTTTAAATCGGCCGCGGTCCATTAGTATACGTCGGACCCGCGTGTCGTCACTGTCAGTGATCGCAGACCGAGCGCCGCCACACGGCAGGTCTAGAGAGACTTACTAGCATTCGCCTCAGTTGTACAGCCGACGTTGCTAGGAATGGTTCACGGACAATCACGCTCTCATTTGCCGAGACGATAGTTAGCATAGCCTTCAGCTACGTCATTTGCTACGACCTAGCAAGGCGCCGTATTCAATTGATATTTATATTGTGAAGCATGTATCATCAAGAGCGATGTTCTACAATTATGGATTAAAGTTAAGTATTACACCAACTGCGTCCGTTTTTCTAATTTCTCATTTCTCTGACCTGTTCCAGACCTCACGCCAGTCTGCGTGTAATTAAACGCGTGCATTGCGGCCTCCTCTAGCAATACGGTGTTGGCTCTTCTGCCAACACAGCAGTTATCACCAATTCTCATTCCAGTGCCTTAGGACCTGGGTTTTTGCAATTTGTTTGCCTTCATCTTCAAAGTTATCAGTCTGTGCACTGTACAACCCTTCCAGATAATCCATCCAAACTTCCTTCTCTTCTTCTGTCTTGTACATTTCTTCCAATTTTCCTTTCTTTCCAATTCTTCAATTACCTCACATTGTTTCCTCATTCAGTCCCGTTAACTTGATCAGTTAACTCTGCTAGTTCATTGTTGTATCTGTACTGTCTTCTGCCTTCTTCCTAACTGTAATTTTTCAGTTTCGTGCACTCATCTCTGTTATCCAGCACACTTCTTGTTATCCACTCTTTCTTCATTGTTGCTCTTTTCACCTCTCCGGTTTATTTCCTTAATGCTTCCAACATAGTAGTTCTAACGGTATTTCACTCTTCTGTGAATTCTGCACTTCTTCTTCCGTGTTCCAATTTATTTTCGATGTAGCGGCTGAACCCTTTCTTAAAGTTCTCATTCTTCAGTACCTCAACATCCAATTTCTTTATGAATTCTCTCTTCTTAGTATAATCTTATCCTAATATCTGCCACGAATAACTTATGATCTACGTCAGCACCTACACTTGGAAAGGTTTTCGCCATCTTAATGCTGTTTTTGAATTTCTGATTGATTATAACAAAGTCTATTTGATATCTAGCAGTATCATCTCGAGCTTTCCATGTGTACAATATCAGGTGACGGTGCTTAGACAAAATATTAGCAATTCAGACATCCAGTCATTCAGGAAATGCTACCACTTTTTTCCCCTCTCATTGGTCTTTCCCAGTCCATAGTCAATAACTATGTTATTTTTTCTTCTCTTTCCCACTATACTACTCCAGTGTCCTTTCATTACAATTCTGACTTGTCCTCTCCCATTCATTTTTTAGACTTCCTCTATCGGCTCATGTGTTGTGTCCACTTCCTTTCCGTTTGCGTCTGATGCTGACATATAAACTTGACTAATCAGTCTGCCCACAGCATCACTGTTTAATTTCACTGCTAACACTCCGTCGCTTATCGGAATGGCCCTCACAATGTTCTTGTCGGGATGTTTCTTGTACATAACTCCATTTCCTTGCTTTCCGATCCTTTATTCATTACCTTGTCTTCTCCAGATGCAATCGCACCATCTCACCATCTCCTTCCTGTCGAACGTCACTTAACCGTAAAAGACGTAATATGGCTCTCCATTTCTCTCTTCACGTTTTCTAATTTTCATTTGTTATTCATCGTCTTCACAACAGATGCAGCAGTCCTCAATAAAAATGTTTCCATTTTCCTCATTGTATATTGATTTGATTTACTGCACAGATCCCCTGGGTAACTGTGCCCATCCAGAGATTCGATCCTGTAACTACTCCAGAATTTTTCTTATCAGGAACAACCATGCTTGAGGGCATAGTAGAGTTGGGCTAGGGATAATGAATGGGTCTTTAAACCAGAGGTTTTCCCTTCCCTTGTGTATCCTCTGCTCTTGGCTTTGTCAGAGTCATCCACATTTATGGGTAGCTTCCTACTCCAAGGGTAAGAGAGTGCCTTGCCTTCCACCCACTCATCCACACTCCATGGAGGCTGTTGGCACTTGGCAGGGGCCCTATTCTCTATCTTTCTGCCATTACACAAGCGCACCGAATGGTCTTGTTTTCGAAGGAGAGCCCCAACTTTTTCTATAAGTACTGCGGAAGCGATGCCGAACGGTCCTAGCGAACCGAAACATAGTTGTCAGTTCTCCTCGCACCAACCAATCAAAAGCGATCTGCCTCAGATCCGCGCACGCGCACTGCAGCGCCTTAGCGGCACGAGCCTGAAGGGGCTAGCAGCCAACACAGACACGCTGTTCTTCACAGTACCGAAAACTGTGGTTAGAGTACACAACACCGCGCAAATTTCGCTGACCACGTGCTTCAGCGAATGCATGATAACGATAGAATATTGACTGTGTTGTGGAAACTGTCATAAATGTCACATTATGCAACTTCCTGGCAGATTAAAACTGTGTGCCCGACCGAGACTCGAACTCGGGACCTTTGCCTTTCGCGGGCAAGTGCTCTACCAACTGAGCTACCGAAGCACGACTCACGCCCGGTACTCACAGCTTTCTCATTCTGGAAACATCCCCCTGGCTGTGGCTAAGCCATGTCTCCGCAATATCCTTTCTTTCAGGAGTGCTAGTTCTGCATGGTTCGCAGGAGAGCTTCTGTAAAGTTTGGAAGGTAGGAGACGAAAGGCGAAGGTCCCGAGTTCGAGTCTCTGTCCGGCACACACTTTTAATATGCCGGGAAGTTTCATATGTTTCCTTCTCTTCCTTTTCCTACTATTGAATTACAGTCACCCATGACTATTAAATTTTCGTCTCCCTTCACTATCTGAATAATTTCTTTTATCTCATCACACATTTCATCAATCTCTTCTTCATCTGTGGAGCTAGTTGGTATATAAACTTGTACTACTGTGTAGACGTGGGCTTCATGTCTATCTTGGACACGATAATGCGTTCACTATGCTGTTTGTAGTATCTTACCCGCATTCCTATTTTTTTCATTCATTCAACTCCTGCATTACCCCTATTTGATTTTGTATTTATAACCCTGTAGACACGTGAGCACAAGTCTTGTTCCTCCTGCCACCGAATTTCACTAATTCCCACTATATCTAACTTTAACCTATCCATTTCCCTTTTTAAATTTTCTAACTTACCTGTTCGATTACGTGATGTGACATTCCACGCACCGATCCGTAGAACGCCAGTTTTCCTTCTCCTGATAACGACGTCCTACTGAGTAGTCCACGCCCGGAGATGCGAATGGGGGACTATTTTACCTCCGGAATATTTTACCCAAGAGGACGCCGTCATCATTCAACCATACATACAGCAGCATGCCTTCGGGAAAAATTACGGCTGTAGTTTCCCCTTGCTTTCAGCCCACGTGTTATCTTAGATTAAGGAAAGTTAAACCTACGTGTCTATCATTTGTATACTTAGAGAAAGTTTTTGACAATGTTGACTGAATACTCTCTTTCAAATTCTGAAGGTAGCAGGGGTAAAATACAGGGAGCGAAAGGCTATTGACAATTTGTACAGAAACCAGATGGCAGTTATAAGAGTCGAGTGGCATGAAAGTGAAGCAGTGGTTGAGAAGGGAGTGAGACAGGTTTGTAGCCTATCACCGAAGTTATTCAATCTGAATATTGAGCAAGAAGTAAAGGAAACAAAAGAAAAATTCGGGGTAGGAATTAAAATCCATGGAGAAGAAATAAAAGCTTTGAGGTTCGCCGATGACATTGTAATTCTGTCAGAGACAGGAGAGGACCTGGAAGTCCAGTTGAACGGAATGGACAGTGTCTTGAAAGGAGGATATAAGATGAACATCAACAAAAGCAAAACGAGGATAATGGAATATAGTCAAATTAAATCGGGTGATGCTGAGGGGATTAAATTAGGAAATGAGACACTTAAAGTAGCAAAGGAGTTTTGCTATTTAGGGAGCAAAATAACTGATGATGGTCGAAGTAGAGAGGATATAAAATGTAGACTGGCAATGGCAAGGAAATCGTTTCTGAAGAAGAGAAATTTGTTAACATCGAGTATAGATTTAAGTGTCAGGAAGGCGTTTCTGAAAATATTCGTGTGGAGTATAGCCATGTATGGAAGTGCAACGTGGACAATAAATAGTTTGGATAAGAAGAGAATAGAAGCTTTCGAAACGTTGTGCTACAGAAGAATGCTGAAGATTAGATGGGTAGATCACATAACTAATGAGGAGGTATTGAATAGCCGGCCGGAGTGGCCGTGCGGTTCTGGGCGCTACAGTCTGGAGCCTAGCGACCGCTACGGTGGCAGGTTCGAATCCTGCCTCGGGCATGGATGTGTGTGATGTCCTTAGGTTAGTTAGGTTTAATTAGTTCTAAGTTCTAGGAGACTGATGACCTCAGAAGTTGAGTCGCATAGTGCTCAGAGCCATTTGAACTATTTGAGGTATTGAATATAATTGGGGAGAAGAGAAATTTGTGGCACAACTTGACTAGAAGAAGGGATCTGTTGGTAAGACCTGTTCTGAGCCATCAATGGATCGCCAATTTAGTGTTTGAGGGAGGTGTGGAGGGTAAAACTCGTAGAGGGAGACCAAGAGATGAATACACTAAGCAGATTCAGAAGGATGTAGGTTGCAGAATGTACTGGGAGATGAAGAAGCTTGCGCAGGATAGAGTAGCATAGAGAGCTGCATCAAACGAGTCTCTTGACTGAAGACCACAACAACAACGTCAATTTAAGAAATATATACGTTAGTCAAAGCTACGAAGAAAAGATGACACAGGCAATGGATTTCAAGTTTTGGGTACCAATTGATAAAACCACAGGGGAAGATACTCGGCAGTTTTCATTATGCGAAGTTTGGAAGACGATGGTCCAGGCAAAAAGGTTTTAGTAATCTGTGAATATTTGGGAATAGTAGATTTTCCATATTAGGAAGTAGTTTCACCGAGCTGTGGGCGTCACATAACTCGAAGTCGTAAAGCTTCATAGTGCACTACTCATCATAACGGATGCTGCGACGTATATGGTGAAAGCTGCCGAATCGTTAAAAGCATTATACAGTAAAATGGCAAACGTAACTTGTTTAGCTCACGCTTTACACAGAGTTGCAGAAGTGATTTGTAGCAAATTTATTGATGTTGACAAATTTCTTCGATGTGTGAGAAAACTATTCCTGATACCACCTTCACATATTGCAGCATTTCAGTTTCCTTACCACCATGTTTCATTTCGACGAGATGACGATACTTGATTGATGCCTGCATGTACTACTGCCAGAACTCCAAAGTTGTGATAATATGGTAGATTCATTCGATAGCAGCAAAGCCAAGAATTTCAAAAATTTTCCATGCGAATTGACTGTTCAAACAAATTTCTGGCTTGCAGCGGGTCGTCGTTCAATACCTCGCACGATATTCCAACTGGGCACCTGCCGATCATCTTCAGGCGAGCCGTCGCAGACTGGCGAAAACGTCCTCCGTTCCGCAAAATATAGCGCGCTGTAGCTTTTAACAAAAGTTCCTCTTGCAGTTTCATTGACACTGATCCGTAACATGTTTCTTGTTGATAGCACTGCTTTGTTTAGGCACGCTCATTCCTCAACTTATTATAAGTTTAATCAAGAATGTTTTGAGGAGATTGACGGTGTCTCCATGGGTAGCCTCCAGTCTACTTTTTTGTGGAGGATTTTGAGGAGAGAGCCCTTGAATCAGCTGCCCTGAAACCAACAGTTTTTTGGAGGTATGTGGATGATACTTTCATAGTGTGGCCTCATAGAGAAGACAAATTAATGGAGTTTCTATATCGCCTCAACTCCATTCATAGCGACATCCGGTTCTCAATGGAAATAAAGAAAGATGGTTGTTTGCCTTTCTTGCATGTCCTGCTTCGAAGGAAGAATGATGGTTCTCTACGGCATTCAGTTTATCGGAAGCCCACTCATACTCAAATGGCTCTAAGCACTATGGGACTTAACAGCTGAGGTCATCAGTCCTCCCCCCCCCCCACCCCCTCTCATACTGATTTGAAACTGCAAGCATCGAGTTGCCGTCACCCGTCGCAAACCGTGAGTGTGCTTCAAACACTTGTTCCTAGAGCTCATACTGTCTCAGATCTAGATAGCTTACCGCAAGAACTCGCTCATCTAAAGAAAGTATTCAGCGAAAGTGGGTATTCTATCCGGCAGATTAACAGGGCACTAACAGTTAAACCTAAGAAGCAGGAAGTGGATAAAGAGGAGAACATGCCTGAACAATCTTTAGCTTTACTTCCTTTCGTTAGCAACCCTTCGTTTAAAATAGCAAGAATCCTCCGAAAATTTCAAGTAAACGTGGCTTTCCTCCCACCATGGAAGGTTTCGGACCTTGTGGTATCAGTAAAGAACAATCTGATACTACGAAAGGCCGGAATTTACAAGATACCATGCCAATGTGGTATGGCTTACATAGGTCAAACCACACGCACCGTGAAAGACGTAGCATTGGACATCAGCATTACTCCTGCCTTGCGGAGCCAAGCAAGTCCGCTATCGCTGAACGTTGTTTCCAATGGACATTCAATGGAGCATGAGAAAACAATGATTTTGTCGACAGCAACATCTTTCTGGGACTCCGTTATTAAAAAATCCGTAGAAATACTACTGGCGAAAAATCTGTTGAACCGTGACAGCGGCTACAAGCTGGACAGTGCATGGAATCTCATCATCCCCACGATTTGCTCAAATCGAAGACAACAGAGTGCTCCGAAGGCCGCGGCAAACAGCAACGCAGAGGGTGACTTAGTCCACTATACCACCAATGAGGGCGCTGCCGGCGGGCAGTATGGTCCATCTATCAAGTTTTCGACGCATGCGGAGAATAGTTTCTGCGTGCTATATATTGCGGAACGGAGGACGTTGTCGCTTCTAGAGGGATGGATCCCCTCCTTCGAAGGGACAAGATTCCAGTGCCTGGCATACCCTCAGGGTGTAATCTACGTCGTCGAAGCGCTAGTTGCTGTTACGTTTGCTCCATGTCTCTCTGCGTGTCTGCGTGTTTCGTCTGCTGGCCGCTGCCGTCCGCCTGCGTGAACTCGCAGCCGCCTGCTGCTGCTGCTGCTGTTGCCGTCTGCCCATCCGCCTGCGTGAACTCGCTGCCGCCTGCTGCTGCTGTTGCCGTCTGCCCATCCGCCTGCGTGAACTCGCTGCCGCCTGCTGCTGCTGCTGCCATCTGCCCATCCGCCTGCGTGAACTCGCTGCCGCCTGCTGCTGCTGTTGCCGTCTGCCCATCCACCTGCGTGAACTCGCGCTCGCCGCCGCCTGCTGCTGCTGTTGCCGTCTGCCCATCCGCCTGCGTGCCTGCTCGCTGCCGCCTGCTGTTCTTCCGTCGCCGTTCGTCCACCATGAACCTTCCCACCTTTACTTCATCCACACCTCCGCCTCCCCCTCTTCCACAGTCATTTCCTGGAGTGCCGCTCCTGGCCTCCTTCCTTATACCTCACCTCACCTTCCCCCCCTCACCCATTGCCCATCTCCTACCCTGCTGTGTACCTCCACCACTACACCCTGCGGGCTGGTGTGGCCGAGCGGTTCTAGGCGCTACAGTCTGGAACCACGCGACCGCTACGGTCGCGGGTTCGAATCCCGCCTCGGGCATAGATGTGTGTGATGTCGTTAGGATAGTTAGGTTTAAGCAATTCTAAGTTCTAGGGGACTGATGACCTCAGAAGTTAAGTCCCATAGTGCTCAGAGCCATTTGAATTACAGCTAAGGTGCTGTGATTTGCAGTAACCTGGTTGACATTCACCAAGATGAACTGAAAACTGAGTGGACCCACGAAGGCATTGTGGATGTGGAAAACATAATGAATGCAGTAAAATCGGACTTCTTTATACACTTCTGGCTATTAAAATTTGCTACACCGAGAAGAAATGCAGATGATAAACGGGTATTCATTGGACAAATATATTATACTAGAACTGACTTGTGATTATATTTTCAAGCAATTTGGGTGCATAGATCCTGAGAAATCAGTACCCAGAACAACCACCTTTGGCCGCAATAACGGCCTTGATACGCCTTGGCATTGGGTCAAACAGAGCTTGGATGGCGTGTACAAGTACAGCTGCCCCTGCAGCTTCGACACGATATCACAGTTCATCAAAAGTAGTGACTGGCATATTGTGATGTGCCAGTTGCTCGGCCACCATTGACCAGACGTTCTCAGTTAGTGAGAGATCCTGAGAATGTGCTGGCCACGGCAGCATTACAACATTTTCTGTATCCAGAAAAGCCCGTACAGGACCTGCAACATACGGTCGTGCATTATCCTGCTGAAATGTAGGGTTTCGCAGGGATCGAATGACGGGTAGAGTCACCGGTCGTAACACATCTGAAATCTAACGTCCACTGTTCAAAGCGCCGTCAATGCGAACAAGAGGTGACCCAGACGTGTAACCAATGGCACCCCGTACCATCACGCCGGGTGATACGCCAGTGTGGCGATGACGAATACACGCTTCCAATGGGCGTTCACCGCGATGTCGCCAAACACGGATGCGTCCATCATGATGCTGTAAACAGAACCTGGATTCGTCCGAAAAAATGACGTTTTGCCATTCGTGCACCCAGGTTCGTCGTTGAGTACACCATCGCAGGCGCTCCTATCTGTGATGCAGCGTCAAGGGTAACCGCAGCCACGGTCTCCGAGCTGACAGTCCATGCTGCTGCAAACGTCGTCGAACTGTTCGTGCAGATGGTTGTTGTCTTGCAAACGTCCCCATCTGTTGACTCGGGGATCGAGACGAGGCTGCACGATCCGTTACAGCCGTGCGGATAAGATGCCTGTCATCTCGACTGCCAGTGATACGAGGCCGTTGGGATCCAGCAGGGCGTTCCGTATTATCCTCCTGAACCCACCGATTCCATATTCTGCTATCAGTCATTGGATCTCGACCAACGCGAGTAGCAATGTCGCGATACGATAACCCGCAATCGCGATAGGCTACAATCCGGCCTTTAGGTCGAAAACGTGATGGTACGCATTTCTCCTCCTTACACGAGGCATCACAACAACGTTTCACCAGGCAACGCCGGTCAACTGCTGTTTGTGTATGAGAAATCTATTGGAAACTTTCCTCGTGTCAGCACGTTATAGGTGTCGCCACCGGCGCCAGCCTGATCCCCTGTCCTGTGCTGCCACTACCACAGCCCAAGTCTGCTGGGGCAAAAAGTCCAAAACTTAGTGTCAACCAGTGACAGGGCTGGGAAGTCAACTGTCTGACGATGTGCAAGTCATCGTGTCCGACGCCTGTTTCGGTTCTACTTCAGAATCTACGGACTGTAATGTCGTACCGCCCCAAGGCTGACCCTCGGTACGTGGTTGGCTCCCCTCCCAGGTACAAAAGCAGGGTCAAAGTACAACCCCTCTGCGGAATGGTTCCAATCCTCCAGCGGAATGTTAATAAGTTCTGGACACATGTGGAGGAACTGAAACTCGTAGCATAGGAACACCCCCTGTGCTCGTGTTTGCAGGAAATTAATTTTAAACTGTCTTAAACAGCTCTACTACGGTCTGCGCTTTCTGTAGCAATGGTGACCTGACTGGAGCAAGGGCCACTGTAGGGGTGCCAGTGTTTGTCAATAGCTGGCACCACTGCTGTGCTCTTTCCCTAGCTGCTAACCTGCAAGTCAAGTGGTTGCAGCTGAAGTTGACGTATGTCGCAAGATCAGTGTTTGGTCACTGTATTTACTCTGCAAGATGTTTTAATATTTTTTTTGTGGGATCTAAAATTTAAAATCCTCTCTCACTGAACAGGATAGTAAAAACATGCGTATGTTAAGGGAATTTTCATTCACAAAGCAGGCTTATCACATTCACACAGTTCAGTACTGTTCTATCCTGATTAAATTGAGTTTAACTTAAATTCCATAAGGCAGTGAAGCAATTTCAAAGTCTCGGTGCGACGAAAATTGTCAGTCGATGTCCTGAAAACATTTGTAATAATTATTAACTTTCGGTGATCACATGGGGAAGACCAGAGATCTGCTGGTAAGACCGTGTTAGCCTATTTATTTGAAGTAACTGGATATCTCGAGCATACAAAACGGCAGGTTCGTCCAGTGTAAATCAGACGTTCCCCACTGATCCCGTGCAACACAGCGTAGTAAGCAGACACTGTCAATAATAATCAGTTAAATAATACGCGAACACACTTACTTTAGTTTAGTTCACGTATTAAATTCCTTCTCATACAGAAACTCATCAAGATGGCGACTCGCTCAACAATAAATACATATACATCCTCCTTCTTTCACGGCTAATCGGCAAGCATTGCCTCATTCTTTTCATCACAGAAAACAGATAGCAGAGAAGCTATTCCATGGAGTAAATGGACGCTCCAAGGAATAATAGGGCTTGAAACTACTTTGCATTGATAATCATCGTATATTAAAGTTTAGGAATCGGTAAGATAATAAGAAAAGGAGATAAGGAGAAAATATAAAAATGCAGTAGATGAAGCAGGCAAAAAGGAATACAAACGTCTCAAAAATGAGATCGACAGGAAGTGCAAAATGGCTACGTAGGGATGGCTAGAGGACAAATGTAAGGATGTAGAGGATTGTCTCACTAGGGGTAAGATAGATACTGCCTACAGGAAAATTAAAGAGACCTTTGGAGAGAAGAGAACCACTTGTATGAATATCAAGAGCTCAGATGGCAACCCAGTTCTAAGCAAAGAAGGGAAGGCAGAAAGGTGGAAGGAGTATATAGAGGGTTTATACAAGGGCGATGTACTTGAGGACAATATTATGGAAATCGAAGAGGATGTAGATGAAGATGAAATGGGAGATAAGATACTGTGTGAAGAGTTTGACAGAGCACTGAAAGACCTAAGTCGAAACAAGGCCCCGGGAGTAGACAACATTCCATTAGAACTACTGATGGCCTTGGGAGAGCCAGTCATGACAAAACTCTACTATCTGGTGAGCAAGATATATGAGACAGGCGAAATACCCACAGACTTCAAGAAGAATGTAATAATTCCAATCCCAAAGAAAGTAGGTGTTGACAGATGTGAAAATTACCGAACTATCAGTTTAATAAGTCACAGCTGCAAAATACTAACGCGAATTCTTTACAGACGAATGGAAATCTTGTGATCCCAGAGTCTAGAGATTGGTGTAGAAAAGCAAGAAAGCAAACAGGTCTGGACCAGATACAGTAACGCGTTTGTGCCGAGAGGAAATGAGCCCGAATTTGTAGAACAGTTCTGAGAGTGGCTTCAGCCCACTGAGGTCTCTCTGGTCACACATTGCGAGTGGATGACTTGTGGCTATCGGCTACGGGAAAATATCTAGTCCTGTGAGGAGTATATATGATGCTGTCTGTCATCGCAGTATATGTACGAGTGTCTGGTGGTCAATAGCTATACGAAGGATGTAAAAGGGGCGATTTTTTTATGGCACAGGATACGAATCGAATATTTACTACGACTCGATATGCGGTGATATATTGCTGGGTTGGAGATCAGTTTCACGTTCTAATATTCAAGGTACTGTCGTCAGTGGCAGAGCAGTGTAATTGAGTAACAGTGTTTCTGTATTTGAAACTATGTTGTGCACTTTGCAAGGATTAATTGTGGGTGGAATATGGCTATCTGTACAAAATAATTTTTCGCAGCTGAAAGTCTCGTCTGCTTCCACACTGGCGGCATCAGGAACTCGGCGGAAAAAGTTCGATTAGAGCCAATCATAATACCCATATTGTGCTGAGATTTAGGAGTCTCTAGATAGCGGTGAAAACGTTTGTGTATGTTGAAAGCAGGAAGGGTAAGTCATGTTGGACAGGGTGCCACGTTAGGATCATGAGGGAGAATGAATTCAACGTTATCCTGTGCTGTTTTGTTAGACAGGTTCTGTTAGGGCAAGTATTTCCATACATACAAGCTGAGACATCAGGAAATCTTCTAGAAAAGCTACAGTTAACTATTTCTGGGACACTATACAATTTCCGAGAGGTCAGCTGTTATTTTACATAGCCATGTGACGTCAATATAACACTGAGAACCTTTTAGATGGTGAGTCGCCATGAGGACGTTTTTCGACGATATGTCAGCCTCGTGTGCATCGCCATAGATTTGTATACCGTAAGCTGTGACGTCAGTATGCACAGATTTTCTCGTCAGCAATGGTAAACACACGCATGCGGCCCAGAGAATGACTTGGCACTTATTTGGATAGACATGTGGCGTCCGTATAAAACTCGAAGAACTTTAACTACAGACGTGACTTCCACCTGATTGCTGTAGGTTGACTTCTGTCCGGCGGTGGCTCACGCACGGCACTGCCGACGTGTGCGTGCCCCTGGAGCCTCTAATACGTTGACAATAGTTTGAAAGCGTTTTTATGTACAGGGAGTGGTTGTGCATTACATTATTTCTGGCTGATTAAGCAGTGTGAATGTGATGGAAGAGTGTTTTATATGCATTATTTCAGTGATTTACGACTAGTTTGCAGGTCTGTATGCTGTGTACAGCATTATTTTGACAATTCATGAGTTAATTTCGTGTCTGTACATCAGTGTACTGCATTATTTATGAGTAGTTTGCATGTCTGTGTGCTGTGTTGTGCATTATTTCGCAAATTTAGGAGTTGTTTATGCGTCTGCAGAGCGTTTAACATGCGTTATTTCGCTAATTTACGAGTAGTTTGCAGGTCTGTAGGCTTTGTGGCGTGACTCCAAGCATGTCAGAGTGTGTGTTTCGTATCAGTTTGATAAATATACTATCTCAAATTTATCCCATTTTTCCACCATTTTCCCCTCCATACTACCATTTTGGATTACGTCACAGTAGGGATGACAGTGCCTTCTGGTGGCAGTACTGTGTACTAGGTCAGTTGGACTCCAGACCTTGTGGCGGGCACACTGGATGGCTTTACTGCCTCAAATTGTTTAAATAATGACTGAGAATAAATACTTATGTCCCCCATAGGTGACAACTCTTCCCACCGTTTCCTATGAAGAGGTGACGGTCGGATATCTTAGCTTAGTGGAGGTAGCACAAGTGACCTATTTTCCCACCATTTTCTTAGGTTAGTAGTGGCAGCTGTGGTTTATTATATTGTCTTGCTGGGAATTGAAGTTCCTGCCAGTTCCTTGGAAGAGGTGGCTGTCGAGTGACATGTTAGTGGAGGTAGCCCAATTGACCTATCTTCCTGCCAAAATCCACCATCTTTGATGACGTCACGCGCTGTTGCCAAGCCTACATGTCAACATTTTGGGTGACATATTCGCCTCCATCTTCGATATATCTGGCAACAGTGGCGAGTGGCGTGACACAAAATTTGCTATACTACTAGCGTGTTTGTTGCTGTTAGAAGTAGTTTATCTTGTCGCGAAATTGAAGTAGATAGTTCCTGTGAGTTAGTATTGGCAGAGGTCATTGTTGGCTACCGGAATAAAATATTAGTAGGATCTGTTTACAATCCTACCAGTTCAGATAATACAGTTGCTGAAAGGATCAAAGAAAACTTGAGTTTGATTTCAAACACATGCCATACACATACGATTGTAGTTCGCAGTGACTTTAATAAACCCTCGATATGTAGGCGAAAATACATCTTTAATTCCGTAAGCAAGCATAAAACATCATCCGAAATGCTGCTAAACGCATTTCTGAAAATTATTTCAAGGAGTTAGTTCATCACTCTACGTGAATTGCAAGCAGTTGTGAACACACTTGATCTCTTAGCAACAAATAATCATGCGTTAATAACGAGCATGGAAACGGGTACAGGGAGTAAAGAACACAGGGTTGTCGTAGCGAGCATGAATATTGTAACCCCAAAATCCTCCAAAAATAAACCAAAAATACACCTATTCGAAAAAGCAGAAAAAGCAGATAAAAATGCACTTGACGCGTTCCTGAGAGACAATCTCCATTCCTTCCAAATTAATAATATAAGTGTAGACCAGACGTGGCTTGAATTCAAAGAAATATTATAGGCAGCAATTGAGAGATTTATATCAGTTAAAGTAACAAACGACGGAGTTGATCCTCCTTGGTACACAAAACGGGTTAGAACACTGTTGCAGAAACAACGAAACAAACATGCCAAATTTAAACACACGCAAAATCCCAAAAATTGGCGGTCTTTTACAAAATCTCGAAATGTAGCGCGGATTTAAATGCGAGATGCTTATAACAGTTCCTACAACGAAACTATGTCTCGAAACCTGGCAGAAAATCCGAAGAGATTCTGGTCGTTTGCGAAGTATGTTATTGGCAAGAAACAATCAAAGCCTTCTCCGCGCAGTAGTAATGGAGATATTTTCGAAGACTGCTGCCAAAGCAGAGCTACAAAACACAGCCTTCCGAAGTGCCTTCAAAAAAGAAGACGAAGTAAATATTCCTGAAATAAAGAACAGCTGCCAACATGAGTAACGCAGAAGTAAATATCCTCAGAAGCAACTTAAATCACTGAGTAAAAGCAAATCTTCTGGTCCAAACCGTATACCAGCTAAGTTCCTTTCGGAGTATGCTCCATACTTAACAATCGTATAAAACCGTTCGCTCGAAGAAAGATCCGTACCCAAAGACTGGAAAGTGGCACAGGTCACCCCAATATTCAAGAAAGGGAGTAGGAGTAATCCATTTAATTACACGCCCATATCGTTAACGTCGATATGCAGCAGGATTTTGGAACATATATTGTGTTCGAACATTATGAATTACCTCGAAGAAAAACGTCTATTGACACTCAGTCAACTTGGGTTTAGAAAACATAGTTCCTGTGAAACACAACTAACTCTTTATTCACATGAAGTGTTGAGTGCTATTGACAAGGGATTTCAGATCGATTCCGTAGTTCTGGATTTCCGGAAGGCTTTTGACACTGTACCACACAAGCGGCTTGTAGTGAAATTGCGTGCTTTGGAATATCGTCTCTGTTATATGACTGGATTTGTGATTTACTGTCAGAGAGGTCACAGGTCGTAGTAATTGACGGAAAGTCATCATTTCTGGCGTTCCCCAAGGTAGTGTTATAGGCCCTTTGCTGTTCCTTATCTATATAAATGACTTGGAAGACAATCTGAGCAGCCATCTTAGGTTGTTTGCAGATTACGCTGTCGTTTGTCGACTAATAAAGTCATCAGAAGATCAAAACAAATTCATAACGATTTAGAAAAAATATCTAAATGGTGCGAAAATTGGAAGTTGACCCTAAATAACGTAAAGTGTGAGGTTATTCACATGAGTGCTAAATGTAATTCGTTAAACTTCGGTTACACGATAAATGAGTGAATTCTATAGGCCGTAATTCAACTGAATACCTAGGAATTACAATTACGAAGACCTTAAATTGGAAGGAACAATTAGAAAATATAAGAGATATACTAAATAGACTGCCTACACTATGCTTGTCCGTCCTCTTTTAGAATACTGCTGCATGGTGTGGGATCCTCACCAGATAGGACTGACAGAGTACATAGAAAAAGTTCAAATAAGAGCAGCAAGTTTGATATTATCGCGAAATATGGGACGGAGTGACACTGAAATCATACAGGATTTGGGCTCGACATGATTAAAAGAAAGAAGTTTTTCGTTGCAACGCAATCTTATCACGAAATTCCAATCACCAACATCGTCCTCCGAATGCGAAAATATTTTGTTGATACATACTTACGTGGGGAGAAACGATCAGCATGACAAAATAAGGGAAATCACAGTTCGTACAGAAAGATATAGGTGTTCATTCTTTCCGCGCACTATTCGATATTGGAATAACAGAGAATTGTAAAGGTAGTTCCATGAATCGTCTTCCAGGCAGTCAAATGTGATTTGCAGAATATCCATGCATGTGTAGATGTAGATGTAGATGACAGCATCAAACTACAAGAATGACTTATCGTCTTGGAAAAATTTCATTTCTATGAATGATATTATGTAAGCGTTACTCCCTTTCAACTTTTTCTGCTGACATATCCGGTACCGCACGCTGAGGAATTTGAATCCCCGCGAGACGTCATGGACGTCGAAGACCCATGGAGGTCTCTGCACCATGGCGCTGTGAGCTGTGGCGGTGCGCGCGTCCTGGCCCGTGTTTAGTGTGAGGTCGCCACAGTGGAACACGTGGTTCTAGCGGCCAATAGTGGCGCCCACGATGGAGTATTTAAGCGCCTGCCTCTCGCTCAGCCAGACCCCCCTTCCCAGGGCCCCCCTTTTCCTCTTCCCTCCTTCTCCCCGAGCGGCTTTTCCTCCTTCCCCCCATCCCCTGAAACCCTGCACCCCATACTTGCCTCTTTCCTTCCCACATCCCTCCCTACCTGGCGCTCTTCAGCGCGCCCCCCGCCCATATCCCCCCTGTCTTCCCCTCCCTCCCACCCTTCTTCAGGTCTCCCTCCTCTCCTTGAGCCTGGCAGATCCTCTGTTTTGATCATCGTCAGTGTGCCACGTCAGTGTTGTGTTTAGTGCTGTTTCTCCTGTACATCAAGAGGTGTGATTTTAATTGTGTGCTGCCTTGAGGTTCGCCGTCAGTGTTACGTTATGTGCTACGCCATCCGTCAATACCTTTTATGCTCCAGTCATATTGTGCCTTGTGTTCTTTTAATTGTTGCAGTGTGTGGATTTTTGTGTGTGCTACTTTTAAACACTTTTTTATCTCCATTTTACAGTCACCCCGTTTTTTGTCTATTGCCTTCCATGATGTTCCCCTTTTTTTATATCTATGTTCACCATATTCTCTCTCTTGTTATTTTTAAATGTCTTCTATTGTTTGTTCTATGTCTTTCGGCTGAAGAGCAGTGCATATGCTGCTGCCAGCCCGCCCTGATTGGGAATTGTAACACAATAAAGAAAAAAAAAACTCAGCCAGAGAGTGTAATCGTTGCGTGAGTCTCGACACATCGCCTCGACTACAGACAGCGTGTTTATCCTTCTTCGTTTTCATTAGTAATGGACGTCTTGGATTCATTTGGTTGTCTCTGTCACTCCGTTGCTTCTCCATCGTCCGTCGTTTCGTGTCGCGGTCACAACAGGTTACAACAACGTAGCACGCTGCGTGAAGTACAGTGCCAGAAAAATTTACAAAACATTCAAAGACTGAATTCAGTGTCACCAAGGTATTATATGTGCATACTGTAGGGTTTTAGTGTTAATGATTCATTTGTCATGATAATCGGAGATCACATGGCACTTAGGCCTGTCTGTGGGGCCTGTGTTCCCGCTCCTTTGGCAGTAAATGTGCTGAGTTTACAGGCGAGTAACGTTTTCAGGATTCACTCTAGCCTACAACCATGGCCTACCAACGAGTAAGTGCCCCTCTTGAACAACTGCAGCCATATGAAGGGCGGCACTTTGTTGGCATGCTGGAAGGTGGACGGGCGTATCGACGCACTGTTGCACGTGTCGCGTGTCGCTGTACCTGTGGAGTATTGCTGCTCTCAGTAGGGGTCTGTGGAACAGTGCTACACCCTGTAGGCCGGGTTCTGGACGTTCGCCTAATACAGACGCAAATCGGGGTCGACGCACTGTGCGAGCAGCGGTGCTCAACCGAATATCATCTAGCGACGAAATCCAGGTCCATTTCCCATAGGGAGCACTGGGAACCGGCTGCTAGCAGCACGAATCAGATCTCGCGTGCCTCTTGCCAGACTCGACCCCACGACACCGTGAGGCATGGCTGCTGTGGTGTCGTGAAAGAGTCGACTGTGGTGCTCTGCTGTCATGATGTGAGCAGCTTCTGTCTGTACGCGAGTGATGGGTGTACGCGTGCAGCGACACAGTGAGCTGCCTATTCCAGAAAGCATTCGCCCACGACACACGGGTCGTATCCCAGGTTTCATGCTGTCAGGGGCCGTCAGTTAGGAGTTGGGGTCACATTTGGTGTTTCTGGAGGGTAAAATAACCAGCGCCCGCTACAGAGTAGCTGTTGTTATCCCTGTGCTGGTGCCATCCCTTCGACAGGATCGTGGTGTGCTTTTTCAGCTGGAAAATTCACGCCAACATACACTGCTGTGATGCAACATCCACTTCGTTGTATACAACAACTGCCCAGGCTGTAAATATCACCAGATGTCTCGTCAATTGAACACATATAGACCATGATGAGGCGGAAACCTATTCGATCTCCAGGACATGCAAGGATCGATGCTGAAATGCAGAAAAAGCGAAAACTTCTTGGACAGTATAACGCAGAATGCCACTCGGCACCTTCGTGACCGTTTGCATGCGAGAATGCACCCGCGCTTTGGAGCTTTCGGACTTCTCTGTATACTTCTCTGTATACTGATGCGACCGTTTGCGCACAGTTTATTGTGACACACGTATTTCATTCGGTCTGAATATGTTATCTTACACTCCTTCAATGTTAAACTAGCTGCCACATCACTTATCAATTAATTGTTCTCTTTGATGGAATGCATCACATATGTTACTCATAAGGCCCCGGAAATCGAAAATCTGGAAGAATGCATATTTGGTGTTCCTGTAAGAGAGTGCAAAAACGTAGCCGAACATAGAGAATGCTCAAAAATGTTCAAATGTGTGCGAACTTTTATGGGACTTAACTGCTAAGGTCATCAGTTCCTAAGCTTACACACTACTTAACCTAAATTATCCTAAGGACAGACACACACACACCCATGCCCGAGGGAGGACTCGAACCTCCGGCGGGATCAGCCGCACAGTCCATGACTGCAGCGCCTCAGACCGCTCGGATAATCCTGCGCGGCCATAGAGAATGCTCCACTGAACAATGTGAAGTAGGAAACCTGGTGTCCGAGAAGCCAGTTTAAAGAGATGTGGAAGTAAACTTATTCATTGCTTTGTCTAGCATTACTGTTTTCCAACTTATTTACAACTAATATGCGTACAAGTTTACACGAACTGTGCTGTTAACTTACAGTATGTTCTTTGTTTTCTGCAAGGAACACCTCGGGGTATGACCATGTGGTGCATTTGACCTGCGGTCGTCACACAGTGGCGCTGGCAGCAGTCCACATACGCAGAGGTGTGTTGGTACATGTCACGAGTACGGTGCTGCGAATAAGTGTGCAGACGTTTTCAGACCTGCTAATGGCGACTGTGTGTTCAAAATGAGTCAAAGAACACATATTGATGACGTTATGAGGGGTAGAATATTAGGGCAAGTGGAGGCTCGTCAAACACAGCAGGTCGTAGCACGGGCCCTCCGTGTGCCACAAAGTGTGATCTCACGATTATGGCAACGATTCCAGCAGACAGGAAACGTGTCCAGGAGCTACAGTACGGGACGTTCACAGTGCCGCGGAGTACTGCAGGTAGCCTTGCTCGGGACCTTACCGCAGCCACAGGAACAGTTGTATCCAGACACACAGTCTACAGACGACTGAACAGACATGGTTTATTCGTCCGGAGACCTGCAAGGTGCATTCCACTGACCGCTGGTCACAGGAGTGCCCGTAAAGTCTGGTGTCAAGAACACAGTGCATGGTCGTTGGAACAGTGGGCCCGGTTTCTGTTCACGGACGACTCCATGTGTAGTCTGAACAGTTATTCTCGCCGGCTTCCTCATCATTTCATCCCCATCGACGCGCAAGTCGCCGAATTGGCGTCAAATCGAAAGACTTGCACCAGGTCAACGGTCTACCCGACGGGAGGCCCTAGTCACACGGCATATACGAGTATATATGTATCTGGCGTGAATAAGGAGACAGATACCAACCCCTTATGTCCTTCAAAGGGACCTTTATGGGTGACGTGGTTTGATGGTATGTGGTGGGATTATGATTGGCGCACGTACACCCCTGCATGTCTTTGACAGAGGAACTGTAACACGTCGGGTGTATCGGCACGTCATTTTCCAGCAGTATGTCCGCCTTTTCAGTAGGTCCCATCTTCTTCCTGATAGATGATAACGCAAGGCCCCACCGAGCTGCCATCGTGGAGGAGTACCTTGCAACAGAAGATATCAGGCGGTTCTGCAGACCTAAACCCCATCAAACACGTCTGGGATGCTCTCGGTCGACGTATCGCTGCACATCTTCAAAGCCCTGCGACACTTTAGGATCTCGACAGGCACTGGTGCAAGAATGGGATGCTATGCCCCAGCAGCTGCTCGACCACCTAATACTGAGTATTCCAACCCGTTGTGCGGCCTGTGTACGTGCGCATGGTGATCACATCCAATTTCAAAAATGGTTCAAATGGCTCTGAGCACTATGGGACTCAACTTCTGAGGTTATCAGTCCGATAGAACTTAGAACTACTTAAACCTAACTCACCTAAGAACATCACACACATCCATGCCCGAGGCAGGATTCGAACCTCCGACCGTAGCGGTCACGCGGTTCCAAACTGAAGCGCTTAGAACCGCACGGCCACTGCGGCCGGCACATCCAATTTCGATGTCGATGTACATGCGCAGGAGACAGTGGCGTTTTGCAGCACATATGTTTCGGGACGGTTTTCTCAACTTATCACCAATACCGTGGACTTACAGATCTGTGTCGTGTGTGCTCCCTGTGTGCCTATGCTATTAGCGCCAGTTTTGTGTAGTGCCCCGTTGTGTGGCACCACATTCTGCAATTATCTTTAATTTATGAGCATGAGCGTAGGAAGTCATGATGCAGATTTTGTGTCCCAGCAAAGAACGTGCTATGAATGAACGACAGAGCCATTCATTACTCAGCGCTTTTCAGAGACGTACAGTACAGTATGATGGAGCAGTGCCGGCACAGTATCGCAGAACTCACTGAAATGCACCTCGTGTAATGGGAAGGACGCACGTAATCAAATGACCAGCGATTGGCCTTCAGGACGGTGTAAGCAGTACACCGTCTACTACAGAGACAAAGGGACACACACACTTACACACACACACACACACACACACAACACCAAGTATCTGCCCGTCCGACCCGTTGACGCAGCTTCGTGCAGCCACTTTGAAGCCTGCGTTGCGAGTAGGAGGCGTTCCGCTCGCAGATAAAAGCCTCTCTGTCGCCGCAGTCCGGTCCCCGCTACGACAAACGCCGCTCCGAGCCGGCCGGTAGCGTTTGCCCAGCACCGTCCTCTGTGCTGGAGAGACCGATGTGCACAAGGGGGGGAAACAAGGCACCGCCACAGACTGCCAAATGCACGCAGTCACTGTTGACCGACTCTTGACTAACGGCATCGTTGTTGCAGTCACTGCAGGGAAGGCCGAAGACAGACGGCGGCTCCTTGTGGAGATCATTCGGGATGTGTCGCTCGAGATCCCACGTTCAGCATCAAGATTTAAGACTCGCGACATCTCACTTGCGAGAGGAATAGCGCAATAACTTCAACTAACTTTGTATACAATTCTGGCGTTGTCAGTTGCAGGACATGTGAAACTGAAGGAAATAACCTGACCGAGTCCAAAAGCGAGTAATGCAAATTATTTGCCGTGTAAATGTAAGAACATCCTCCAAAAACCTGTTAAATGCAATTTCCCATGCGTAATGCGTCTTTCTATCCAACCAACAGCGTTCACGCAACAATCTACATACCCACGCCCGGGTTCCCAGGTTCGATTCCCGGCGGGGTTAGGGATTTTCTCTGCCTCGTGATGACTGGGTGTTGTGTGATGTCCTTAGGTTAGTTAGGTTTAAGTAGTTCTAAGTTCTAGGGGACTGATAACCTCAGAAGTTGAGTCCCATAGTGCTCAGAGCCATCTGAACCATTTTGAACAATCTTTTATCTGAAAATGTATCCCCTTCACAAGAAAATACATTTAAATAACTTACCAGACTTAAAATTAAAAGGAAGGAGTTATTGTGATCACTTCTCAGTTTTGGTTATTCATAACTTGATACTAGTGTCTGAGTTTAATTTTTACAGCACTGAAGATGATCACTATGTGATCGAAAATCGATTAGGCTATCAATAAAACATCGATATGCTGCTGACCTTCCTTTTAATTTAACATACATGGTCGTTGTGCACACAGCACTCCATGGAGTCACCAATCAACTTACCAGACTGTAAAAGTGTTTCTTTCTAATCAAGAGTAGCTCGAGCGGAGGCAAAATATTTGTATGTTGTCAGCCCCATGTGCCATTTTGCGGAACAATTTAATCTGTAAATTGGTCATTCTGCCGGATGACATTTTGTTCCTTGCAGTATCTGTCTTCTGTATATTTGCAGCGTAGTGTTATAATATGTCTAAGAAAGCATTGTAAACACATTTCATTGGAATAGCCTGAAATGTATCTTGTACAGTTCAGTGTCTACACTTACATGCTTTTCGTAAGCTAAATATTACTACGTAAACGGATTCTGTGTATTTTTTAAATATTACACATCCCATAGGACAATTTGATTTAACATCTGTGGAAGGAAAATCAGTTTATTCCTTCCTTCTCAAGTATATGTTCCTTATTTACGTGTTTCTAGCTTGTCCTTCGTCCTCTCAGATCACTGTAATATAACTCTGTCGAACGAATAGCGTATTCTGTTTTGTCTTGTGTCCTTATATTGCGTCAGGCGAATGATGGAATGACGTCTTCCACTCAATGACATCTATAGTATTTTGTTGCTCCAGTCTCATTAGAAGGAAAGTTGGAAATACGCCTGAATAGAAGCGTGAAATAGTTTCTCCGTTGTGGTCACTGAGCGGCGCGTATACTGAAGAATGTGGTGTTTCCCGGCTCATTTTAGAACGCAATCTCTTGCGAAGTGCAGATTTTCCGTAGTAGCATCTCGTACGTCAGGAATTTGTCGAACCAGCCTTCAGTGAGCGACCACTTTCGTGACTGAATCACACATTCTTAGGATACTTCGAATGCATCTCTGACATCTGAATTTCCCAGAGTTAGGTTTAAATTGTATTTCGCCCTGAATTTCTAAACCGCTACACCTAAACATTTGCTCCGCCAAGACTGCGCAGTTTCTACCACAAACTTTACGGGTATCCTCAAATAAATATTTCGCTACAGCGCTCGGGACTACAACACGTGTATTATTAGTTACCGGTAAATAAAAGGACACCGTTCATGTTAGATTGTATTTGCCACGGCAGACGACAATAGAAAGGTCCAATTCTGGTGTAAATTATGTGTATTAGAAGTACAACCACAAATTGCAATAAAGCAACTTTAGTTCCTTTGTTGAACGTGCGGCGGTGCAGGTTCGTTCTTCGTACCGCTTTAAGAGTTCATTTGACCTACCTCAGTAAGCTTACTAAAATCTGTCACTTCGCTCTGCGTTGACATGTACTGATTCAGCTGACGAATGCCGTCCTGAAGGAAAATTTTCTTAATATCGTCCAAACAAAGGCAAATAATTCAAGCTTGGAGGCACCATCTGTAAATCAGTAAAAATTTCGGACGTTCGTGGTTCTAAATAATTTGTGTAGCACGTCTAAAACCCCACTAATTAGGCTTTGCTGCCTCCAAAGCAAGTGGTAAATGGCTATCGAGTCTGTATTAAATGTCAAAACTATCACTGCGAAAGTAAATTAGCGGTTTTCCTACAAGTTTTCAGGAAAACAGCCAGAATTTCCCCAGTCGGATCTGAATGATTTTCACGTTCTGTCAGTGGCCCACAGCTATCCGTGAGTTGCTACATCAAGCCGTTTAGTGGCCTTCTTAAGAGGAAGTGCTCTCCAAAATGTTGCGAAATGTTCACGAAACACGCCATGAGAAGTTTCTGTACGACACGAAATTTCATACGCAAATAACTGCGAACTAAGTTAAAATTCTCAGATCAGCACTAGCACGTTCAAAAGGACAGGCGCTTCGTGATTACGATATAAGAACCAACAAGTCCCAAGTTATCCCTCATTTCAGCAAACATTTGTACGGCGCAGTTGACCATGTTCTCCTCTCACCGTAAGGCGATTCCCGAGCGAGTCATGGAGAGACAGAACAGCAGCACAAAGCACTACACAAAGCGCGATAACTGCTTAATCCCTGTTGGTTGATGGTCTGGGCAGCCATTCACACAAGCTCCGTCACTCCAGTACTCGCGCTAATCCCTACAACATCCAATAGAAATACAGAAAGCAATTTACAAAGAAACTCTGGATTTGCGAAACCAAATATAATTTAAATAAAGGAAAGTGCAAATTATCCCCAGTATTGAAATGCTAAATGAACTATCCCCTTCCTCCTCTTCTGGCTGCTTTTATCAAAAACATGCACACTGGTCATATGTCGCATTACTCATGGCTGCACACGAGTTTTCCCACTCATATGCGTATAGTCCACGTAGTTTTTAATAAAATAAAAGATCCATACTTTACAAATGTCCTTCATACACTGCCTCAGTCTCTGGACAGTATTCACACAGCAAAATGTAATTAAATAATAAATTGTGGTTATGACGATGTTTGGTTTGTGGGGCGCTGAACTGCATGGCCATCGCCGCCCGTACAAATTCCTAATTTTTACGCAGTCCAGTTTGTTTTACACAGTCCAATTTAGCCACTGTCACGAATGATGATGACGATGATGAAATGATGAGGACAACACAAACACCCAGTCTCCGGAAAGATAAAATCCGCAATCGGGCCGCAAATGTAATAAATTATGAGAGATTACTATTACGTTATCAAGCTGTTGCAATGAAAGCGAAGAAAATTTACAGAAAAATATTTTCTGCGGACTGAATCTTGTTGGTTATTTTTCAGATGAGATTTTAAGTGAATACAATACAGTCTCCAGCTCTCTTTCGTAGTACTAGAAAAGTTATTATGGCATTTAGTTAAATTTCATGTCTCCGAAAGTACGGACAATACTAAACTGGGATCTTAAGAGTGTATTTGTAGTATCGATACAAGTCTCCACAGGGAGTATTAAAAAGATCGAATATAAATACCATTTCTTTAGGTTCACAGGGACTGTGCATAACGTAATAAACCGCACGATAGGCAAACACGTTGCCACAGTGGCCACAGCTTTAGCTGCGCTTATGTGTGAGCAAGAAAAAGTGTTGTCCCTGCGGACCTCTTGTTTGTGCCACCTATACTTGCTTCACACAGTCAAAGAGGAAGACTGAACTTGATGAACGCTCAGGAACTAGTGAGACTCCTTCATACAGTGAAATTGAAATTATGTTTTACTACAATTTAAAAAGAACAATTCCCAATATTTAGCGAAAATTGCTAAAACTATATAATACAAAACAAAACTATCGACAGTCGATAGTGCCATTTCTATACACATATATCGGAAAGGAAATATCGCTGACATATATCGATGTTTTTTTTGGAAAATAGCGCTAACTTGAATGCAAGGTAGTAAGGACTCGGAATAATTTACTACGTTACAAGCGTATAAGTCGTGAACCAGGACTCCACTGATAACCTTTCAAGGGTACTTCATGGATACTCCTGAGTATTTTCGCATGAGGGATCAACGTCTAAGGCAGCTCGTTACAGAGTAATAATGAAATTATGGTTTATTCAGTTTGTTTTCACAATTACCCTTGTGTCTGAGAAAATATACAAAACAGAATTTTTTTCCTCGTAGGCGACTATGCACAGCTCATGTGTTTGTCATCGCTACGAGGAGATCTCATTTTTAAGCCGTCCTGATGCTCTTTCATTGCTTTCAGCGATTTAATACACGCTGTGCATATTGCCCAACTCACCTTCAGTAAACTACTTATGCACAGTACTCCTGTGTATCACTGCTACCTCACACCTAGAATGGTGAGAAAACAAAAGGCCGAAGCAGAATACAAACTTGGAGGCAACGAGATAAGAATGGTATTAGTATTGTCAACAGCTAGAACCTTGAGCGAATGGAAGTAAAAGACGCAGTGCATGCCGTCGACGTTTGGACTGCTGAGCACTATTTTCATCTCAATACAGACACAAAAGTAATTGTGGCAAGAAGCCAAATTACTTGCACAGGTCTGTAACGAGCTGCTGGAGATCAAAGTATTCAGAAGGTGTCTCTTAACAATCTCCGAATTTTTGTGAGTGGAGTCTGGAGTTTTGGTTCACTCTTTATATTAGGCTACCTCCCAAGGACGTCAAATAAGATAATATTCTACATAAGTACAATGATGTTGAAGATGACGTCACGGTCAAAATGAGGCACCATAAACATAATTCTTCACGAAATTCCAATGACATAACTACTCGCAGAGAAATAACTCTAGGCACTATAGCTGTGACTATCGCGAATTTGGTTCAGGACGTGCTTACTGCCCACCTCTACACGACAGAAGAACCGGAGTCTCTGTTCAACGACGTGGATACGTAGCTGACCTGCAACAAGCAACACTTTCGATGAGAAATGCAGATTTTAGAGTCCATTAATTTAGCGTTTTTTTGGAACTGTCCAAGCAGTCCGTCGGACGGACCTAAGTCAATATTTGGACTTGAACGAAATGGAACTCATGTGTATTCCAGAAGTGCAGTTCGCCGCTGTGTTCTCTCTAACCACGCAGTCTTGAGGTCTTGGCGCCCTTATTTACAAACTACCGATAGCCGTTAAGCCGTACATCATCCAGACACCAATAAGATATTACCACACTGCTGATGTCGCCGTACATTTAGCTGTTTTAAAGTAGTGTATCCACATGGAATATGTGCGTAGATAGCAAGCTTAATTATGAAATTTGCACAACGGTCACTGAATTCTGCGAGGAATATTAATTGAAAATGTCGCATTCTCTGAACAGTGAGAATATACTAATAGCTCTTTCATTACATCATTCTGACTTTGTACTGTGTAAATACCGAGAACTGAAACTGTTTTAGATTTATTTTAATTTCTTGTTGTAAAATAAGTTACATATGATTATAATTTGCAAAGTAGTCTTCCTTTTAGGCTAAAGTGTAAATTTTAAATGCTGAAATAATTTTAAATAGAACTCGGCCTGTTTCTAACTCCGTTGCCAACAATTATCAAGAATCGAACGCGCATCGGATGCAATTATGTGAGTTGATGTTGCTTTTCGTAGTGCAGCACGGCTTTTGGCACTCTCTCCGTCTTCCGCACAATACTCTGTAACGAGTCGATCATTACCACCGAGCGACATGGTGTGGTTGGGGGCAGAGCGTTGTGTTTCCGCTGCGGCGGTCAGTCACCGCATTGCTCCGACCGGCGCCAGGGCTGCTTTGCTCCTAGCAGGCAGTGTCGTGACCGGGAGAACCGTAATTCGTCAGAAATAAGCCAGCTTATTGTTCAGGTTTCAAGATTTTCAGCTTTACAGACTAATGCATCATTAAAGTCGCTATGAAATACCAGTTTCATTTGTAACATACTGCTACTTTTACCGCACAGATTATCAAATGTGTGCTTCACGTGCAAAACCCTAAATAAACGTGTCTATATGAGTTTGCAACACCTTGCGCATCAAACGCTTAGACCAGTGTCGTTATCACAACAAGGCCCGTGGATTTATATTTCTTGGGTTTCGCTTGTATTTTTTCCTCTATATACTTCAAAGACTATCGTTTGTATAATGGTATAGGTACTTTCTTTGTTTCTATCTCGAGCATCACCACCATATTTCAGAAGAAAGGACGAGAGATTCCGTTTCAATTGGTTATCCCGAGCAGTGGGATGCGCAACCTAACTGAAAAGGGTTTTCCTTCCCATGCACACAGTTATCCACATTAGCGCGCTGTACTGTAGTTGTGCCTGCGGAGTACCTGCTGAGTGCTGGTGGCTGCAGTAGGTTGTGGGTATAGTGTTGTGACTTTTATGGTAGGGTAGTAGGACATGGCCCGCTGAAATGTATGGACCTAGCACAAATTGAGGATATAAGAAAAATATTACTTTTGTCTTTTATTTACAGGTACGTAATGCACTGGTAGCATGCATCTAACAATTAAGAAATTTATTATAGACAAGCACAGAAATTTGAGTAGTACAACTGCGATTCAGAATAAATGTTTAGACAGACTTGATTAAAGCAAAACATTCTTGAAACAATGAAGCGTAATTCGATTTTACAGGCATGCTCAGCAACCTAGACAGCAAGACAAGCTCCTATGCAATGCTTAAACAGACTTTAATTAAAACGGAATTCAACTAAAAATATTTAAAGCAATAAACTGAGAAAAATTCAGACACTTGAAAATTATATGCACATGCATAACTTTACTCAAAATTTTGATGCAAGGCAATTTCCTCACCGTATTGAGAACAGTATATTATGATACAAGGTGGTAATTTGCCGCCGGCTGGAGTGGCCGTGCGGTTCTAGGCGCTACAGTTTGGAACCGCGCAACCGCTACGGTCGAAGGTTCGAATCCTGCCTCGGGCATGGATGTGTGTGATGTCCTTAGGTTAGTTAGGTTTAATTAGTTCCAAGTTCTAGGGGACTGATGACCTCAGAAGTTACGTTCCATTGTGCTCAGAGCCATTTGAACCATTTGATCATTTGCCGGTCCCATTAATTGACCTAGGCGCCGGACTATGAATGGACTAACTTCAGCAGTTTAGACAAATAGACTGAGTCGACCTGAACAGACTGAACAGTAAGAAACCAACGCTTTTTGCTACCTGTAGTCTAGGATAGCGTCTATTATTAGTAACAAAAACTACCTCGGCCCCGTGTTCAAAACCAGCCACCGCCCAAATTTTGATTAATAATCAGCATTGGCGGCCGAAGACTACCGGCTGAAGAAGTCGCCCTCATTCTGCCAACGGCCTTGTCACAGAGGGCGGAGGAGCGGACAGAGGTCCAGGGCACTCTCTTGTCCTTGCGGTGGTAGACTGCTCCTAGAGGCGAAAGAATCAGCAATGATCAATGGCATGAGAATGCAGAAGGCAATGTAATAATGGAAATCCATTAAAGACGCATCACATGTATCCAGAGGACATGTGGCCTGCAATTGAGATAGTGTCATGATGATCTCTCCATTGTCAAAAGATTCCATAGTAGTCCTACATTCGGAACTCCAGGAGGGGACTGCCAAGGGGGAGGTGCCCATGAGAAAAATATTGAATAATAAATGAAAGGATAATGTCCTACGAGTCGGGGCGTGGAATATTAGAAGCTTGAATGTGGCAGGGAAACTAGAAAATCTGAAAAGCGAATGCAAAGACTGAACCTCGATATATTAGGTGTCAGCGAAGTTAAATGGAAGGAAGACAAGGATTTCTGGTCAGATGAGTATAAATTAATATCAACAGCAACAGAAAATGTTATAACTGATGTATGATTCGTTATGAATAGGAAGCTAGGGCAGAGAGTGTGTTATAGCGAACAGTTCAGTGATAGCGTGGTTCTTGTCAGAATCTACAGCAAACCAGCACCTACAACAGAAGTTCAGGTATAGATGCCGACGTCGCAAGCTGAAGATGGTTCAAACGGTTCAAATGGCTCTGAGCACTATGGGACTCAACTTCTGAGGTCATTAGTCCCCGAGAACTTAGAACTAGTTAAACCTAACTAACCTAAGGACATCACATACATCCATGCCCGAGGCAGGATTCGAACCTGCGACCGTAGCAGTCGCGCGGTTCCGGACTGAGCGCCTAGAACCGCTAGACCACAGCGGCCGGCAAGCTGAAGATGAAGAGACAGAGAAAGTACATGAGGATTTTGAAAGGGTAATACAGCACGTGAAGGGAGACGAAAGTATAATAGTCATAATTGACTGGACTGCAGTTGTAGGGCAAGAGTATTAAGAAAAGGTTACAGGAGAATATGGGCTTGGGACAAGGAATAAGAGAGGAGAAAGACTAATTGAGTTCTGGCATAAATTTCAGCTAGTAATAGCGTATCCTCTGTTCAAGAATCACAAGACGAGGAGGTATACTTGGAAAAGACCGGGTTATACGGGAAGATTTCAGTTATATCATCGTCAGACAGAGATTCCGAAATCAGATACTGGATTGTAAGGCATACCCAGCAGCAGATACAGACTTCGGATCACAATGTAGTAGTGATTAAGAATAGGTTGAAGTTCAAGAGATCAGTCAGGAAGAATCAGTACGCAAAGAAGTGGGATACAGACGTGCTAAAGGATGACGAGACACGCGTGAAATTATCTAAGCCTATAGATACATCAGTAAGGAGTAGCTCAGTGGGCAGTACAGTTGCAGAGGAATGGACATCTCTAAAAAGGGCAATCACAGAGTTTGGAAAGAAAGACATAGGTACCAAGAAGGTAACCGCGAAGAAACCATGGGTAAGAGAAGAAATATTTCAGTTTATCGATGAAAGAAGGAAGTTCAAAAATGTTGAGGGAAATTCAGAAAGACAGAAATACAAGTCTTTGAGGAATGAAATAAATAGGAAGTGCAGTTAAGCTAAGGCAAAACGGCTGCATGAAAACTGTAAGGATTTCAAAAAAGAAATGTTTATCGGAAGGACTGACTCAGCATGTAGGAAAGTCAAAACAATCTTCGGTAACACAAAAAGCAAGGTTGGTAACATTAAGAGTGCAACGCGGATTTCACAGTTAAATGCAGAGGAGAGAGCGGATACGTGGAAAGAGTACATTGAAGGTCTCCATGAGGACGAAGATTTGTCAGATGTGACAGAAGAAGAAACAGGAGTCGATTTAGAGGAGATGGGGGATCAAGTATTAGAATAAGAATTTAAGAGAGGTTTGGAGGACTTAAGATCAGATGGAACAGAATGATTAGATAACATTTCATCAGAATTGCCAACGTCACTAGGGAGAGTGGCTACAAACCGACTATTCAAGTTGGTTTGTAGAATGTGTGAGTGTGGCGACATATCATCAGACTTTCCGAAAAATGTCATCCACATATCTCCGGAGATTGCAAGGACTGACAAGTGCGAGAATTATCTCACAATCAACTTAACAGCTCATGCATCCAAGTTGCTCACAAGAATAATGTACAGAAGAATGGAAAAGAAAATTGAGGATGTGTTAGATGACTATTAGTTTGGCTTTAGCAAAGGTAAAGACACAAGAGAGGAAATTCTGGCGTTGCGGTTGATAATGGAAGCAAGACTAAAAAAAATCAAGACATTTTCATATGATTTGTCGACCTAGAAAAGGCGTTCGACAATGTAAAATCTTGCAAGATGTTCAAAATTCTGAGAAAAACCGGGTAAACTATAGGGAGAGACCGATAATATACAATATGTACAAGAGTCAAAAGGGGATAATAAGAGAGGGCGATCAAAAACGAAGTGCTCGGATTAAAAAAGGGCGTAAGGAAGCAATGATGGAAATAAAACAAAGATTGAGGAGTGGAACTGAAATTCAAGGTGAAAGGATTTCAACTATACGATTCGCTGATGACGTTGCTATCCTGAGTGAAAGTGGAGAAACATGATCTGAATGGAATGAACTGTCTAATTAGTGCAGAATATGGATTGAAACAAATCGAACTAAGACTAAAGTAATGAGAAGTAGCAGAAATAAGAACAGCGAGAAACTTAACATCAGGATTGATGGTCACCAAGTAGATGAAGCTAGGGAATTCCGCTACCGAGGCAGCAAAATAGCCAATGACCGACGGAGAATATCAAAAGCGGACAAGCACTGGCAAGAAGGAGATCCCTGACCAAGAAAAGTCTACTAGTATCAAACATAGGCCTCAATTTGAGAAAGAAATTTCTGAGAATGTACATTTGGAGCATAGCATTGTACGGTGAAGCAGAAAGTTCTGCGCAAAAATCGGAGAGGATAGGAATATCTGGAAAACACTGACAAGAAAAAGTGACACGATGACACGATATCTTTTAAGGGGAGTTATAACGCCCTGTCACGACAGTGTTCAATTTAGTGACTTGGCTTCCCCGTATTTCAGGCACCACTGTAGCCATTTACATCAAACTTTTACAGGACATTAAACTGTACTCGTATGTTGTGAGTCTTCTAACTACAAGAATTGCATTCAGCTACTGCTTGCGGAAATACAGTTTTTTTAATTACACGGTTAAAATGTTGTGTACTTTTTTGTATGTTATCTTAAATAATTTTAATTATACATAATATTATGTTCTTCTTTTAGTTCAGCAGGCTCACGATATGTATGTTATTACTCCTTGAAAATATGAATACTGTACTCGAAATGGTTTCTGAGTTTTAGGGAGAAATTTAACAGAAAATGTAAATTTTCTGGAACGACTTCTAAAGTTTCAAGAGACTATGACATATGCTTTTTGTTTTTAGTCACTCAGAAGCAATCTTCTCCGTACTTTATATCATCCTCTTGACCTTTTTCTACTTTTTTTTCTCCTTTTCTTCTTTCTGACTCCTTAGTGGCCAACCGTGCTGCATGCTCTGCCTTATCAATGCGAACTTTGTCCATCCATTAAAGTTCTCTGAAGCAGTTTGCTCCAGGATTAATTCCCATATAATGTAGCACTTTCAGTCTACCATTGTTGCCATCATTAAAAACAATAACAGCATCACTGAGACCCCCCCTCCCCACTTTAGTGTCTTCATTCCAACAAAAAACATTTTTTGGTAAGTGAGTCCATATAAGATTATTGAACGACTCATTAGGATTTTGAGTCTGACTATGCAAACTCTTCTTCAGTAATTCAGGATTTTCCAGGTCTCTGTAAATAGGTTTTATGATATCGATGACTGCTGCTGGGATGGAATGTTTATGGCTGTATGAACTGCTTGAGTACTGGGCATTGCGGTAATAGCACCATGAATCAGGCCCAGGAGGGCAAAGGTGGTGTACTGTATAAGAAGGTAGCTCATACTGTCTGCTTCATTTCCAACAAATTCTCAGTATTATTTCTAACGGCCATCCCATAGTACTGCTGTAGTTATCAATCATTTTGCCTGTCAGCCTGCCTCTTATGGTTTTACCATCAGAAAGTTTCTTGTCTCTCAAACTTAGTTTCAACTTCCTCGACCCGGTGCCCATCCTCTTCTGGACATGACATGACATTTAACCCTTATATCACAACCGTCTTAGATTGTTTCAGATGATGCTGTCATTTATCGAACTGTAAAGTCGTCAATCACCGCAAAAAGATTTGACAACATATCTGTATGGCGTGAAAAGTCGCAATTCAAACTAAACGACAAAAAATGTGAGATCACCTAAATGAGTACTAAAGTAAATTCGTTAGAGGTTCGCAGTAAATCATGAAAATCTGAAGGCCATCGATTCAGATAAATAGGTATAACAAACACGAACGACTTTAACTTCCGGCAGCTGTGGCCGAGCGGTTCTAGGCGCTTCAGTCTGGAGCCGCTCGACCGCTACTGTCGCAGGTTCGAATCCTACCTCGGGCATGGATGTGTGTGATGTCCTCAGATTAGTTAGGTTAAAGTAGTTCTAAGTTCTGACGACCTCAGATGTTAAGTCCCGTAGTGCTCAGGACCATTTGAACCATTTTTGAACTTAAACTGGAACAATCATGTGGATGATGCTGAGGTGAAGGTGAACCAATGACGGCGTTTTATTGGTAAAACGATTGGAAGATTAACAAATCTTCTCAGGAGACTGCCTAAATTACGCTTGTCAGTCCTCTGATATAGTATTGCTATGAGGTCGCGGATCCTTACCAGATAGGACTGACGGAGGAGTTCAATAAAGGGTGGCTAGTTTTGTGTTATCGCGAAACAGGAGGGACAATTTCGCGGATGTGAGAAGCTGGTTGGAGTGTCCGTCATTAAATTAGAACTGTTCTTCGTTGCAGTGAAATCTTTTCACGAAATTTCAGTCTCCAGCATTCTCCAGAGAATCAAAAAATATTTGGTTGTCACCCTCCTACATAGGTAGGACAGGTCATCGTAATAAAGCAAGAGAAATCAGAAGTCGCGCGGGAAGGTTTACGTGTACGTTTTTCTCGCACTCTGTTCGAGACCGGAACAGTAGAGGAGCAGTGTGAAACCTCTGCCATGCACTGAAGTGTGAATTGCCGAGTAACGATGCAGATGTAGAAAACCACCAGAAACGAAGCACTTGCAACACATACAGGTCTTGGAGGAGTAATGGCAGAAATGCACGGAGGCATGTCACATACCTAACTTATTTTTACTGCTAGTGTGTAAGTCTGGTAGTATTAATTTCTGCAGCCGCAGTAGCTGCTTAAAACTCAGAATCACATCGATGGATGCAGTTCTGTTTGCCGTTTATTTTAGATACGACGACACGGATTTGCTCGGTCCTCTATTGTGTGTTTGGTGTCAGCATCATTAGAGTAAAGAGGCGAGTGCGACTGCTCTGAAAATTATTCCGCATACATAGCATATTCAGTAGTGCATGGTAATTTGTGGACAGCTACATATGCGTTCAGTGGTGCCGCGACTGATTTCTTGTAGTGTCGTGGAGAAAGTACTATTCAACATTAAAAAATTAATGTAGCTAATCTTTCATTATTAATTATTTATATTATTGCACCTTCAGACCACAATGTTTGCTGCCTGTTGAAACGAAGTTAAGTTACTTTATTTTGTTGGCGGTCTATTTATCTAACGACGAAGCGAGACAACTACAAGGTAAAAGATTTCTACCCTCGATGATCGTCATGAATATCCGAGCAAGAAAGACACGTGCTATAAACGGTCGTAATTGGTTTTACATTATTCTTGTCTGATATAATACTCCGTGAATTTTACTGTACGTGTACTGCATATGTAAACAAAGGTGTCCAATCTAGCTCTATCTACATCTACATGGTTACTCTGCAATTCACACTTGCCTGGCAGAGGGTACATGGAACCATTTTCATAATATTTCTATACCATTCCACTCCACTCTCGAATGGCACATGGTAAAAAGGAACACCTAAATCTTTCCTTTCGAGCTCTGCTTTCTTTTATTTTATTGTGATGATCATTTCTCCCTACATAGGTGGGTGTCAACAAAATATTTACGTAATTTCTCTGTGACATCATACACTTAAAAAGTGAAACTAAATGTGAAAAATGCTATTGGAAAGGTTACGTTTATTTAAATCTCAATTGAATGTTTATGTTTCTTCAATTGAAATGAATACTAGAGGTGCAATTAGTGATGCTAGACTTGCTTTCACTATTCTAAAGTTCATACCTTCTCCATTACTTAGACTCTAAAGGATGGCAACTGTGCCACAGTTTCTGCCGCTAAGCGCAGAGCGAGGTTCACCAGCAGTACGGCAGGTCAGGCCGTGAGACACTAGCAGACAGCACGGTGTAGACAGAAGGTGCCCACAGATGGTGACCTCATCACAGCAAGCCTCACAACAGTGCAGGCGACCGTTTCTGTGCGCATTACGGCAGAAACTGTGGCGCCATTGCCATCCTTAAAAGAATTTATTAGTGTTCAGCACGTAACCATGTTTTCAAATTATTTTGCAATGTGAATGTCTCGTTCATCACTACAATTTCTGGTGCAAATTGTCCATGGAACATGACACTAACAAACTAACCTAATTATTTCAGAATTTGTGGAGTTTAGAACAGTGCAACCAAGTTTGCAGTCACTCTAATGTTCATTTTGGTAGAAAAAGCATACATGCGCCATTTAAGTAAACGTAACTATGTGTGAAAGTCATCTTTATTTACTTTCGTGGATTGTGCATTCCTGTCCTTTTTGTGCTCTCCTGCGATATGTGCAGCTCTAGGCAACTGCATTTTTCACGTTTTGTTTTTCTTCGGAGATACATAAGGTCTCAGATTTAGGTGGGATACCCTGTATATATTATTTTTGTGTTAATGGTCTATGGACGCTACAGGTTTCTGTCAGAGAACACGGATCTGTCTAGTAAAAAGTGCGAAGCACTCAGAAGGGAACGAGGAGACTAAATGAAACTTGGCTTATCGTGAAGGTATGTGATCTCGTTACAATGATTACAAAATTAAGTGAAATTTACTAAGAACTTGGCTGTACGCGTCCGCTTATCAGTGACGTGGCAGCATCTCAGACCTGGATGCATGCAAATACAACAACACTGGCTCTGAAGAAACTTTTGCATTGCTTCATTAACTATCTAGCTTAGTACATGAGGGCCCTTAAACTTTCATGATGTGGAGAACCATGCTCATAAAAAAAACTACACCAGTATATGAGAAATGGTAAGTATTCCTAACACTATATATTAATTAAGTAAAGCACAATAACCTATAACTCTTTAAATAATAAATGTCCTTTCGTAAGCAGTCTTTTGATCTACTGAAAAGTACAATTGGCTGTGCAAATGACAACACAACATTAAATTTAATTTCAAGAACTTTCTCATAGTAAATTAGGACACTCGGGATTAAATTAACTAGGATGGGATTCCTGTCCAGGTTTGTGATTTAGGATAATCACGGGTGTACGTTTATAGCAACACGTTTCACGATTGCAAGATTTTTAACAGTGTAATTGTGTGCGGTGAGTTATGCCGATGGCACTTCTTGTGCAGTCAAAATAAAAAAGCGCCGCAATTGTTTAAATTTTCTATACTGCCTTGTCATCCTCAAAATGTTTAAATGCTCTGTTGTCCCTACACTGCAGTTTATTTTCTTATAAATCCTTTAAATAAATAAACTATATTCCAAACACTGCCTTGTGTCCTATAAATTATTTAAATAAATAATATTCCACACATTGACTTGTCTACCACAAACTGTTTAAACAATATTCCATAAACAGCAATCGATTTCCCGCCAAATTCTTTAAATAAATAAATAAATTATATTCAATACCCCGTGTTGTAACCACTACATTGTTTACGTAACCAATATTGCACACATTGCTTTGTTCACCACAAATTGTTTAAAAAATATCCTACACACTGCAATCGATTTCTCGCAAAATAACCAATCAAGTGAGTCTTTTCCTCGCCAATTTCCAGGTGGGAAGAGTTGGGAGAGGGCTGAGTGGTTTCCCAGAGAAGGAGGATTTAATTAATTGATCTATTTAATTAATTTATCATCAGATTGATAGTGGCAAGTAACTCAGTCCTGAATGTGTGCTTGTGTCAGCTTGGGGGGAGAGGGAAGGCTTGGAGGTTTCCAGAGCGGTGCAGCGAGTGGAAAGGGTGAATGTGTGGGGGCTTTCTCAGAAGGACGGTTTATTCCCAGCAGGTCATAAACCACTTAGCAGGACAATAGGTTAAGGCCATAAATCAACCAGCTGTCGCAATTTAATTTATTTGAATATCAATTTGATATCTAGACTGGCGTAGAACGAAAGTTACTACTGAAATACAGACAAAGCACCGTCTCTCCCATATCCCGCGACTATTTAGCGCTCCTGTGACTCCTGTACGTCATTTGGATGAATGCTGACATGATTCCTTCGAACAGGTCACAAACATTCATTCCTTTTCCTTGTGCAGCAGGACCTTGAGTTCCATCTTCAAAGATCTCGTCGTCGACGGTATTTTAAACGCCAGTGTGGCCTATTCCGTGTCTAGGCTTGCCAGAAAGAATGCTGCACTCTACAGCAGAAATATATCTGCTTCGGTTTTAGGTGATTATAGAAAAAACCAGGCACAGCAACTGCTACATGGAAAACTTGGCACGAAAATACTATGAAATTGTGTCGTTGCTTGTAGACACGATTCAATTATCCCTTTATTTTCGCTCTAAATCAGTAACGCTGTACTTGACGGCTAGACTATTTCTCAGCAGTTAAAATCCTCTCTTGTGTTGGAAACTCGATCGCCTAATACCGCCTTCCTTTACACGCAATGGGCCATTTACAAATCTTCGTTGCGCTAATCTTGTTGGCCTGGTAAGTGCGCCATTTGCCAGTTCGCCTGATAATGAGTTTGGTGTGCTCTCGGAAAGCAGGCGGAGAGCTCTGAGGTCCGGGGAGTCCCCGACTTTATCAGGGAGCGGAAACTTGCCGGGGCCGCTACGAATAAAGCCGCGGTATTAACGGCGCATCACGTGACTGCGTCCCCATCCTTTCCTGGGCCCGTCTAGGGCGGCAGGTCCCGTCAACGACGAAACAATAGGGACGAATACCTCCAATGTGGGCAACAATACACATACGCCTTTTACATACGATGTTTGCATTTTAAGGTTTTAGCAAAACTTTGTAAGAGAAACCTGTTTTTGTAAAAGTCGTTTTACTATTTCAAAGGCTTCTACACTTACACGAAATTCGTTTGATTCCGCACATTCGTGTTGACCACGAAAGTCACATGCCTGAATCAGTGGTCTCTACTACTTACTTGTTTACTGGGGTTTACATATACAACTGGAAACTGCAAGTTTTGTCTTGACGTGAGCCAAACAACAGAGAAGTGCATCCACGGATGCAGGAGGGTAAAGAGTGCAGTGTCGTGATGGGGGCTAGACGGGCGCCCAGGGCTGCTGTTGAGACACAGTATCGATTTAGACGTTTACTGTTTGGTTCCACAATAAAATAATTTTATGTGTGGCAGCGACGGCGGTAGCGGAAGCAGCACGTGGGACTGAAATTTGCCATCGCGTTCACCTCGGTAGACTCGAGGATGTCGGCATGTACACAGCCACTGACACAGTGGGAGCCGGCCGCGGTGGCCGCGCGGTTCTGGCGCTGCAGTCCGGAACCGCGGGACTGCTACGGTCGCAGGTTCGAATCCTGCCTCGGGCATGGGTGTGTGTGATGTCCTTAGGTTAGTTAGGTTTAAGTAGTTCTAAGTTCTAGGGGACTTACGACCTAAGATGTTGAGTCCCATAGTGCTCAGAGCCATTTGAACCACAGTGGGAGCGGTGTCATGCAGTGTAGCCGGCCCAGCGTGATGGCAGGCGTTACTCGTTTGGTGGTGACACTCAACAGTTCGACGACACCATTTTTACCAGGGCGCACACATGGACATCGAAGACAGCGCTGCAGTAAGTCCCCAGCAGCTCTGGAAATTACGGCTGTAGTCTGCACAGTTATGCCAGCGTCTTTCCACCAAAGGAGGGTTGTGGACGTTGGTGTCTACTCATAGGTGAAAGTTGGGCGGCGGAGGCAGCAGCAGCTATTGCACCTCTCCAGGGCAGCGACCATTTAACAGCGCTCCATGCGCCATCAGTTTGCCCCCCCCTCCCTCCCCCCAGTGAAAAGATGGTAGAAGGAGAGGAGAAGACAGCAGCTTGCAACGGCTAAATCCATCAGGCTGTGTTAACTGCTGAATCGACAGTAGTAGCCACAACGCAAATGGTAGCGCATAACAGGTCCTGCCTCAGGATTTGTTCTTTGCAAGTGAACAGAAGAGGAGCTCCGAAGCCTTGGTATCGGCAGCACTGTGTCAGGGTGAATGACTTTATCCCTTGGAGAGGAAGACCGAGTGTGGGCTGATATTCTGAGGCTTTCCTCACCACAGTGCGCTATTGCATCCTCTCGTTTCCGGCTTTCAGCTTGTTACTTTCTGCACTGTCAGTCAGCTGAAGGTCGTTCTTGTGTATACTTTACGTGTCGTTACTCCATTGTGCATACTTAGGAGGAGATCACACTACTGAACAAACAGTTCAGACACTTTGCTCGAGCGATATGTAGCAAAAGCCGCAGCTGCGAGTCATGCTACTTGCACTAGCACCTCTCCTGCCCGTTTGGCATTCCATTGCAGACGTTACTCACGAGCCCACTACAAAAGTTTTACGTTTACTTCGGATACCTTCTTCGGGTGGCCATCCAGTCTTAAGTACTGGAAATGATTGGATCCGAATAGTTCCCATGTAATGCCAGTTCGTCACGACGTAGTGCACACTTGTCAGCTACTAACGACGTGAACTAAATGAACTAGCACTTCAATTTTTATTTAAATGTCCATACAAGAATATAAATAGCACAAAAGTAAAAGAACACAATCACTCTATTATTCTCCATGAAGAGTGAACTCCTAAAATGATAACAAGTAACTCAATGATTAGGCCCAGACGACTTTGTGACGCAGACCGGTCGCCGTGTCGCTCCGTGCCGTGTGGCGTGACGCGGCCGCGGCATGCAGAGGTGTGGTGTGGGACCAGCACACCGCTATCCCAGCCATTGTGGACTTTCCAGACCCTGGAGCCGTCACTTTTCACTTACTAGTTCACTCAAGAAGCTCCTCAACTGACATCACAGAGGCTTTTCCAGTTCTCGTACAGAGGCAAGATCCTCGGCAGTACCGGGAATCGAACCCAGTCCTCCAAATGTCAGTCAGCCACGGGGACAACGTCTCTTTTTCACCTGTTCGTTTGTCGTTGTTACGTCAGTTGACCTTTGCGGATGTAGCGTGACATCTACATCTACCTCTACATGGATACTATGCACATCACACCTAAGTGCCTGGAAGAGGGTTCAGAGAACCACGTTCACAATAATTCTCTATCATTCCACTCTCGAACAGCGCGGAAAAACCGAACTCCTACATCTTTCCGTGCGAGCTCTGATTTCCCTTATATTATTACGATGATCGTTCCTCCCCATGTAGGTTGGCATCAACAAAATATTTTCCCATTCGGAGGAGAAATTTGGTGAATGAAATTTCTTGAAAAGATTCCGCTGCAACGAAAAAGCCTTTGTTTTAGAGGTGTCCAGCCCAAATCCTGTACCATACGCGTGACACTCTTTCCCCTATTTCGCGCTAATGCAAAACGTGCTGCCCTTTGTTGAACTTTCTTGGTGCACACCCTAATCCTATCTGGTGAGGATCCCAGAACTCGCAAAAGTACTACAAAAGAGGGCGAGCAAGCGTAGTGTAGACAGTCCGTTTAGTAACTATGTTACATTTTCTATGTGTTCTGCCAATAAAACGCAGTCTTTGGTATGCCTTACCCACAACATTTTCTATGAGTTTCTTCCGATTTAAGTTGTTTGTACTTGTAATTCGTAGGTGTTTAGTTCAATTTGCGGACTTTAGATTTGACTGATTTGACTAGTAACCAGCGTTTAACGTATTCCTTTCAGCACTCATGTGGATGACCACACACGTTTCGTTATTTAGGGCCAATTGCCAATTTTTGGAAAATACAGATATCTTTTCAAAAAAGTTTTGCAATTTGTTTTAACCTTCTGATGACTTTATTAGTCGATAAGCGACAGTGCCGGCCTCTGTGACCGAGCTGTTCTAGATGCTTCAGTCCGGAACCGCGCGGCTGCTACGCTTGCAAGTTCGAATCCTGCTTCGGGCACGGATGTGTGTGAGGTCTTTAGGTTAGTTAGTTTTAAGTAGTTCTAAGTCTAGGGGACTGACGACCTCTGATGTTAAGTCCCACTGTGCTTAGAGCCATTTTTTAATAAGCGACAGTGTCATCTGCAAACAACCTAAGACGGATTCTCAGATTGTCTCCTAAATCGTTTATATAGATAAGGAACAGCAAAGGGACTGTAACACTACCTTGGGGAACGCCGGAAATCACTCCTGTTTTACTCGATGACTTTCTGTCAATTACTACGAGCTGTGACCTCTCTGACAGGCAATCATGAAACGAGTCACATAACTGAGACGATATTTCATAAGCACGCACTTTCGCTACGAGCAGCTTGTGTGCTACAATGTCAGCAGCCTTTTGGAAATCTAGAAATAATGAACACATGTGAATCGTCACCTCTTCAAATCAGTACGACTATGCAAAAATTCACTTTCAATAAAATATATGACTGTGCCATTGTGTTTCGTGAGAGCATCTGGGTCCTTCTTGAAGTAATTGTTTCCGGATGAACGCCTTAAAAATGTTGCAATATTTCGTCTTCGTCTGTAGCTACTCTGCTAGCAAACGGCAGAGTGCGAAGCGGGCTGCTACCAGTGACTCTCTCATTTCCACCCTCTCCTCTTCCACTCCCGAAGTCAGGAAAGAACGACTGTCAGAAAGTCTCCACATGAAAAAAAAAAAAAAAAAAAAACACTCATTCTCCACCGTGCGCTCCCGAAATGGAAACAGCAAACCTCTCTCTTGTAGCGCCTGACACTATACCTTAATAGGCATCTCTGTAACACACAACTTGCCTGTACTTTAGGTAATCTCTTCTGCTTATCCTACCTGTTAAGATTCCCAAACTAACAAACAATATTTGAAAACAGGTCGAACTAAATGTGCTACAGTTTATGGAAGAGAATTACATTAACACAGAAATTTTTCATTGAGTATCAGTTTGGCACCTGCTTCCCTTCAAATACAACTACAACTTCTGTAATTGTTCAATTTTTTGTCACTTCGGATGGATTCTCCCTGACATAATGTTTTCGATATTTATCGCCAATACCGCAATCGATCTTTAGTACGTTTTTCCTGCAACTTAAGGACAGTTCGCCCTTATGTCCCTTGCACTCACGTTGAGAAGAACTGTCAGTAAGTAATGGAGCTGACTTCGTTCTGCGCAACTCTCTGCGCTGGGCTGCTGGAGAGTGGAAGGAGTATACTTTATTTATTCTGGAACAAATTATTTAGGGATGGATTTCAGATAATATATTTATCACACTGATACGAAACACACGCTCCGACATGCATGGGGTGACACCACACAGCTTACATATTTGTAAACTCCTCATACATTACCGAAATAACGCTCTGCAGACACGCAAACAATTCCTAAATTACCGAAATAACTCCAGTACACAGCACACAAACATGAAAACTCCTCCTAAATAATGCAGTACACTGATGTGCAGACGCGAAATCAACTCGTAAACTAGCCGGCCGCGGTGGTCTAGCGGTTCTAGGCGCTCAGTCCGGAACCGCGCGACTGCTACGGTCGCAGGTTCGAATCCTGCCTCGGGCATGGATGTGTGTGATGTCCTTAGGTTGGTTAGGTTTAAGTAGTTCTAAGTTCTAGGGGACTGATGACCAGAGATGTTAAGTCCCATAGTGCTCAGAGCCATTTGAACCATTTTGAACTCGTAAACTATAAAAATAATTCATAGCACAGGCTGCAGACCTGCTCACAAAATAATGCAACATACACGCAAACAACCTGCACAGGCACTGCCCACTGGATCACACAGGAGGCTACAGCACACACTCCTAGCAGTTGGCACGCACTGGCAGCCCCCGGGAAGTGACACAGCCATCAGCTACCAAGCCACGCACAGGTACCCTTCAGCTCCCTCAAGCATGAGGTTGGCGGCATCCTTTTCATACCTGACGCCTGAGAAATTCCTCTCGAAATAAGTGATCACCTAGGCACCATTGTTGATGCAAGCGGACTGGAGCGAAGATCTATTTGCAGTCTCTCCAAGGATGTGCACGTCGACACCCCCGGACGCAAGCCAGCACGAGCCAACATTCTCAAGCCGCTGCTGACGGCATGTCAAAGTCACACTACAGTTAAAGTTCTTCGAGTGTTATACTAACATCACATGTCTATCTACACTACTGGCATTAAAATTGTTACACTAAGAAGAAATGCAGATGGTAAACGGGTATTCATTGGACAAATATATTATACTAGAACTGACATGTGATTACATTTTCACGTAATTTGGGTGTATAGATCCTGAGAAATCAGAACCCAGAACAACCACCTCTGGTCGTAATAACGGCCTTGATACGGCTGTGCAATGAGTCAAACAGAGCTTGGATGGGGTGTACAGGTACAGCTGGCCATGCAGCTTCAGCACGATACCACAGTTAATCAAGAGCAGTGACTGGCGTATTGTGACGAGCCAGTTGCTCGGCCACCATTGGGCAGACGTTTTCAATTGGTGACAGATCTGGAGAATGTGCTGGCCAGGACAGCAGTCGAACATTTTCTGTATCCAGAAAGGCCCGTACAGGACCTGCAATATGCGGTCGTGCATTATACTGCTGAAATGAAGGGTTTCGCAGGGATAGAATGAAGGGTAGAGCCACGGGTCGTAACACATCTGAAATGTAACGTCCACTGTTCAACGTGCCGTCAATGCGAACAAGAGGTGACGGAGACGTGTAACCAATGGCACCCCATACCATCACGCCGGATGATACGCCAGTATGGCAATGACGTATACACGCTTCCAATGTGTGTTCACCGCGATGTCGCCAAACACGGATGCGACCATCATGATGCTGTAAACAGTACCTGGACTCATCCGAAAAAATGACGTTTTGCCATTCGTGCACCCAGGTTCGTCGTTGAGTACACCATCGCAGGCGCTATCGCAGGCGCTCCTGTTTGTGATGCAGCGTCAAGGGTAACCGCAGCCATGGTCTCCGAGCTCATAGTGCATGCTGCTGCTACCGTCGTAGAACTGTTCGTGCGGATGGTTGTCGTCTTGCAAACGTCCCCATTTGCTCACTCATAGATCGAGACGTGGCTGCACTATCCGTTATAGCCATGCGGATAAGATGCCTGTCATCTCGACTGCCAGTGATATGAGGCCGTTGGGATCCAGCAGGGCGTTCCGTATGAACCTACTGAATCCACCAAATCCATATTCTGCTAACATTCATTGGATCTCGACCAACGCTAGCAGCAATGTCGCGATACGATAAACCGCAATCGCGATAGGCTACAATCCGAAATTTATCGAAGTCGGAAACGTGATGGCACGCATTTCTCCTCCTTACACGAGGCATCACAACAACGTTTCACCAGGCAACGCCGGTCAACTGCTGTTTGTGCATGAAAAATCGGTTGGAAACTTTCCTCATGTCAGGTGTCGCCACAGGCGCCAACCTTGTGTGAATGCTCTGAAAAGCTTATCATTTGCATATCACACCATCTTCTCCCTGTCGGTTAAATTTCGCGTCTGTAGCACGTCATCTTCGTGGTGTAGCAATTTTAATGGCCAGTAGTGTAAATGAGCACCAAGTCTTCCTCTGGGTTGTGCACGCATGTGTTTACCGCTACTGGTGTGATCCCTCTCTCTGCCTGTGGTCCAGCAAAGACCTAATTGCCGAGCTACTTACCCTCACAGATGATGCAAAAATGCATTCCAGAATAGCACAGGGAGCGTGGTTCCTCATGAACCTAACGTGATATGTGTGACGCGCATATATATATCACACCACGTGCAATAGAAATCTGCTCGACCGCTCGAGATTCTAATGCTGCTTGCGTGTTGTGTGGCTGATGCATTGCTGTACATAGCTACATTCCATCGCAAGCACATCTAGGAACGTTCTCAATGTTTTACTGAAGTAACATCGTTATCAAAAATAAGAACCTAGTCAAACTCTCGAAAGTTGTATAGTGTCCCAGTAACAGTTAACATGCACTTTTTTAGGAGCTTTCGTAATGTCTTGGCTTGTATGCACGGAAAGTCATGCTCTATCAGAACATTTTCACGAAAATAGCGCAGAATAACGTCGAATTCATTCTTCCTCGTGGTACTATCGTGGTACCACATCCATCACGTGTCACCCTTCCTGCTTTCAACATATGCAAACGCTCTCACCGCTATGTAGAGATTCCTAATATTATACCATTTTCGCGGTACTTCTCGATATCAAGCTCACGTGGGTATCCTACCGATCACTAGCACAACATAACTGCAAGATGTTGTTGTTGTTGATGTTGTTGTTGTTGTTGTTGTGGTCTTCAGACCTGAGACTGGTTTGATGCAGCTCTCCATGCTACTCTATCCTGTGCAAGCTTCTTCATCTCCCAGTACCTACTGCAACCTACATCCTTCTGAATCTACTTAGTGTATTCATCTCTTGGTCTCCCTCTACGATTTTTACCCTCCACGCTGCCCTCCGATGCTAAATTTGTGATCCCTTGATGCCTCAAAACATGTCCTACCAACCGATCCCTTCTTCTAGGCAAGTTGTGCCACAAGCTCCTCTTCTCCCCAATTCTATTCAATAATTCATTAGTTATGTGATCTACCCATCTAATCCAAAGCATTCTTCTGTAGCACCACATTTCGAAAGCTTCTATTCTCTTCTTGTCTAAACTATTTATCGTCCAAGTTTCACTTCCATACATGGCTACACTCCATACAAATACTTTCAGAAACGACTTCCTGACACTTAAATCTATACTCGATGTTAACAAATTTCTCTTCCTCAGAAATGCTTTCCTTGCCATTGCCAGTCTACTTTTTATATCCTCTCTACTTCGACCATCATCAGTTATTTTGCTCCCCAAATGACAAAACTCATTTACTACTTTAATATCTCATTTCCTAATCTAATTCCTTCAGCATCACCCGACTTAATTCGACTACGTTCCATTATCTTCGTTTTGCTTTTGTTGATGTTCATCTTATATCGTCCTTTCAATACACTGTCCATTCCGTTCAACTGCTCTTCCAAGTCCTTTCCTATCTCTGACAGAATTACAATGTCATCGGCGAACCTCAAAGTTTTTATTTCTTCTCCATGGATTTTAATACCTACTCCGAATTTTTCTTTTGTTTCCTTCACTGCTTGCTCAATAAACAGACTGAATAACATCGGGGACAGGCTAGAACCCTGTCTCACTCCCTTCCCAACCACTGCTTCCCTTTGATGTCCCTCGACTCTCATAACTGCCATCTGGTTTCTGTACAAATTGTAAATAGCTTTTCGCTCGCTGTATTTTACCCCTGCCACCTTCAGAATTTGAAAGAGAGTATTCCAGTCGACATTGTCAAAAGCTTTCTCTAAGTCTACAAATGCTAGAAACGTAGGTTTGCCTTTTCTTAATCTAGCTTCTAAGATAAGTCGCAGGGTCAGTATTGCCTCGCGTGTTCTACGTAATCCAAACTGATCTTCCCCGAGGTCGGCTTCTACCAGTTTTTCCATTCGTCTGTACAGAATTCGTGTTAGTATTTTGCAGTTGTGACTTATTAAACTGATAGTTCGGTAATTTGCACATCTGTCAACGCCTGCTTTCTTTGGGATTGGAATTATTATATTCTTCTTGAAGTCTGAGGGTATTTCGCTTGTCTCATTCATTTTACTCACCAGATGGTAGAGTTTTGTCAGGATTGGCTCCCCCAAGGCTGTCAGTAGCTCTAATGGTATGTTGTCTACTCCCGGGGCCTTGTTTCGACTTAGGTCTCTCAGTGCTCTATCAAACTCTTAACGCAGTATCATATATCCCATTTCATCTTCATCTACATCCTCTTCCCTTTCTATAACATTGCCCTCAAGTACATCGCCCTTGTATAGTCCCTCTATATACTCCTTCCACCTTTCTGCGTTCCCTTCTTTGCTTAGAACTGGGTTTCCATCTGAACTCTTGGTATTCATACAAGTGGTTCTCTTTTCTACAAAGATCTCTTTAATTTTCCTGTAGGCAGTATCTATCTTACCCCTAGTGAGATACGCCTCTACATCCTTACATTTGTCCTCTAGCCATGCCTGCTTAGCCATTTTGCACTTCCTGTCGATCTCATTTTTGAGACGTTTGTATTCCTTTTTGCCTACTTCATTTACCGCATTTTTATATTTTCTCCTTTCATCAAATAAATTCAATATTTCTTCTGTCACCCAAGGATTTCTACTAGCCCTCGTCTTTTTACCTACTTGATCCTCTGCTGCCTTCACTACTTAATCCCTCAAAGCTACCCATTCTTCTTCTACTGTATTTCTTTCCCCCATTCTTGTCAATTGTTCCTTTATGCTCTTCCTCAAACTCTGTGCTACCTCTGGTTTGGTCAGATTATCTAGGTCCCATCTCCTTAAATCCCCACCTTTTTGCAGTTTCTTCAGTTTTAATCTACAGGTCATAACCAACAGATTGTGGTCAGAGTCCACATCTGCCCCTGGAAATGTCTTACAATTTAAAACCTGGTTCGTGAATATTTGTCTTACCATTATATAAACTATATGAAAGCTGTCAGTATCTCGAGGCTTCTTCCATGTATACAACCTTCTTTTATGATTCTTGAACCAAGTGTTACCTATGATTGAGTTGTGCTCTGTGCAAAATTCTACCAGGCGGCTTCCTCTTTCATTTCTTACCCGCAGTCCATATTCACCTACTACGTTTCCTTCTCTTCCTTTTCCTACTATCGAATTCCAGGCACCCATGACTATTAAATTTTCGTCTCCCTTCACTTCCTGAATAATTTCTTTTATCTCGTCATACATTTCATCAATTTCTTCATCATCTGCAGAGCTAGTTGGCATATAAACTTGTACTACTGTAGTAGGCGTGGGCTTCGTGTCTATCTTGGCCACAATAATGCGTTCACTATGCTGTTTGTAGTAGCTAACCCGCACTCCGATTTTTTTATTTATTATTAAACCTACTCCTGCATTACCCCTATTTGATTTTGTGTTTATAATCCTGAAGTCACCTGACCAGAAGTCTTTTTCCTCGTGCCACCGAACTTCACTAATTCCCACTATATCTAACTTTAACCTATCTATTTCCCTTTTTAAATTTTCTAATCTACCTGCCCGATTAAGGGATCTGACATTCCACGCTCCGATCCGTAGAACGCCAGTTTTCTTTCTCCTGATAACGACATTCTCTTGAGTAGTCCCCGCCTGGAGATCCGAATGGGGGACTATATTACCTCCGGAATATTTTACCCAAGAGGACGCCATCTTCATTTAACCATACAGTAAAGCTGCATGCCCTCGGGAAAAATTACGGCTGTAGTTTCCCCTTGCTTTCAGCCGTTCGCAGTGCCAGCACAGCAAGGTCGTTTTGGTTATTGTTACAAGGCCAGATCAGTCAATTATCCAGACTGTTGCCCTTGCAACTACTGAAAGGGCTGCTGCCCCTCTTCAGGAACCACATGTTTGTCTGGCCTCTCAACTGATACCCCTCCGTTGTGGTTGTACCTACGGTTCGGCTATCTGTATCGCTGAGGCACGCAAGCCTCCCCACCAACGGGGAGGTCCATGGTTCATTGCAAGATATAGATTGGTAATTATTACTCTGCATACCCAGAGGGGCGGGGCTGCTGTAAACCACTGACTAACTATTAACGTATCAAGGCTGCAAAGACATTTACGTGGAAACGAAAAAAATAGAGGAAACTGATATTTCCACTCGCGAATACCAATGTCGGTGAACTAGCAGATTCCAAATCATCCCTATAATTTACAAAGTCAACTGAGGTTTATCTCATTTATAGAACAGGCATACATGTATTCCGCCTGCTAGATGCACGCGCCACAATCGATATTCTCTCAACTAAATAAGGATGTCAAATGTGAACAAGCAGTCAACCAAACAATTTACATGGGAGAGAATAATGGCCCTGCTAAAACATGTCCATATTGAAGCTTGTCAAATTTGCACTGTATCACAAAAGCTGTCAATACTTACTAAGTATTAGTTCACTATTCGGTCGAGTAGAGGTCAAAACGGTTAACTGAGCTACATTCCTACACTCCAAGAGGCCTCTCCATTCGGACGGCTCCTACCGTTAACGGGAAACATGAATCATTCGCACACTGGCCACTCTCGCTGCATGCCAAGCACACATAGACAGAACATTTCTAGGAAAAAAAAACTGGCCTCATATATATTTTATCCCTGTACCTACAACTAATTGTTACGATTGCAGTCTCAGTTGAACGACATTCGACAATGAGCGAATTATTGGAAAATACACTCTGCTGGTGGCGTTGCTCTGTAAGTAGAAATAACTTGACCATTCTTATGACCTGACACACTCTTCCCTTTGCTATCACAGTACTCCACGTCAAATCCATACCTTCCTTACGACTATACACTCTCATTTCTGTTCCATTGGTCAGAACACAAACACATACTTTACAAGTCTGATACTCAAGGTGAACCTACTATCCATCGCCTACTACTAAGTATAATACTTCGCCAATAAATGATTGCACACGATACAAAATAATACTAAGAGAAAATGAGTGATAAGTGGACATATCTCATACGTTTTTCTTGCTGAGTCTTAGCGGCGCAATCGTCTTACGTACCGCCAGATGTTAAAAAACCTGATGGCAACATCTACTATATGCTACTGTCACAGGCGGTCTTGATGCTACAGGTGCACACAAGTATCTATATCAAAAGATATATTACCCTTTTAAAACGAGGTATGGCATTACCTCTGAATGCATTAATTTTTCCAGACAAATATCGAGACGGTGATCATACGAGTGTATATTATCAGACCAGCAGTCTGTTTACATGTAGCCCACGATGCAACCTCGTTATAAAATCGTTGAATTTTGAAAGTGATTCAGCTAAGGAATGTGGTATGAAACCGCTGTTTCCAACGCCCTCAGGCCGCTAGATATTTCTAAAGTATTTGTAACGTATTCTGTCTCAATACCATGTCAGAGGTTATGCGATATATCCACTGAGTTATAGGCGATGACTGATTCAGAAGGCTGATTGAGGTCGTAAGAAATGTGCACTGGCTTTTCCGATCTCTAGTGTTACGTTATCCAGTAGAAATGAGGTCTATGTTTTGGAATCAAGTCTTTCCTTTCAAACACATACCTGTGTTGGAACCTATAAACGCCAATGTGGTTTTTGTCAATCCCTACGCATCTTCCGAGTGCTGACATTTCTGCATCTTTGTGCATGTGATAGTTCCAATTTAAGTCGGCATTGACCAGAAGTCGGAGAAAGCCATATCCACCACATTCTGCAAGCCTTGTAGGAACAGAGCGACCTGAGTTAATGTGAATGGACCGTGTTATGACCATTCGCTGGAAATGAGTGCATTGTGGTGCGTCCCCAAACTACACACAGGTACTAGAGATCCTCGTCCATTCACGTCTATCTTCCCAACATGCTATCTTCGTTATTATACACCATCCAACATAGAAAAGGTAATTACTATAAAAGCTCCACTAACTTAATCTGACAGAGAACTCGGTTAGGTTTTTACCACTTCTCTCTGCTCCTATATACCGGAAACAAATACCATCTGCGTGCCAGCATGGAGCACATGCGACATTCCTGTTAAATGTACTGACCAGCTGCACAGACCAGTTGAAAGTTTAATCACTTGCACTGTGGGAGGATGACCGTATCGCGAGATGCAACAGATGCTCACTGTGACCCTGTGTCATTGCTTGAAACATTGTTTTCTAACATGCTTTGTACACAATGACCGCGAGGTCTGTGTCAAGTTCTAAACTGACATTAACACGTTCTGATCCACAGCCTGTAGTAGAAAGCTAGATGTCGCACCGTGATGCGATTGACGACATTCAAGATGGCTGCTGTGACTTCAGCTGATGACGCGATTGACGTCACTCTAGATGGCTGCTGCGACGTCGTCTGAGAGGCGAGTACCATTACCCAAGATGGAAAGTGCCGGACATCCCCCCCCCCCCCCTCCCTTGCCAGACCACCCCTACCAGTTTGAGGTTTGAATTTTACAGGGAAGTTGGGTCAAATGGGCTACCTCTACATTTAAACTCACCTGTCACAGTGATGGAATAGCTGACGGCACTGCATCCCCTTTCGACTGACTCCTCATACTGCAGTCATGTACGCGATCACTGTTTTGGTGTTGTCCGTCCCCAGAAGGTGTTGTACCTCAACCAAAAGTCTTTCTTCAACTCAAACAAGCCATGTCAGTCAATCATTATGTGGTAACCAACAGCATGTCATTGGATGGATGGGATGGAAAAGACTTCGCTGTTGTATTGCAAGAATATGCATTGCAGTTGGCTGTGTGAACAATATTAGCAATTTCACAGTAATTTCAACACCGACCAATGATGTGATAGCATTTTAGTATCATAGATAAACCACCCCTTCTCCACTTTGCGAGTATGATTGCGAATCTAGAGAGATGACTGTGCAGTACCACCATTCATTATTAATGCTCGAACACAAACATCATCAAAGTATGTCGGACAGTGCTCTACATATTTTTAACACCTCGAGATTAGCACTTAATTTACAATCTATCTCTATACTGATGGGAGTCACAGAGTATTCTCCGACTCTTAGGGTAAAATTAGAGACTGAAAGTCTCCCCACACACTGTCATTGATCAACAAGCCCCTACTGCACCGTTACCAATTTTATCTGCAACCCACCAGAAGTAGACCGCTACATTCCACATCTCGTGAATGATTGGAGCTTGCCGAGTCCTCGCCCATTCAAGTTCGCAAGATTTCTCGAGATGCGCCAGTGTTGAGGAGGTTAGCACTCCTTATCGATGTATAGTAACAGATTTGAAAGTGTTGTGCTCAAATAGCAGACAGTTAAGACGAACAAGAAAGGGGCTATTTTTATGTGTGATGGAGCTCCAGACGCATGGAGTTCGAAGCATTTTTACGAAAATCAACCAAGCTATAAATTTTAAAGTATTATTCCAGAGTCTAGGATCAGTACCTGGGAGGTATTGGTAAGAGAGAAAAAAAACACATGCTCTCCTAAGGCTACAACGTTACGCACTTAAAACAGGCTGTAATGTTAGATCGCTAAAGTTTACAACCTAGCAGTCATGTGGAATGCAGCGCTGTTAATACTCGAATGGGAGAAATATATTTCCATCGCATGATATACATCCTTCTTGCAGGTTTCTCTACGATAAACTATGGTATTGAACCGTAAAACGAGAAAACTACTTCCTTAAAAATGTGGCTCTGTGTCATACATGCACAATATAGCTTTCCACAGATGTATAGCGTCCACTGCCCACATTGGAGCACAGTTCAGAAATTGTACAATGCCCGCTTCAGTCCTATATAAAGTGATCGTTAGTAGCAGAGACCTCTTTCAAGGAAACAGATAAATCCGTAGCAGCGGCGTTCGACATGTGAAAATTACAAGTCATTCCGCCACTAATTCTGTAAACAGCACATCTGTCAAGCAGATGTATGCACAGGGGATTGCAGTGTCTCTCAAACACCTATCGCTAACTGAGTTATGAAACTGAAGTATCGATTTTTCGCTTAACATGCAACAGGGGAATGGAGTACATCGCATAAATCATAGTTCGTTTAGAGGAATGTGTCTCGTTTCATCACACATGAGATGGAAGTCCACTGATGACCAAGAGGTTTACTGTTAAGCATCGCAAGTAGAGACTGCTCTAAGACCCACACAGAACAAGTGTTTGTGTACGAGTCGAATGCAGGCTATGTCACGCGACATACATCCTGACAGAACAGTGGAAAAATTGACCTACAGCAACTTTTCCCTCTCTAGAATGCATAATCAGCCTACTGTTAAATCGTATCGACCACCCCGTCTACACTCTGTCATTCATTATTGCAGATGTATGTAAGTTTAAAGGCGCATGCTCCTCTGTCTTCCTGAAAAGCGTCAAATACAGTAGTCTTCGACCTTAATAAGTCTAACACAAATTACGGCGTATTAGTTAATGCCCGAATCAACAAACATTTTTAAACAAACTCTCGAGTCATCCATTTCTTTGCAAAAGCTTTTAGCACTTTTGCTCTCACTTCCATAGACACAGCACACAACCTGTGTTCTGACTTCAAAGTTTAAAAGTTTAGAGTGTCCGCAGTCCCACACCGTCTGCAGAAATTCAAGACCCATTGGCTAAGTACTTGGCCGAAAGACGCGTCAATCTGCAGTCAACAGCAGTGACGATGGATCATAGCTGTCGAAATACGATTGTGGTGTAGTTAGCAATAATCATAAGAGTTCCTGAATCCCCATCGATCAGCCAGTGAACACCCTCCCGAGACGAACCGACACATTTACAAACAGGACAGCAAGCAAAAACAGATTTATAGCATAGGCAAAACATATTTGATTAAGCTCAACATTTCAAAATCCCTGTCCATGTTCCCATCAGTAAACATATCTTTCATGCTGTGAAATTTGTTTGACACTAAAAATCAATCCACACTTGATCATTTTTGTATAATTTTACCGCATCTAAATAGAAACTTGAAAACTAATACTATCCTGAGTGATAATCTCCCAGTTAGCTTTCATTTTAACTCAGCGTATAACTGGGTCAGAAATTCAGTAAATGTTCACTCTTATTAGCACAAAAATACGATTTATCCCCAGATATTTAAATACACAAATGTATTCAAAAACCCTTCCACAATAACATACAACTTAGACTTAACTCACGGAATATTCTCCCAGAAACTCAGCTCATTGTTTGCACTCAACTAGATGTTTTACTCGCATCAGCAAGAAAAATTTTAATCATATCTGACGAACCGCACGCACCAAACTTTGTGCGCACACTAATTACAAATAAGCTACTTACAGCACATGCGAAACCCATCCAAAATACTACGATAACACAAATATCACCTTAAATTTTCTCCCGCGCATCTCATGTACAGTACAGTTTACATCTCTCCCTTACTCTAATAACGAAATTAATTAGTTTCTGCCGATCTCCGTGCACGTGCAACTGGAAACATCCCCCAGGCTGTGGCTAAGCCATGTCTCCGCTATATCCTTTCTTTCAGGAGTGCTAGTTCTGCAAGGTTCGCAGGAGAGCTTCTGTAAGGTTTGGAAGGTAGGAGACGAGATACTGGCAGAAGTAAAGCTGTGAGTACCGGGCGTGAGTCGTGCTTCGGTAGCTCAGATGGTGAGCACTTGCCCGCGAAAGGCTAAGGTCCCGAGTTCGAGTCTCGGTCGGGCACACAGTTTTAATCTGCCAGGAAGTTTCAAATACTTTACCCTTTACCTACTCCTACAGTCTTTCGATCTACCCCTAAATCATGTGTAGGCCTTCAATCACCCTCAAAATTCTGCTTTTCCCCATCCTCCTAAACATAAAACAGACTGTCCCCATCGCTGAAGTAACGATAATTAGTAGCAACATTCTCACAACTAAACACGCGGTTCAAAATTTCGTCTCCCTTACATGAAACCTCAAAAAAATGGCTCTGAGCACTAGAGGACTTAACATCCGCGGTTATCAGTCCCCTAGAACGTAGAACTACTTAAACCTAACCAACCTAAGGACATCACACACATCCGTGCCCGAGGCAGGATTCGAACCTGCGACCGTGTCGCTCGCGCGGTTCCGGACTGAAGCGCCTAGAACCGCTCGGCTACACCTTCCGACATATGAAACCTCACTTATTTCCTCCGAATCACTGCAAACTTTATCACAAGTAACTATAGTGACATCCGCCGATAACTTATAAGATTCATTACTTAAAACGTGCATTACACCCGTCGATACATTAAAGGAATCACCACCAATAACTTCGTCAACATCCTCTGATACTCCACTCCAAGTGTCGTTATTGCATCGCACCACATCAGAATTCACATTACACTCGCATTTCGCCAAAGTCGGAACTACGTCTGTCTCCGTAACATATTCTCTCCTCTCAGATTTGTTGGACACTTTGCATTTTGATCCACTACCTAACAAATTACTCTCACAATCATCCTTCCACATCCACTCATAATTCACGCTTTCATGAAGACCCATTGCTTCACTTCTTCCAACAGAAATTCATGTACAAACTCCTTCCACTCAGATATCTAAATTAGTAGCCTCAACTTTCGCATCTTCAGCTTCTAAAACATCAGCTATGCTTCCCTTTAGCAATAAATCACCCCCTTCCGCCGATACACAATAAAATTCGCACAAATTTTCTCTCCAGTTGATGAGACTAGTGCTTCACCGCCTTCACAGACAGCTTCACATAATTTGTCCTATGCAAAATCATTTTCGTTACTTTCGCCTACATTGCTATAACTGTTGCTACTGAGTAGTGCCTGATTCGTCATACATTCCACCTCCACCGAATTCAGATCATCCACTCGCTCACTTCTGATCACTGAATCTGTCAACAAACATATCTTATTCCAAGGTTTTCGCGGCGCAATGACTGCTCCATTAAGTTTCGGGAATGCAGCCGCATGTATTCAGCTTCTTCTTCTAATATTTCGGCTGCATACCTTTCAGCCATCTTCAGAGAGAGTCGTACGACTGACGCTCCAGCGCTCGCTCCATCCTTTTAAACTCGCGGATCGCGCCACTGCGCATGCGGCCACAGATAAACAAGGCGCCAGTGATATTGATTGGCGGCAAAGACGTACAATATGCATGAGTTACGTCTGTGACTGCGCATTCGATCCTTGCTGGGAGGTCGATATATTACTGGGAGCTGAACTGTAGCGACGTCTTTGTAAGTTCAATATTGAAAGTGCCGGATTCCATGATTTATCTAATGTGAAACCGCTGTCTCTATTAATTAAATTCTTCGTCAAGCGGATTTCAATGGCCTCTTTTACTACGGAGTCCCAGAAAGATGAAACAGAAGTCAGAATTTCGACATTTTCGTATACCATAGAGTGACCAGAATCAATACAATGCTCTGCCACAGCCGATTTACTGGGTTGTAAGAGCCGAATGTACCTGCGATGTTCCGTACACCTCTCTTGGACTGTACGATTCGTTTGTCCGATGTATGAAAGGCCACATTCACATGGTATCTTGTAAACTCCAGGCTTGCGGAGTAGTAAGTCATCTTTAACGGAACCCAGGAGTGCAGCCGTCTTCGCCGGTGGACGAAAAATCACTTTTACTTTATGTTTAGTGAGGATCCGTCCTATTTTGGATGAAAGGCTTCCCACATACGGCAGGAAAGCCATGGATTTAAATGTTTCCTCGTCATCTTCTGCATTCCTTATGGAAACCTTAGGTTTTATTTGTAGTGCCTTACGTATCTGTTGTGGAGAATACCCGTTGTCCTCAAAAACTCTCTTCAGATGTAAAAGTTCATCTTTTAAACTACTTTCATCAGATATGACGTGTGCTCGGTGTACCAAAGTTCTTAGAACACTACTCGTCAGCGAAGGATGGTGACAGCTATTTGCATGTAAATATAAGTCCGTATGGGTCGGTTTCCGATATACTGCATGACCCAAAGTGCCATCTTCTTTGCGCCGAACCAAGACATCCAAAAATGGAAGACATCCCTCCTTTTCCACTTCCATTGTGAACTGAATTTGTCCATGGATGGAATTCAGATGGTTTAAGAAGTCCTGCAATTTGTCCTCGCCATGGGGCCACACTACAAAGGTATCATCAACGTACCTCCAAAAAAACTGTAGGCTTCAAACTAGCAGACTCCAGGGCCTTCTCCTCGAAGTCCTCCATAAATAAATTGGCCACCAAGGGTGACAAAGGACTACCCATGGCAACACCGTCAGTCTGTTCAAAAAAGTCGTTATTAAATAAAAAGTATGTGGAGGTCATCACATGGTGAAACAAAGCTAAAATCTCCTTATCAAAACTTTTTCCAATGAGATCTAAAGATTCAGAGAGAGGTACCTTAGTAAATAGCGACACTACATCAAAGCTGACTAATAGATCAGAGGTGTTCAGTTTCAAAGACTTTAATTTGCCAATGAAATCTGCAGAGTTCCTTACATGATGATCACATTTTCCCACAAGCGGCCTCAATAGTGACGCCAGGTGCTTGGCACAATCATAGTTGGGAGAACCAATATTGCTCACGATAGGACGTAGAGGAACGTCTTTCTTATGGATATTTGGGAGTCCATAAAGCCTTGGAGGCACTGTAACACTTGGTTTCAGTCTTCGTATGACTTCCGGTGGAAATGGGGAGGCATTCAAAAGCGACGCCGTCTTCCTTGCCACCTTGTTGGTGGGGTCCTTACTGATCTTCCGGTACATACTATCATTCAATAAGCTGTATATCTTATCATGATAGTCGTCACGTGACATTAAAACAGTGGCATTACCTTTATCAGCAGGGAGAACCACCGTTTCGGTATCTTGGCGGAACATACGTAGTGCAGTCCTCTCTGCCACAGATATATTGCTTCTTTGTGGGCGAGCCTTCATAACAGCTCGACACGTTTCGCGTCTTATTTCATCTGCAGAATCCGTAGAAAGTGGTCGAACAGCTTCTTCAACGGCACTGATGAATGCAGGTATAGGCAAAACCTTTGGCGTGGGTGCAAAATTCAGTCCTTTGCTTAAGACCATCATCGTAGCATCGTCCAAATCTCTATCCGTCATATTAATGACAGAGCGTCGAATGATACTTTCTTGCTGTGGAGATGGCTCAAGTCGGCTGAACTTTGCAGTCTGTCTTGATGTCGCTACCTCACGAACCCAGTCTGATTTGGCCCATGTTGTACCATCTATCCAGTTCCAAGAGTTGCTGGGTAACTCCACAGACATCTTCAGGTGCAGACGATAAAGTTCTTGAGAAACAAGATCCAGCTTCCTTCGTGTAAATCGGATCCTCTCCTTAACGATAGCAGAACCAGCTTTAATTAAAATCTTATTCATGGAAGTCGATTTTATAAAATCTACTAACCTGGCAAACTTCGGAATAATGCCATGGTCACGGCACCTCAGTAAAAAACTTAAAGAGCTCAATAATCTCGCTCTCAAATGTCGTAGCTTGTCCAGTCGTCGAACACATAAAACCATCTCCTCCCCGAAGAGGTACTTGATGTGAATCTTCAGGTTTTCGCGGCGCAATGACTGCTCCATTAAGTTTCGGGAATGCAGCTGCATGTATTCTGCTTCTTCTTCTAATATTTCGGCTGTATACCTTTCAGTCATCTTCAGAGAGAGCCGTACGACTGACGCTCCAGCGCTCGCTCCATCCTTTTAAACTCGCGGACCGCGCCACTGCGCATGCGGCCACAGATAAACAATCTTATCAAATTTCTCTACAGATTTTACAGCCTTTCTTGCGGCCTCTTTGCTGTTGCGTGCTTAAAATTATTCCACATCTTATCCTTACATGTTATAAGGCTTCTTTGTCGAATTTTCGACATCCGCAATATTTTTAAAATACCGTGTCCTTTCCAATGCCGGTTTATTTCGCCGTTTCTGGACATGAGATGCGGCGATCTCTAATTTCCCGACCTCGTCTTCTGGCGTTGCATTTAGTAAGGCTTCTGCTTCTCAGATCTGCGTTCCAAGTTTTTATTTCCATTACGTAAGTTTCCGTTTCCATATCCCCTTTGAAAATTATTATTACGGTGGTAATTATTTCTGTTATGGCCATTATAATTAATGTGTATATTACTATTGAGCCCGTTCGGGTATCCATTTCCCGTCTACTATTTCCAGTTTGAGGCTTGAATTTCAACGCCAGTTCAAGCTTCTCAATAAAATCTAAAAACTCATCCACGAAATTTGTTGGATTGTAGACAGGATCCCATTGTAAAAACTCCGATAGTCGTCCCTTGAGCGTCGTAATCTCCTCAACAGCGGACGATTTTTATGCATTAATTTGGCTAGTTCACCGTCACAAAAATCCCGCATCGACTCACCGTTTTTGAAACTTGAGACGTTTAGGAACTCATTTTGAAGTGGCTTTCGTTTCGTTTGATTGCAGAATTTGTTCAGGAAAAAATCTCAAACATTTAGTAGGCAGCAAATGAAGCACTCATTAAATTTACTCATGACTATGTATTGCCCGCGAAGTGTCTTTTAGTGTAGTAAATTTTTGCCCCTTCCGACATTTCTATCAGAAAACCATCTTTACAGGCAGCAATAAAATCAACAGGGTGGTATTTTCCTTCATCTCCAAGACACTTCGTTGTTCCTGAACTACCCCACGGAATACTCATCACAGTCGTTGCCTGATTCGCTTCTAAAGGATTTAATTCCGGCCGTACATCTTTAACCTGAAATTCCCGATGAAAAACTTCGTTATTAATCTCTGTTTCCAACTGTTGTCTATTTCTCACCACTTCTTTTTCAAACTCTACCACAAATTGTTAACAGACTTAGCGGTCATTTCATCAAGTTTATTTTACCTCAGCACACAACTTTTAACATCGCCATCCAGCTCATAATGTATCTTTTACAACTTGTCCTCCAAACCTTTTTCCACTGTGTCGACTCTGGCGTTCACCGGGCGAACTTCTTCAGAAATTTTGCCTACATCTGCTCCTATAGCTTCTAATTTTGAATCTGTCATCCCTTCTATATCGCATTTCATTTTCTTTACCGCAGCATTTACACTTTCTGCTACACTTACCTCTACTGAAACTATCTCCGTTTCCACTGAATCTATTTCTGTACCCAACACCTCCTTTTTAAGGTTCAAGTTTGTCAGAATTTCCCTTAACCATGCCACAGAATTACAATTACATCCCATTTCTCTCATTTCAGACTATCTGCTCCACTAATATCTTCGCTATCAATATCACCACGTTTAGATTTTGGACTAACCGGCTCACTAAAATTAACTGAACCACACATGCTGGGTGACTGCTTACTGGTTGGATACTCCATCACTGACGATGCTGCAGGTCCGCACATTTTAACTCTATAGGCACAAGTAATTAACCCGCCTGTCGTGCTGACTGCTTCTGCTGCACTGCTGCTGCCCGAAGTGCCGACGCTGATGAACTCGCAGCGGCCGGCACTGCCGACACGACGCCGTCCACGTCTCCTCTGCTGCCGATCCCCGCAGACTCGAACTCTGCACGCCCCTGCGTAGTCCTGTTCTTCTTTCTTGAAGTTCAGCTGTGAACTTCCCCACACACAGCTTTTATTACCGATCCTTTCGCACGCAACTGCTGCAAAATCTTATTGTCAGAGCCCCCACGCAAATTGCATGTCATGTAACAGCTTCGGAACCTGGACCAGCACATTGTTACGTGTTAGAATAACAATTGCAATACTTAAGGGAACTAGACTCATATCAGCAAACCAATACCTGATTTCAGAATCTCTGCCTGACCATGATGTGATCTAACAGAAATCTTACTGTATTTCCCGGCCTTTTCCGAGTATACATCCTCCTCTTGTGATCCTTGTACAGAATATTTTCTATTACATCTGAAATTTGTTGCAAAACTTAATTAGTCTTTCTCCTCTCTTATTTCTTGTCCGAAGCCCATGTTTTCCTGAAACATTTTCTTCTCCTCTTTGCCCTACAACTGCATTCCATCCCCCAGGATGATCAGAGTTTCATCTCCCATTAGTCCTTCTCCTCTCTCATTTCTTGTCCCACGCCCATGTTCTCCTGCAAGCCTTTCTTTTACTCCTCCCCCTACAAATGTATTCCAGTCCCCCTAGATGATCAGACTTTCATCTCCCTTTTGGTATTGTGTTACTCTTTCAATATCCTCATAAACTTTCTCCATTTCTTCATCTTCAGTTTTCGACGTTGACATGAATACCTGAACTATCATTGTCGGTGTTGGTTAGCAGTAAGTTCTGATAAGAACAATCCTATCACTGAATTGTCAATAGTAACACACTCTGTACCCTGCTTTCCCGTTGATAAAGAATCCTACTCCCGTTATGCCATTTTATGCTGCTGCTCATACTACCCTGTGCTCATCTGACCAGAAATCCTTGTCGTGTTTCCATTTCATTTCTCTGACTTCTACTGTACCTACACTGAAAAGTCTACTGCTACTGCTACACTTGCCTAATATCGTGTAGGGCTCCCACGAGCAAGTAGAAGTGCCGCAACATGACTTGCCATGGACTCGCTAATGTCTTAAGTAGTGCTGGAGGGAACTGACACTGTGAATCCTGCAGTGTTGTTCGTAAATCCGTAAGAGTACGAGTGGGCGGAGATCTCTTCTGAACGACACGTTGCAAGGCATTCCAGATATGCTCAACAATTTTCACGCCTGGGGAGATTGGTGGCCAGCGAAAGTGTATAAACTCAGCAGAGTGTTCCTGGTGCTACTCTGTAGAAATTCTGGGCTGGTGTTTCGCATTGTCCTCCTGGATTTGCCGAAGTCCATCGGAATGCACAATGGATATTAGTGGATGCAGGAGAGCAGACAGGATGCTTACGTACGTGTCACCTATCAGAGTCGTATCAAGACGTATGAGGGGTCCCATACCACTCTAACTGCAGACGCCCCACTCCATTCCACAGCGTCCACCAGCTTGAACATTCCCCTGCTGACAGGCAGGGTTGCCGGCCGGAGTGGTCGTGCGGTTCTAGGCGCTACAGTCTGGAGCCGAGCGACCGCTACGGTCGCAGATTCGAATTCTGCCTCGGGCATGGATGTGTGTGATGTCCTTAGGTTGGTTAGGTTTAATTAGTTCTAAGTTCTAGGTGACTGATGACCTCAGAAGTTAAGTCGCATAGTGCTCAGAGCCGTTTGAACCTTTTATTTTTTATTTTCTATTTTTTGAACAGGCAGGGTCCATGGAGTCATAAAGTTGTCTGTATACCCATACACGTCCATGCCCTCGATACAATTTGAAACGAGACTCGTCCGATCAGGTAACATCAATGGTATAATGTCGGTGTTGACGGGCTCAGACGAGGCATAAGGCTTTGTGTCGTGCGGTCATCAAGAGTGCGCGAGCGGACCGTCGGCTGCGAAAGTCCATAGCGATGATGTTTTCATTCAATTGTACGCACGTGACAGTTGTTGATGCCCCAGCATTGATGTTTGCAGAAGTTTACTGAAGCGTTTCACTTCTGTCACGTTGAACGACATTCTTGAGGCGTCGTTGGTCCCGTTCTTGCTGGATCTTTTTCCGGCCACAGCGACGTCGGAGATTTGATGTTTTACCGGATTCCTGATATTAACGGTACACTCGTACAGAAAAATCCCCACTTCATCACTACCTCTGAGATGCTGTGTCCCATCGCTCGTGCGCCACTAGTACACCACGTTCAAACTCACTTCAATCCTGATAACCTGCCAATGTAGCAGCAGTAACCGATAAAGAACTGCGCCAGACACTTGATGTCTTGTATAGGCATTGCCGACAGCAGCACCGTATTCTGCCTGTTTACATATCTCTGAATTTGAATACGCATGCCTATACCAGTTTCTTTCGATCTGCAGTGCATAATCTGAGATACCGTTTGTTCAAATCGAATGAAGCTTTTCAAAGGCGTTAATTCAGAGATTTATTGTGAAAATGTTTTGTTGCTGGGAGATACTGACTTCTGTAATTTTAAAGATATTGTAATATTGTTGTGTCGTGCACCTCATATTTCTGAGATGGCAAATGTGTTCAGATTTGCATTAACATTTGCTGTGAGTTATCGTCGAATCTCAAAGACCTGTGACTTGACCATATTTAAGACCGTCTGTCACTCGATCATTTCCTGGAGCATATTCTGCACAGCCGTCCAAATTCCCAGCTCCGGGGTGGACCCGTTTCCGGTGACGCGCTCATTGTCTCCTCACTCGCTCCTGAGCGCCCTTAACCCTGGGCCTGGCAGGGTCTAGCCGTACGACAGAGCCATCTCACCTCGTACCACTGGTGAACGGCTGAATAGCTCGCCAGAATACGCTTAACTTTAGAATGTGCTACCAGCTTGATTCTTCAAGATCACTATTAGACTACGAAACATCACCTTTGCACATATACAAATACTCTTTCGATAATCACTATTCTGTCTGAGCTTCAAAATATTTAAGGCCAAATCTGCTCTGAAGTGTCTATTTTTGAAATGTCACTGATGAACGAAAGTACAGAGTGTTCTTACGTGGATAATGTAAAAAAACATTTTCATTTGAATAGCCAATGTTACTATGTAATGTGATATATACACCAGACACATTGGCAGTTCCTGGCGTTTGACGACAAAAGACGCGAGTTTGAATGGCTATTTTTCGAAATTCAGCTGCTAAGTGACATGCGAACATGTATTACACACAACTTGTATCCGAAATTTCGAGGGCATCTGCAGTTTATGGCGGGTCATGGCCCATCGAACATAGGCCGGTGTGAGGTGGAGCGTACACCATGAAGTTAAGTGGTGGTTTTGACTTTGTACGTATGTACTGTTTGTATTTTCCTTTTCTTTTTCGTTTATGAACGTATAGCTGTGGTGTTCTTTTAATCATTGACAAAGGTCTTCTTAGGCACTTGTGGGTTTTATTGTTGTTCTGAAAAAGGTGTAGTTATCTACGCCGAAACCTGGGTTAATACTTAACACTAGGTGCTTTTTTCGCAATCGAGGCGGGTTTTCAGTTTTTTAATAAATAAACTCCAGCAGTACTTAAGAAAAGGCTCACTAGCGTGCTATAAGCGTTCTCCCTTACAGATGAACCACACTTTCTTACAATTCTCCCAATAAACTGACGTCCGCCATTCGCCTTCCTCACATACTCGTTCTATTTCCTATCGCTTTGCAACACTACACCCAGATATTTAAAAAACTTGACTGTGTGAAGCAGGACACTAATAATAACGTATCCGAAAATTACGCGTTTGTTTTTCTGCTCATCCGCAATAAATTACACTTTTATTCATTGAGAGCTAGCTGCCATTCATCACACTAACTAGAAATTTTGTCTAAGCCATCTTGTATCCTCCCACAATCGCTCAACTTCTGCACCTTCTCGTACACCGCCACATTAGCAAAGAACTGCAAATTTGCTGCCCATCCTGTCAGCCAAATTATTTATGCATATAGAGCTTAATAGCTATCACACTTCCATGGGACACTCCTGAAGGTGCTGATGAACATACTGGATTCTATAAGTTAAGAAGTCTTCGAACCACTCACATATCTGGGAACGTATTCCATATACTTATTGTTAACAGCATGCAGTGGGACACCGTGTGAAATGCTTTCCGGAAATTTATAAATATGGAAACTGCTTGTGTCCTTCATCCACAGTTTGCAGTACATCATGTGAGAAAATCTGAAGCTCAGTTTCGCACGAACGATGGTTTCCAAAACCATGCTGATCCGTAGATATAAACTTCGCGCTCTCAAAAACATTTGTTTTATTCGAACTGAGAATATGTTCAAGGATTTTGCAACGAACAGATGTTATGTATATTGGTCTGTAATTCCGTGGATACTTTCTCTTCCCCTACCTCTATAGAGGAGTCAATTACTCTTGGGACTTTGCATTGGGCGAGAGATTCGTGATTAATAAAAAAAAAAAAGGAAGGGAAATGAGCGTACGGCATGGTTGGCCGGGAGGCACCATCCCGGGAAGTTCGGTCGCCAGAGGCAAGTCTTATTTAAGTAGACGCCACATTGGACCACTTTCGCGCCGATGATGAGTATGAAATGATCACGAGGATAACACAGCAGCCAGTCTCCGAGCGGAGAAAGGCCCAACCCGGCCAGGAATCGAACCCGGCCTCACATTCATGGGAGGCCAGCACGTTACCACCCAGCTAAGCAGGCGTACACTCGCGAGAAATGCAAGCTAGATAAGGGGAGTGTCCAGTAGAGTACTCCGTAAAACAGATTTGGGGTTCCATCCATACCTGGTGACTTATTTGTTCCGCTGGATAGGTCAGGTGTCCACTACACACAGGAGGCGGCTACACGGGTAGCAGGGGCTGTGTGGCGTGCACTGGGCGGTTTTTTACGTTAGACAGTTCTCGGGAAAGGTCAAAAAGGGCTCCAGTCTCAAAGGGTGCAGGCCAAAGAAACGACGACAATCGACCAAGCAATAGTCGGTATTGTAGTTGTAAATTCTCGTAGCTGTGTTGGAAAAGGACAAGAGCTTCAGGCGCTGACCTCTTGGCCACAAATAATCCTGTTCTAATAGAGAGCGTCATGACGGATACAGCGATTAGTGAACACAAGGTCATTGTAGCGATGCTCAAAACCATATCAATCAAAACGACTAAAAATAAATGCAAAATACGTCTATTTAAAACAGCAGATAAAAATTCGCTTGATGCCTTCCTAAGAAAGAGTCTCCGTTCCTTCCAAGGTAGTTATTCAAGTGTAGACCAGATATGACTCAAATTCAAAGATACAGTATCGACAGCAATTGATGGAGTAATACCGCGTAAGTTAATAAGAGACGGTACTGATCCACCATGGTACACAAAACACGTCAGAATACAGTTGCAGAAGTAACGAAAAAAGCATGCCATATCCAGACTAACTCAAAATCTCCAAGATTGGCTAAGTTTGACGGAAGCTCGAAATGTAGTATAGACGTCAATGCGAGATGCCTTAATAGTTCCCACAATGAAACATTGTCTCAACATATGTTAGAAAACCCAAAGGGATTCTGGTCCTATTTAAAGTACACCAGTGGCAAAGAACAGTCAATACCGTCACTGAGCGATAGCGATGGAAATGTTACCGATGATGGCGCCACTAAAGCGGAGTTACTAAATACAGTTGTCCGTATTTCCTTCACGAAAGAAGACGAAGGAAATATTCCAGAATTCGATACCAGAACAACTGTTAACAAGAGTGACATAAGATATCTTAGGTGTTGCGAAACAACTCAAATGAATTAAGAAAGGAAGTCTTCCGGTCCAGATGGTACACCAATCAGAACGTTTAAGAGTATGCAGAAACAGTAACGCCTTTCTTAGCAATCATATACAACTGCTCACTTGACGAAAGGGCTGTTCCTAAAGACTGGAAAGTAGCACAGGTCACACCAGTATTCGAGGAAGGAAATAGGAGTAACCCACTGAATTACAGACCCATATCACTGAGCTCAATTTGCAGTAGGACTTTGGAGCGTATACTGTACTCGAACATTATGAATCACCTTGAAGAAAATGAGTTATTGATACATAACCAACACGGATTCAGAAAATATCGTTCTTTATTCCTATGACGAAATGAGTGCTGTCGACAAGTGATCTCAGATCGATTCCATATTCCGAGATTTCCAGAAGGCTTTTGATACCGTTCCTCACAAGCGACTATCAGTTGTGTGACTGGGTTCGTTATTTCCTCTTAGAGGGGTCACAGTTCGTAGTGATAGACAGTAAATCATTGAGTAAAACAGAAGTGATATCTGGCGTTCCGCAAGGTAGTGTCATAGGCCCTCTCGTGTTGCTGATTTACATAAATGATATAGGTGATAATCTGAGCAGCCCCCTTAGATTGTTTGCAGATTGCGCTGTAATTTACCGTCTAGTAAAATCATCAGACGATCAATTACGATTACAAAATGATCGAGAGAGAATTTTTGTATGGTGCGAAAAGTGGCAATTTCCCACTAAACAAAGAAAAGTGAGAGGTCATCCACATGGGTACCAAAATAAAACCAATAAATTTTGGGTATACGATAAATCGCACACATCTAAGGGCTGTGAATTCGATTAAATACCTACGAGCAACTTAAATTGGAAAGACCACATAGATAATATTGTGGGGAAGGCGAAAGAAATACTGCGCTTTGTTGGAAGAACAATGACGAGATGCGACAAACCCACTAACAGTCTAGATTACACTGCGGGAATTTGGCTGCGCGGTATGGAATCCTTACCATGTAGGATTGACGGAGGACATTGAAAGGGTGCAAAGAAGGGCAGCTCGTTTCGTGTTTTCGCGCAATAGGGGTGAGAGAGTCACTGATATGATACGCGAGTTGGGATGGCAGTCACTGAAACAAAGGCGGTTTTCTTTGCGGCGAGATCTATTTACGAAATTTCAGTCACCAACTTTCTCTTCCAAATCCGTAATATTTTGCTGACACCCGCCTACGTAGGGAGAAATGATCATCATAATAAAATAAGAGAAATCAGAGCTCGAACGGAAAGATTTAGGTGTTCTTTTTTCCCACGCGCCATTCGAGAGTGGAATGGTAGAGAAGTAGTATGAAAATGATTCGGTGAACCCTCTGCCAGGCACTTAAGTGTGAACTGCAGAGTAACCATGAATGTGTAGATGAACTCTTTGATTGGTTCTCTATGCTGGGTATGCTGATTAGTATGTCGTCCATAATTCGATGGTCAAACGACGGTATGTTTGTACGATTCACCTATGTTAACGATTTCTTAATCGCGAAATTTAAAAGTTCGGCTGTCATTTTGCTGTCTTCAGCTGCCACACCAGGCTGGTCAGCAAGCGAGTGGATGGAAGCCTTAGACCCGCTAAGCGATTTGCCATATGACCAGAATTTTCTCGGGATCTCTCCCAGATCTTTTGCTGAAGTGTGACTATGCTTCGTGCATAGATCTTTTCACAGACTCACGAATTTATACAAACTTTTTTTTTTGTCATCATTTGCGAGTTCTCTTTTGAACCGAGTGTGCAACAACCTCTGCTTCCTCAGAATTTTTCGAATTTTGTTGTCCATAGTGAACACACTGTAAGGCAGCTTGCGAAGGAGAGAAGTAAATTTGGGTATCGTTAAACCTGGAAACGAAGTGCAGCTTTGCGGTTTCACGCCACGGCAGTACCTCACTTGTTCTGTTTGATCCGTGCCGTGCCGTTCCGTGGTTGGAGTACGGCGGTGGCTCAGATGCGTGTAGAGAAAACAGCAGCGGGACTCCAGCCCATGCCACGCCGCGCTTTGATCGCCATAGCGGGCGGCGGCGCCTGCCTGCCGCAGCGGCAATTAATCACCGCCTGTGATTGATCCTTCACGCCGCACGCCCTTCACGTGCTGGTTCAGAGGAACGCCCACAAAGCGACCGCCCACCGGCGAAATCGGTTAATTGCCTCTTACGGTGGCCACCAGTAGCTAATTAGACCCGGCAATTTGTGTGAGTTGCGACAAATACACACTGCCTTTCTGCCGCTAAATTCAATTTGAGGATACACTATTTCCAATCAATTTACGGACCACCACAAACGAATCGGTTTTAGTAATTGTTCGTGTGGGATGACGTTCAGTCTTTGTGGATTTGTGGACTGAATGGAGACTTTGATGTTCAAATTGGTGCTGTTACAGCCACATGTCTATCTGAATCCTAAACTCTGAATCGGAGAAAAAAATAAATATAGAATCTGAAAGACCGTTAAAATGCTAGATAAACACCAGGTTTCTTTTATTAATACAAATTACTGTTTCTTTGACGCCTGTGGATACGCCTTACCAATCGCCTTCTTATATTACTCGTGCACTGCCATAAATCTCTTCATTCTTTCCATTTGATTCGGCACACCATCATTTGTTAACCTATCTACCCGTCCAATCTTCCACATTCTTCTAAATGAAGCACATTACAAAACATATTTTCTTCGTTTCTGGATTGTGCATCTTCCACATTTCACTTCTGTACAAGGTTACAAATACATTCAAAAAAGATTTCCCAACATTTAAAATTATATTCTGTAGTAACAAATATTTCTTTTTCGCAAAGGTTTATCTGCCGTGGCCAGTCGTCATTTTATACCCTCTCTGTTGTGACCAACATGTTTCTCTCTGGCCGAAGAGTAAAACTCACCTACTACTTTAGTGTCTGATTCCCCATTCTAATTCCCTCGAGTCATTTCATTTGATTCGGATATTTTTTATATCCCGTGTTCCACTTTTGCTCCTGTTCATCTTATAATCTCTTTTCAAGGCACTATCCGAACAACTGCTCTTCGAAGTCGTTTGCCGTCTCTGAGAGTGCCGTTAATAAAAAGTAAAGTTTTCATTTTTTCTCCCTGACATTTAATTTCCTTTCCAAATATCCCCTCTATTTGCTTCATAGGTTTCTCAGTACACACATTGAATATCTTCGGGAGGACGTAACAAACCTGTCTCACTCCCTTCGCACCTATTCCTTCTCTTTTGTGTCTCTCAACTCTTATAACTGTAGTCTGGCTTCTGTACTAGTTGTAGACAACCTTCCGCTGCCTCTATATTATTCGCGCTGCCTTCAGAATTTCAAATGGTGTACTCCAGTCGGCCATATCATATTCCATACCTGTCACAAACGTAGGTTCGCCTTGCTTCAGCCTATCTTTTAACATATATCTCGCGTGTATCTTCATTCCTGAGGGTCGGCTACTGTCTGTCCTTCCAGTATTCGGTAACTACTTTGTGTCAGCATTTTGTGACCAAACTTTGTAAACAGATGGTTCAGTAATAGTCACACAGGTGAGCACATGCCACGGTCGCAGGTTCGAATCCTGCCTCGGGCATGGATGTGTGTGAGGTCCTTAGATTAGTTAGGTTTAAGTAGTTCTAAGTTCTAGGGGACTGATGACCACAGATGTTAAGTCCCATAGTGTTCAGACCCATTTGAACCATTTTTTTGAGAACGTGCCTTCTTACAAATTTCGATTATTATGTTATTGTTAATGTGCGATGGTCTTTTTCTTGTCTCGCATACCTTCCTTATCAAATGGAATAGTTTTGTCGTGGTATGTTCTCAGAAGGATCCTGAAACAATGTCGTCTTCTTCAGGTGTCTTGATGCATCATAGGTCTTTCAGGGTTTCTCAAATTTTCCCCGCTGTATCACCGAATGGGAAAGAAAAGTTTTAGAGTGAGATCAGGATTTGAGTATATTGAGCAGGTAATACGGATCTAATATATTTTGTTGCAGTAGCTATGCAGAGAGTCTTGAATGAAGTAGACCAGTGTAGAGCTACATAAGACCGGTATTCGAACGGTTGGCCACAACTACATCGTCAGTCCACACCATTCGACAAATGCTTGAAAAAAAAAAAACACAGAACACCAACATCAATATACATCTGGAAATCTACTGAATGCGTAGCGACGACTGAAAACATGTATCAGACTGAGACTCGAGCTGGCAGTACACTGTCTAAACCAAATATGTTTAGAATACAAGCTACGGTCCAGTTAAGTGCTTAACAACAAAGTAATTGAACAAGCGTCCCATTTTGAATGTCTACTCAGAGACAAGCGTATTGATCACTGTAGTGATACACACGGTGCCGTAGGAGGTATGGTCAATACTCAAAGATTTGACAGTAAGGCTAATTTGAAGCGAAAACCCTCATATGGACATACGCCACATTCCCAATTGTTTTTGAGATAGAACACATTTTATCACGATCGCCAGACCTTACGCGGATTAGATTTTTGTTGATGAGGATGAATGAGGCCTGAGGCGTACAAACGAAAGGTGAACACTCGAGGTGAACTGCTGTGTCGCATCACGGACGCTGGTGGGCTCGTTATGGAACGTGCAGAGGTACTCGAGCAAGCAATACGATGATCTTCTCCCCAGGGTGCACAATTGCATTGAAGTTGGCCGTGGGATATTCAAACATATATTGTGAACTGTACAACAGCTGTAATGTTACGTGTACGAAAATACTTAGAGGTGAATGTATTAAAAATATGTCATTTGAAATTGAAATTTTCTAAAACGTATGTTGTAATATTTACTAACTGTTGTGCATGTGTAAGGCTAACAATGTACTGAATAACGCACAAATAATCAACAGTGTACATTAAATGTTTTCCGTCTCGGAAACCATTTGGCATAAGACATATTTCAATATAAAGTTCTTCGCTTCAAGTGATCGTCTGCGTCATGTCCCTGAATATTGACCATTCCTCCTGGGACGCCCTGTAGATGAAACTTTGCTCAGACTTCAATCAGTACGTAGAAAAATAGAGAAAACACGTAGATCAGGTGCTTTAGAAGAGCCGAGGGTTCCGGTAGGAGAGGTCTAACGAAGACTAATGATGTTCAGAGTGATCTGAATGTACGTGCTACTAACGAGGAAGTAACTGAATATAATGTGGAAACGACAGGTGAACAGAATGTAGGATGGAATTACGCAAGAGAATTCTGTACTATAAACGGAAAGGAAGAGGCAGATGCCCAGTCCTGCTGTGTAAGAGACGACGAACGCCACCACCACTACGATCCGGACCTAAATTTCCCGATTTACGCAAGCAGTCGCCTCGAACATTAAGGCTGAGCCCTGTTGGGGAGACTGTCTATGATCTGTCTGAATGCCATTTCTGCTTGAAGAACTGGAACAAGAAAATGTGCTGATGTTGGGTGCTGGGGTCTCGAGTGTATTCGATGTTGTAACTCCTCCGCGTGGTCTTCTGTTGCATTCAAATCGGGACTCCGGGCAGCCCAGTCCAATTGAGGAATATTATTGTTCACAAACCATTGTCTCACACATGCTGCTTTATGACGGGGTTCATTGTCACGCTGATACCATCAGAGTTCGAAAACACTTTCTCGTACTTGTGTAGGACAAGATGCTGTGAAATGTGTTCGTATCCCTCCACTTCCACCGTTTTCTGAAGCGTAGTATTAGGTCAATACCCTAACCTAGAAAAACACCCTCATATCATTCCACAACCTCATCCGTATTTAAATTTCGACATTAGATATGATGACAAGTAATCTTCACCACACATTCGCCATAGTGAAACCCATCCATCGGATTGCCACAGGGCATACCGCGATTCATCACTCCAGATCACTAGTTTTCAGTGATCAGCGTCCAGTGGCGTTGTTTTTTTACACTACCTCAAGACTACATGAATGCGTGGCTCGGCCATTCCACCCGATTCTGTTTACCTCCCTATGCACAGACATTAAATATTAGTTCACTTTATTACATTAGTGAATAAAGGAGTTACGTAGCATTGACTCACTTATTTCCCACAGGAGCAATGGATAATTTACTGCTGTCATGAGCTAGCGAAGCATCACTTGATGCACTGATTAACAAACTGTTCTTTTGAGGCATAATGTTCAACATTAAAAACTACCGGTTTATCGGAAACTCGTCGGTCCTAGACGAGGAAGTTGATCGATGCAGCTCAGCTCCCGAACTGGACCGTTCCCTTGCACGCCCTACGTTGTGCTGACCTCAGTGCCAGGGCGTTGTGGTGCTGGGGAAGAGGCGCGCCCTTCCGGGTCGCCTCCTGTGCTTCGTTGCGGGTTGCAGCGAGCCCTCAATAATGTATGTGGCGTCGATTCACGTCTCGGTCTCTGGACGACACCACAACATTCAGTGACCAGACCACATCAAGGCATTGAGCTTTCACGACGGTTTCATTCTCTTCTTGCTGTTCTCTACTGACAACACAATACTCCCTACCACATTATAAGCCGGTAGGGTCGATTAGCGAGCAGGGGTGTATCCAGGGTTCGATTCTAGAGTGGGTCACAGGTCACTATGCTTTTGTTTCTACGTTCACTCTCCCCCAACTCCCTCCCCAAAAACTTGCTGCTGTTCTCATTTTTAACAAGTTGGAAATATGTACAGTTTTAATAATAATAAATTATAGGAATTGTTTTCATATTATTATAATAAATTGATTAATTACCCTAGAATATATGAATTATTTTAATGTGGTAATTGTAGTACTAATGATAAAAATTCATTCAAATCAGCGAATAGTTCAATCCTTCAGTATAATGTCGAACACAATGCAGCTCAGAAAAATATTGTTCTTGAAAACACATGACCAACAATTTGAGAACTACATGTGTTGCATAGTTCATTTGCTAACTGTAATAGAAATTTCGGTTCATAATTTACAAAATATGAAGTCGAAGTGTGTAATATTACCAGTATTTCACTTAGCACTACTTATGGTCGTTTTGGCCTGCATTCAGGAAGTCCATTTTCTTCTTTCTTCCTTCTTTTTACTGGAGGATCTCCCTTTCTGTCTTCCCTTACTCAGGTTTATGTGGTTTGCCACAGCGACCTGTGCACTCACAAACAGTGTCGCATTTCTTGCTGGTAGCAAGCAGGTCAGCCCGTTCATGGACGTATTTGGTAGCACAAGTATTCCCGCTTAGATGTCAAGCGCACCCACTTGAGCAGGCTCTCACGTAAGCAACTGAAAAGTATCCTCTCTTAAAGTCCTAAGCCCTGTTACCCATTGACATGCTCGACACTTTGTTTCCGTTCTGTTTCCCTTTCGACCATTTGCATCTTCATAATGCACCTTCCCACACCTCGTTGCCTATAAGTGAATTTTTGGCCAAAAAATAATACTCTAATGAGATCCCAACATCTAAATTTCCAACCATGGGCACATTTGAGTTTCTTCTTGATGATAGGACTGTTGCTGTTTTTAAAAACATTGTCAATCCGATATATTGATGTTTAAAAAGATATCATTATCGGCCCTCAACAGTCGGAAAGAGTCTTGATATATCGACGAAAACGTATTGACGTACAGGAATATAAAAGTATCTGCTGCACACTGTAAACATGTTGCCAGGTTTAGATCTGTATATTTAAATATTTAGCTGTTATTAGATATTCTGCACATCAAGAAGCTAGGTGCCTGCTTATCTCCCTTAGAGCAACGAAACCATGCACGTTCACGCCTCGTGATAACACCTTTGCTAGCAATGGTATCTGTATGTAAGTTACATAATAAAAGGTGTCCGATGGTTTCATCGTTCGGTTTCGTCATATATCAAATTTGTATCGAACACTTCATGACGACTTCCCTGTTTCTTCACTTCTACAAACGGCAGCGACCTAGCAGTTGTAGTTCCAAAATGGAGTGGCGAATTTAAACGTTGCAGTTTCTGCTTGTAGCGCCGAGCTCCGATTACGTCAGTATATTCCCTCACACATCTCTGCCCACCGCAAAAATCCAATCCTGTCGCTTAGATTAAGGTCAACATTTTCAGCAACTGTACTTGAAAAATTATGATGTGAAGAAACTAATTACGTTAAAAATTGTTTTTTAATGTAACTGGTGTGCTGTTTCTCCACAAATCGGAAACCTACTCATTCCATTCACGCCACCACCTCCTAGTGCAGTCGGACTTCTTCTTTATGCCATCTATATTTGCTTCACACAGTCAAAGGCAAAGACTGGACACGATGGGAGCTAAAAAGGTAGTAAGACTCCTTCACACAGTGGAAGTGAAGTTACGTTCTACTAAAATTTCAAAAGAACTGTTTCATATATTTTGTGAAAATTTCAAAATAAATATAATGTAAAATAAAATATCGGCACTCGATAGTGCCATTTCGGTATTGACATAGCGAGGAAAAATATATAGCCGAAGTATATCGATATTTTTTGAAAAAAGACGATATATCGAAATTTTATCAAAAACCCTAGTTGCAGAATTAAAGAAAACCTGAAGGTATCGTTGTTGTGATGTGAATAAAATTGCACTGCGGAGAGCACAACTTCAAGAATTATTACAATGTTTCGAAAAAGTTCTGGTCTAAGTGTTGTAGTGGCCTGACAAGGCAGCCAGTCCACAGTGACGGGTAGCCGAAAGGGCACACGTACACACACGCCGACTGGCGCGAAGTCTGTAACAGGATTCGTAATGAATGTGATAAAGAAAAGAACGTAGCTACTAGAACACTTAACTTTTATATCGTCCTTTGGTATACAGCATTCTTGATGATACAAGTGAGACTCTTTAGATTCATGAAGTAACTAATGGCGCCTTGCTAGGTCGTAGCCATGGACTTAGCTGAAGGCTATTCTAACTGTCTCTCGGCAAATGAGAGAAAGGCTTCGTCAGTGTAGTCGCTAGCAATGTCGTCCGTACAACTGGGGCGAGTGCTAGTCCGTCTCTCGAGACCTGCCGTGTGGTGGCGCTCGATCTGCGATCCTGACAGTGGCGACACGCGGGTCCGACATGTACTAATGGACCGCGGCCGATTTAAGCTACCACCTAGCAAGTGTGGTGTCTGGCGGGACACCACAAGTGTATTATATCCCATAGGCAATATTTTGAAGAGGATAACACTGTTCTAGAGGAGTAAATAAAATTATTTCCAAAATACAAATATTCTCGTTATTTTTAGTATACATCTGATAAGCGCAAACTTTTCTGAAGTAGGGTCATGATGCAATGACCCATAGCTTCACCCTGCTCGGTCTGTCGCACTTGATCATCCCAACCGTAGTGAATTTTCCTGTCGGTCTTTCTCTAGCCCCACATGGGCGCCTCACGCCGCCCCTGGTCATAGCACGATCAGTCCACCAGCGCTGCCCTCTTTCCTCGGTTATATATGCTTCAGCCTTGGAACCCCGCTCCTGGGTCTGCTCCAACGTTTGGAGGGTATGACGTTGCATGGGCACTGTTTCTGCTGCAGGGCCTAGTGATTTATGTGCGCAATGAGGAGGAAGTTCGAGCAGCTCTGAAATAGGTGGCGATTTAGGGCGAGGCAGTGGACAGCTCTCTCACCGCGGCTCACTGGTGAGGGCTCCCTTAGCGTCGCCGCCAACATTCGACGTCTTGGCACTGAATTCACAGCCGCTATCTGTCGCTCAGCGGCTTTTAACGGTAGTCATTTGGTACAGACCATAAGAGCAAGCCTTCCAGCGTCGCCGCCAACATTCGACGTCTTGGCACTGAATTCACAGCCGCTATCTGTCGCTCAGCGGCTTTTAACGGTAGTCATTTGGTACAGACCATAAGAGCAAGCCTTCCAGCGTCGCCGCCAACATTCGACGTCTTGGCACTGAATTCACAGCCGCTATCTGTCGCTCAGCGGCTTTTAACGGTAGTCATTTGGTACAGACCATAAGAGCAAGCCTTCCAGCGTCGCCGCCAACATTCGACGTCTTGGCACTGAATTCACAGCCGCTATCTGTCGCTCAGCGGCTTTTAACGGTAGTCATTTGGTACAGACCATAAGAGCAAGCCTTCCAGATCACCGGCTACGAGCCGTCGACATTATCCAACGAGCGCCATATACGCCTCCCGTATACCACACATGGCTCAGGCACTACCGTTCCCAACTCTCCTGGTCCGACGTCTCTTGATGGCATCGGGATCCTTCGTCAGCTCAGGGATGTTATTCAAAGAGCGATATGACTCCCTTGCACTCCACGGGATCTTGGTGGGATGCGACCAATACACGTGCCGACCAGAGTCACGGCGCTGTACGTCAGCTCCCAACGAAAACTGTGGCATCGCTGCCCGCAGAGCCTCACTGGACTCCTATTGCAAGACTTGGCGCCGATCTGTTTGTCGCCCCAGGTTTGATATCGACCATTCCATCGCCCTTTTATCATATCCAAGGATTTTTGCTGGACTTCCGTTATATCTGCCGATCTTTACCACTTACGTGTTTGCACCAGACGAAAAAGTTTACAAAGTACTACAACAGTACCACCCGCCAAACCTCATCGAAATTAAGTGTCTCCAGCATGTGTACCGACACATATGGAAAGCGGTCCATACCCACTTTCTCGAATCCGACGTCCAGTCAGCGTGGTCTACCACAGTGAATGGCAAAGAAGTTAACCGATATCGCCTGCATCGAATCCATCTAGCTGGCCCCCCTCTTTGCACCTACTGTGGAGTGGACGACACAGACGACCACCCTTCCCACTGTCGTCCAGAGTCCGATGACTGGACGCTGGCGCGGCGTATTTTGGCGTTTCTAACATGATAAACACCCGCCAGATCGACATCCACACGCGGTTTTATTCTTGGAGGGGACTTTTTATCCTACCAGCATAACTCACTCTGTGAACTGGATCTGTGGCCACACGACCGGTTGTATTTTTTATTCTGGCACTGAGTCAGCGCAAGGATATTGGAATTATCTCGGAGAAAGACACTGCTCCCTGGCGCGCAACCCGCGCTATTAGCAATACTTCTCCATCTTCTTAGGGAGCACCTTTAATAATCCGCCTCGCAATGTCCGCCTGGAATGTCGAAGCCATGACAAGATGGAGACTAATCTGAATCTGAACCTTCCCGCCGAACCAAACAGAACATACTAGGGAGTAGACACGTTTGTACATACTCGTGACGCAGGACACGCTGCTCCAGACGCTAAAAAAAAAAAAAAAAAAAAAAAAAGAAAAAGAAAACCAACTACGTGTGTTTGAATTTTATGGTTCCCCTGGGATTTGCTTCCCTTTATCCTTTCTCGCCCCCTCATAGCGCTAGGTTGTACTGGGAGTAGGATAGACTGGGGCCAACACCTCAAGTGGTGGGTGTTGTTTTTACTTGGAGCAAAAGTGGTGGTGGCAATTTTCTTTCCTTTTTTTTTTTAATCCCTTTTCTACTCTCCAGAGAAGCTTAAAAAATCAAAACGGGTGGGGGCTCTGGGTTCGAGTCTTGCACATGGCAGGCACCATTTTTTTCATTTCATTAAACAATTAAGTCTTTACACTGATGCAATATTTATAATTTTATTTACTGATCTCGCAGTCTCCGCTGGTTCATTGTAAAGTACAGTACAACGAAAACTTACCGCACTGTGTCACAAGTAAATGAGTGTAAGGTTGAAAATTGAGTCGTTGTCAGTTAATGACCTACGTTTTCTCTGTTAAATGATGTGTGTAGACAAATAAAGAACGGACGAAAGGAAATAAATACAAAATAAGAAAAAAAGTTTATCTAGTTACAGCAAGAACAACGACTTCGTGATTTCCACTTTTATACCAGATCACATTCATAAAAGGTGCTCGCAATTTGCACCGTTTGCTCGAATGCGAGTAATACATCGCTCAATAACCCTTTCACACCCAAGCCCAACCACTGAACGAGGGGTATAGTACGTCATTTGCCGTTACCGAACCATTAAAAAGCTATAGGACTTATGGTGCGTGTACGTTATAGCTCCAAAGGAGTATTCTGAAATATTTTCAGTAATTCATCCTTTCCTATCAACGGAAGTATTCCGTTAAAAACGAACTATAATTACTTCAAACCTCTACCGCCATTTACCGAGGTGATTTATCTGTAAATTTGTGCTGTTCAGAGGTAAATGAATGTAAAGATTGCAGAAGCACCAGTCGCTGGAGAGACTGCACTTCTGTGTGACGGACGAAGAACTGTGACCAGCAGACTCACAAGAGTATTGGATGAAGAGTTATCAACCAACAAGCTAAACGTTTCTTTGGGACGATATATGTTAACATATGCAGCACTTAACGAAATATATGTATTTCCGGAAATAGCCGTTGGTCTGATGTACACTTTTCCCTTGTACGTCGTCGAGGTCCAAGTCTGGAGTTGCACTGAAGTGATTAACACACAGCTCGTGGTAAATATCTGTATAACGAAGTGATCACTGTGACCTTTGCTAATAGACTACTGCATCGCGGATACACTTAAAATGTTGCAGCATCTCCATATGTTACCACTTTTACGTATGTATACCGTTCCATTCCATCGTTTCTTCATGGTAGCAGCACATTTGCAGTTCGGTGACGCTTAAGACAAAAAAGCAACTTCTGTTTTGAGAAATAAAATTCTGTAAGTATACTGTTTACACCTCAAGACCATGGTCACAACTTAATTCGTAACTCCTACTCCCCCTATGTCACGGAAGCTTCCAAATATTGTTCAAAATTCAAGCATTCACAATTGAGATTCTAGGCTAAACTTCTCTTGTCTTAATAATTAACAGATGATTAATTGTTACTGTCCTACCCTCCCTATTTAATTGTACTGTAAGGCTTGCTTCCTGACAGGATTTTTTTAAAATTGCTATAGCATCCATCTGCTGTTGAGAGTATCTCTTGTGGCACGTCTTAAACATCTAAAGCTAGTACCCAAGGCCCTCTCCGATTGAATACTTATGTAAATAGACGTGACCCCTGAAGAAAATGGGACATCGCAACAGGCTTGAACATAGAAACGTTGTTTAATTCCAATACTGGATCTGTACTGAGATGTTTGGGATTGTCGTTTCTATAAGCAAACTGCCGGTATCGAATATTTCGAAACGCGTAAACCCCCTTCTCTTTCTTTACTTTGACACGGTTAAGTTACGTCAATTTTATATGGTGGAAGGAGTATATAGAGTGTCTATACAAGGGCAATGGCCTTAGGAGAGCCAGTCCTGACAAAACTCTACGATCTGGTGAGCAAGATAGGCGAAATACCCTCAGACATCAAGAAGAATATAATAATTCCAATCCCAAAGAAAGCAGGTGTTGACAGAAAATTACCGAATTATCAGTTTAATAAGTCACAGCTACAAAATACTAACACGAATTCTTTACAGACGAATGGAAAAATTGGTAGAAGCCGACCTCGGGGAAGATCAGTTTGGGTTCCGTACATATATTGGAGCACGTGGGCAATACTGACCCTACGACTTATCTTAGAAGAAAGATTAAAGAAAGGCAAACCTACGTTTCTTGCATTTGTAGGCTTAGAGAAAGCGTTTGACAATGTTGACTGGAATACTCTCTTTCAAATTCTAAAGGTGGCAGGGGTAAAATACAGGGAGCGAAATGGTTGTAGCCTCTCCCAGATGTTATTCAATCTGTATATTGTGCAAGCAGTAAAGGAAACAAAAGAAAAATTCGGAGTAGGTATTAAAATCCATGGAGAAGAAATAAAAACTTTGAGGTTCGCTGATGACATTGTAATTCTGTCAGAGACAGCAAAGGACTAGAATGAGCAGTTGAACGGAATGGACAGTGTCTTGAAAGGAGGATATAAGATGAACATCAACAAAAGCAAAACGAGTATAATGGAATGCAGTCGAATTAAGTCGGGTGATGCTGAGGGAATTAGATTAGGAAATGAGGCACTTAAAGTAGTAAAGGAGTTTTGCTATTTGGGGAGCTAAGTAACTGATGATGGTCGAAGTAGAGAGCATATAAAATGTAGATTGGAAATGGCAAGGAAAACGTTTCTGAAGAAGAGAAATTTGTTAACATGGAGTATAGATTTAAATGTCAGCAAGTCGTTTCTGAAAGTATTTGTATGGAGTGTAGTCATGTATGGAAGTGAAACATGGACGATAAATAGTTTGGACAAGAGGAGAATAGAAGCTTTCGAAATGTGGTGCTACAAAAGAATGCTGAAGATTAGATGGGTAGATCACGTAACTAATGAGGAGGTATTGAATAGAATTGAGGAGAAGAGGAGTTTGTGGCACAACTTGACAAGAAGCAGCGACCGGTTTTTAGGACATGATCTGAGGCATCAAGGGATCACAAATGTAGCGTTGGAGGGCAGCGTGGAGGGTAAAAATAGTAGAGGGAGACCAAGAGATAAATACACTTAGCAGATTCAGAAGGATGTAGGTTGCAGTAGGTACTGGGAGATGAAGAAGCTTGCACAGGATAGAGAAGCATGGAGAGCTGCATCAAACCAGTCTCAGGACAGAAGATCACAAAAACAACAACAAACTTTAAAAGAGGAAGCTTTCACGTGGGACTTAATGACCAATAAGTGTTTCAGCATTCAACAACTTCACATCCATCTAAAATTAACAATTATTGGCGGGTGACCATCCCCACCTACAAACATTTATAATCTTCACAGACACCATACAAGTGTACTGTAGTGGTTACTTTTGCCGACAACGTTGGGCTCTAATTATGAAGTAAACCTCCGTTGATATCACCAATTTTGAAAATTCCTGGTCGCCAGACAACACACTTTTAAGCAGCAAAATTATCATATTATGAATTTTCATCATAAATCATAAAGAAGCAAATACAAAACAGCATTATTCCAAATTAAAAAGATTCCGCTGCATCTCTTTTTCTCTATGGGCAGCTGTATGCATTTCCACGATACGTTAGAAATGTTTATTAGGCTGCTGAGTGGGTCATTGCCCCAGGTGTAAGTGCGATCTCCTGCCAGCTCGAGAGTCACCAGCTGGGCTGGACAGGGAGAGACACGTGTCGTGACCGGACACGTCGATTGGTCCTGCAGTCGCAGTCAGTGGCTTCATTCACACTGAGCGAGTAGCCGACGACCCGTCGGCATCTCGGTCCACTGTTTCAGAGAATCATTTTTTCGCGGAGATGAACTCAGACATCTCGGAAGATTAGCCGGCAGTGGAGTCAACAGATTAGCGATAAATGGCTTGAGACAGATAACAACGTCCTGAGCTGCTTTTTTTTTTTTTTTTTTTTTTTTTTTTTTTGAGTCGGTCTTTCCGGTTCTCCATCTTCTGGTCTGATGCATGAAAGTTAATATCAACAACAGTGGAAAGCGAATAACGGCAGTAAGTTACAGTGTACAGTTCAGAGGCGAGTTTGTAACCATCAGAATCACCAGCAAAGCAAAGCCATCAACAATACATCAGATGCCCATGCCGCCGTCACAACTATAAGAGGAAAAGATAGCGTAAGTGTATATGTATATGAACGATCAATTCAGTATATAAAGGGAGATGATGATCTAATGATCATGAGGAAGTGGAACACCATAGTAGCGAAGAAGCAGGGTCACAAGGGTATACAGGCTTGGTAGAGGGAACCAGTGAGGAGAAAGACTAAATGAATTCTAAAATAAATTTCATCTAATAATAACAAATATACTACAAAAAATATAAAGAGGAAGAGGTGTACTTCTAGAAACATGGACAAACTGGAAAATAAAAGCTGGATTGCATCATGGCCTGACAGAGATTGCGAAATCAGATATCCGATTGTGAAAAGTGTCCGGGAGCAGATATAAATTCGTATCACAATTTAGTAATGAAGAAGATTTTACTGAAGTACCAACCTGGAAAAAAGTGTGCTAACGAAGTACAGCGAAGTGGTGGGCAACACGCGTTTGAAATTTCCTGAGACTAGAAATTGAATAGGACTCGAAGTATACAGAAACGGCAACCACACACGTTCAAGAGACAAACACAGATAACTTTGAAGAACCTTTGGGTAACAGTGGAAATACTTCAATTGATCGCCGAAAGAAGGAAGTAGAAAAATGTTCATGGAAAGACGGCAATACAAAACTGAAACAAATAAGAATTGCAGGAAAGCCAAGGCGCAATAGCCGAAGGAAAAATGTGAAGCAAACGAAAACGAAATAGTGATCCCCAGAACTGATTCAACACATAGAAAAGTCGAAACAACTTTCAGTTAAATTAATGTTAGGGGTATCAACACTAAATATGCAACGAAACTTTCACTGTTAGCGCAGAGGAGAAGACAAATAGGTGAGAAGAGTAGGCGGGAGTCCTCTACGAGGCCTGTGACCTGCAAGAAGAAGAAATGGTAGTCTATGGGGGTTCCGCTATCGCGATCAGACTTTAGGAGAGGTTGGAAGACTTGCGATCAAATAAGGTGGAAGGAACACATAGAAAAGTCGAAACAACTTTCAGTTAAATTAATGTTAGGGGTATCAACACTAAATATGCAACGAAACTTTCACTGTTAGCGCAGAGGAGAAGACAAATAGGTGAGAAGAGTAGGCGGGAGTCCTCTACGAGGCCTGTGACCTGCAAGAAGAAGAAATGGTAGTCTATGGGGGTTCCGCTATCGCGATCAGACTTTAGGAGAGGTTGGAAGACTTGCGATCAAATAAGGTGGAAGGAATGGATAAAATTACTCTAGAATTGCTATGTTCATCGGCTGAAAGGAAGGAAGAAAGATTAGTGCTAAATGTCCATCGACAACGAAATCATTGGTGACGGAGCAGAAACTTGGATTATGTCAAGGATGGAGAGGGAAGTAAGCTGTGCCCTTTCAAAGGAACCATCCCGGCATTTAGCTTAAGCTGTTTAGGCCAATCTCGAAGAACTAAATCTGGATGGTCGAACGGTTATTTGAACTATTTTCCATTAGATGCAATTCCAGTATGCTAACCACTGCGCCACCTCAACTGGAAGTGACAACCAAATACTGTCGAAGTAAAGGTTTAAAATGATTAGACAGGAGACAGGCTACCGGACATTCGGAAAAATGTGATCCACAAAATTCCGAAGGTAAGTGCGAGCACTGCCGGACAGTCAGCTTAACATCTCATGCATCCAAGTCGCTAACAGGAATGATATACGGAATACTGGGGAAAGCTGGAGACCTGGTAGGTGACCAATTTAGTTTTCTGAAGGGCAAAGGCACCAGGGAGACATTTCTGTGTTGTGACTGATAATGGAAGTAAAATAAAGAAAATGAATAGTAATAAGTTCGTATAATTTGGCAAACTAATAAAAGTGTTCTAAAGTGTGAAATTGTGCAAGATATTTAAAACTCTCAGAACATACGTCGTAAGATCCAGGGGAACACAGTTAATGTACAATGCGAACAAGGATCAAGAGGCGACAATACGATCGGAATACCAAGAACGAAGTGTTCAGATTAAAAATGATGTATGACAGGAATGCAGCTTTTTGCCCTTCCTGTTCCATCTGGGCATCGAAGATTCAAGATTGGGTTTCAAATGCAGGGTGAACGGATATCAGTGATAAGATTGGTTCAAGAAACTGCTATCCGCAATGAAAGTGAAGACGAATTACAGAACATGATGACTGGAATGAACAGACTAAAACCAAATATGGAGACTGTTAAATACACGAAGTTAAGGAACTCTGCTATCTTGGAAACAAAATGATGCAGGATGGACGAAACAAGACATAAAAAGTAGACTAACATAGATAAGTGTGCATTCCTGGCAAAACAATTTTACTGTTATCAAACATCGGCCTTACTCTGAGGAAGAAATTTCTGAGGAGTATGTTCGAAGCACGAAAGAAGTTTTCCTCAGTTTCGTGCCATTAGTCATAAGTAATGCGTTATTTCACCAGTTGTGAAAGCTGTTACTGCCTGAACTTCTCGTTTGTTGGTAGTGCCCCTGTGCCCACACAAACAAAATTCATTTTATTTCGTCGCAGCATCCGAGAAACCAGAACCCAGGCTTCACACTTCTTGTACAGGTAACATAGTCTGAGTCCACAGCTCGGATTTAGTTGCGCAACGTTCGATCTGATAGCTCCTCACAGCAGTTGTAAGATGTAAAGGACTGCAGAATACTGTCCTCAGCTTCAGAAAGCTTTGGGAATGAGGTGGACGACGATTTAATGACTGTCTTTTTGAAAGATTCATAAGGAGCGATCTGTGCGTATACTGCTGATTCTGGCTTCACACTTCGCAAGTAACACTATAGCCCAAATAATATATACACATCGAAAAATGGTTTGCATCACCTTGGTTCCCAGAACTCCTGAACTTAGACGCTCACCGTGGATATTGTGTCACTGACACAGTCCCTTCGACTGTTCAGAGATGTCACTAAAACCGCCCAAAGATTTAAACAGGGGGTCCTACAGCCGAACAGTTCCCGTCATTCCACTAAGAAGGAGGTACACGGCTGATGTTGTCTATAGTTCAACCACGTCGCGGTTAGATCGCGTCCGCATTGTTACTTTGTGCCAGGAAGGGCTCTCAACAAGGGAAGTGTCCAGGCATCTCGGAGTACGGAGGAGATGCAGAGAGACAGGAACTGTCGATGACATGCCGCGCTCAAACCGCCCAAGGGCTGCTCTACTGCAGTGGATGACCAGTACCTACGGATTACGGCTCGGAGGAACCCTGACAGCAACGCCACCATGTTGAATAATGCTTTTCGTGTAGCCACAGGACGTCGTGTTACGATGTTACGACTCAAACTGTGCGCAATAGGCTGCATGATGCACAACTTCACTCCCGACGTCCATGGCTACGTCCACCTTTGCAGCCACGACACCATGCAACGCGGTACAGATGGGCCCAACAACATGCCGAATAGACCGCTTAGGATTGGCATCACGTTCTCTTCAACCAGACAATCGTCAGAGACGTTTTTGGACCAACCGGATCAGGCTGAACGCATTGGACACAATGTCGAGCGAGTGCAGCAAGGTTGAGGTTCCCTGCTGTTTTGAGGTGGCATTTTGTGGGGTCGACGTACGTCGCAGGTGATCATGGAAGGCGTCGTAACGCCTGTACGATACGTGATTACCATCCTCCGACCGATAGTGCAACCATACCGGCAACATATTGGTGAGGCATTCGTCTTCATGGACGACAGTTCGCGCACCCATTGTGCACATCTTGTGAATGACTTCCTTCAGGAAAACAACATCGGTTGACTAGAGTGGCTAGCATGTTATCCAGAAATGAACCGTATCGAACATACCTGCGATAGTTTGAAAAGGGCTGTTTATAGCCGTTATCCAGCAACCACTCTGAGCGATCTACGCCGAATCGCCTTTGAGGAGTGGAACAATGTGGACCAACAGTGTCTTGATGGACTTGTCGATAGTATGCCACGACGAATACAGGCATGCATGAATGAAAGAGTTTGTGGTACTGGGTATTAGAGGTACCGGTGTGTACGGCAGTCTGGACCAACACCTCTGAAAGTCTCGCTGCATGGTGCTACAACACGCACTACGTGGTTTTCATGAGCAATAAAAAGGTCGTAAATGATGTTTATGTTGATTTCTACTCCAGTGTTATGTACAGGCTCCGAAATATTCGGGACCGAGGTGATGGAAAACTTTTTTTTGATGTGTGTATTTTAGATTCGTGTCTGTAGGTATGTGCGCCACATTTGCTACCATGTACACTCCTGGAAATGGAAAAAAGAACACATTGACACCGGTGTGTCAGACCCACCATACTTGCTCCGGACACTGCGAGAGGGCTGTACAAGCAATGATCACACGCACGGCACAGCGGACACACCAGGAACCGCGGTGTTGGCCGTCGAATGGCGCTAGCTGCGCAGCATTTGTGCACCGCCGCCGTCAGTGTCAGCCAGTTTGCCGTGGCATACGGAGCTCCATCGCAGTCTTTAACACTGGTAGCATGCCGCGACAGCGTGGACGTGAACCGTATGTGCAGTTGACGGACTTTGAGCGAGGGCGTATAGTGGGCATGCGGGAGGCCGGGTGGACGTACCGCCGAATTGCTCAACACGTGGGGCGTGAGTTCTCCACAGTACATCGATGTTGTCGCCAGTGGTCGGCGGAAGGTGCACGTGCCCGTCGACCTGGGACCGGACCGCAGCGACGCACGGATGCACGCCAAGACCGTAGGATCCTACGCAGTGCCGTAGGGGACCGCACCGCCACTTCCCAGCAAATTAGGGACACTGTTGCTCCTGGGGTATCGGCGAGGACCATTCGCAACCGTCTCCATGAAGCTGGGCTACGGTCCCGCACACCGTTAGGCCGTCTTCCGCTCACGCCCCAACATCGTGCAGCCCGCCTCCAGTGGTGTCGCGACAGGCGTGAATGGAGGGACGAATGGAGACGTGTCGTCTTCAGCGATGAGGGTCGCTTCTGCCTTGGTGCCAATTATGGTCGTATGCGTGTTTGGCGCCGTGCAGGTGAGCGCCACAATCAGGACTGCATACGACCGAGGCACACAGGGCCAACACCCGGCATCATGGTGTTGGGAGCGATCTCCTACACTGGCCGTACACCACTGGTGATCGTCGAGGGGACACTCAATAGTGCACGGTACATCCAAACCGTCATCGAACCCATCGTTCTACCATTCCTAGACCGGCAAGGGAACTTGCTGTTCCAACAGGACAATGCACGTCCGCATGTATCCCGTGCCACCCAACGTGCTCTAGAAGGTGTAAGTCAACTACCCTGGCCAGCAAGATCTCCGGATCTGTCCCCCATTGAGCATGTTTGGGACTGGATGAAGCGTCGTCTCACGCGGTCTGCACGTCCAGCACGAACGCTGGTCCAACTGAGGCGCCAGGTGGAAATGGCATGGCAAGCCGTTCCACAGGACTACATCCAGCATCTCTACGATCGTCTCCATGGGAGAATAGCAGCCTGCATTGCTGCGAAAGGTGGATATACACTGTACTAGTGCCGACATTGTGCATGCTCTGTTGCCTGTGTCTATGTGCCTGTGGTTCTGTCAGTGTGATCATGTGATGTATCTGACCCCAGGAATGTGTCAATAAAGTTTCCCCTTCCTGGGACAATGAATTCACGGTGTTCTTATTTCAATTTCCAGGAGTGTATTTTCAGGGAAAAGCAAAACAAGAGGAAGCGCTCTGGGGTGTGCTTGGTCGGAAAGTGATGATGGCAGTACCAGTTGTTAGCATTTGAATGGATGAGAGAGCTGTGGTGCAGTACTGGGAAGATAGTAGGACGTGACGGAGAGCAAGGGGGAAGGGGTGCTGGAGAGCTTGTTAGCAGTAATGGCGGCGACAGCACGTGTCGTGCGGATAAAAGCGACCGACCGGCCCTTGTTACGAGAACAGAGGCGCCGCGCTGCCTCGTTACCGAGACCCAGCCAGCCGGCTGGTCCGCTCACTGCGGGCGACCATCCGCTGCCCACCCGTAGCTCCCGTTCACAGCGTCGCCCGTTAACCTTGCAGCTGCGCTACGTAACCCAACACGTGCGGATCATTAATGAGTGCTGCTGATCGGCTGGTGTACTGCAGGGGAACAGCAGTGCCTGATACGGTTCGTAAGACGAAGATATCCTAAATAAATCAACCTCGATCAGTAAAAGAAATGTATCTCGTTTAAACGAGCACACACAGTTCCTCCATGAGAACCAGTGACCAGTAAACCACGGCGCGCGGGTTCACACCGTGTTGATTGACTACTGGAATGCGATCTGTAGAGCTCCGTGGTGTTCGTGTACTGGAAACGAACGAGTCGAAAGTTATGAATGGAATCTGACAGTGGAATACGTGTACTGATACTGTCGTTGCTAAGACTGTAGGATAGGCAACAATCAGAGGCGGAAGTGTCGAACAAGAAAAGAAAACAATGCCTAGTAAATATGGGCTCTAAAATGCATACTTAAGAGCTATGAGCAACTGTTCAATGCAGGAGACGTGTTTCACAGTAGTGCTGATATCTACATCTACATCTACATCTACATTTATACTCCGCAAGCTACCCAACGGTGTGTGGCGGAGGGCGCTTTACGTGCCACTGTCATTACCTCCCTTTTCTATTCCAGTCGCGTATGGTTCGCGGGAAGAACGACTGTCTGAAAGCCTCCGTGTGCGCTCGAATCTCTCTAATATTACATTCGTGATCTCCTCGGGAGGTATAAGTAGAGGGAAGCAATATATTCGATACCTCATCCAGAAACGCACCCCCTTGAAACCTGGCGAGCAAGCTACACCGCGATGCAGAGCGCCTCTCTCGCAGAATCTGCCACTTGAGTTTGCTAAACATCTCCGTAACGCTATCACGGTTACCAAATAACCTTGTGACGAAACGCGCCGCTCTTCTTTGGATCTTCTCTATCTCCTCCGTGAACCCGATCTGGTACGGATCCCACACTGTTGAGCAATACTCAAGTATAGGTCGAACGAGTGTTTTGTAAGCCACCTCCTTTGTTGATAGACTACATTTTCTAAGGCCTCTCCCAATGAATCTCAACCTGGTACCCGCCTTACCAGCAATTAATTTTATATGATCATTCCACTTCAAATCGTTCCGCACGCATACTCCCAGATATTTTACAGAAGTAACTGTTACCAGTGTTTGTTCCGCTATCATATAATCATACAATAAAGGATCCTTCTTTCTATGTATTCGCAATACATTACATTTGTATATGTTAAGGGTCAGTTGCCACTCCCTGCACCAAGTGCCTGTCCGCTGCAGATCTTCCTGCATTTCGCTACAATTTTCTAATGCTGCAACTTCTCTGTATACTACAGCATCATCCGCGAAAAGACGCATGGAACTTCCGACACTATCTACTAGGTCATTTATAAATATTGTGAAAAGCAATGGTCCCATAACACTCCCCTGTGGCACGCCAGTGGTTACTTTAACGTCTGTAGACGTCTCTCCATTGATAACAACATGCTGTGTTCTGTCTGCTAAAAACTCTTCAATCCAGACACACAGCTGGTCTGATATTCCGTAGGCTCTTACTTTGTTTATCAGCCGACAGTGCGGAACTGTATCGAACGCCTTCCGGAAGTCAAGGAAAATAGCATCTACCTGGGAGCCTGTATCTAATATTTTCTGGGTCTCATGAACAAACAAAGCGAGTTGGGTCTCACACGATCGCTGTTTCCGAAATCCATGTTGATTCCTACATAGTAGATTCTGGGTTTCCAAAAACGACATGATACTCGAGCAAAAAACATGTTCTAAAATTCTACGACAAATCGATGTCAGAGATATAGGTCTATAGTTTTGCGCATCTGCTCGACGACCCTTCTTGAAGACTGGGACTACCTGTGCTCTTTTCCAATCGTTTGGAACCTTCCGCTCCTCTAGAGACTTGCGGTACACGGCTGTTAGAAGGGGGTCAAGTTCTTTCGCGTAATCTGTGTAGAATCGAATTGGTATCCCGTCAGGTCCTGTGGACTTTCCTCTGTTGAGTGATTCCAGTTGCTTTTCTATTCCTTGGACACTTATTTCGATGTCAGCCATTTTTTCGTTTGTGCAAGGATTTAGAGAAGGAACTGCCGTGCGGTCTTACTCTGTGAAACAGCTTTGGATAAAGGTGTTTAGTATTTCAGCTTTACGCGTGTCATCCTCTGTTTCAATGCCATCATCATCCCGGAGTGTCTGGATATGCTGTTTCGAGCCACTTACTGATTTAACGTAAGACCAGAACTTCCTAGGATTTTCTGTCAAGTCGGTACATAGAATTTTACTTTCGAATTCACTGAACGCTTCACGCATAGCCCTCCTTACGCTAATTTTGACATCGTTTAGGTTCTGTTTGTCTGGGAGGTTTTGGCTGCGTTTATACTTGGAGTGAAGCTCTCTTTGCTTTCGCAGTAGCTTCCTAACTTTGTTGTTGAACCACGGTGGGTTTTTCCGTCCCTCACAGTTTTACTCGGCACGTATCTGTCTAAAACGCATTTTACAGTTGCCTTAAACTTTTTCCATAAACACTCAACATTGTCAGTGTCGGAACAGAAATTTTCGTTTTGATCTGTTAGGTAGTCTGAAATCTGCCTGCTATTACTCTTGCTAAACAGATAAACCTTCCTCCCTTTTTTTTATATTCCTATTAACTTCCATATTCAGGGATGCTGCAACGGCCTTATGATCACTGATTCCCTGTTCTACACTTACAGAGTCGAAAAGTTCGGGTCTGTTTGTTATCAGTAGGTCCAAGATGTTATCTCCACGAGTCGGTTCTCTGTTTAATTGCTCGAGGTAATTTTCGGATAGTGCACTCAGTATAATGTCACTCGATGCTCTGTCACTACCACCCGTCCTAAACATCTTCAGGTGTACATTTTGGAGCTAATGTTTACTAGATACTTTTTCTTGTTTGGTCTATACTACCACATCTGAAAGTTGCCTACGCTACAGTCTTCAACAGCAGTGCCAGTACATGTATTCCACCGTGAGATGTGTCAGAACGGTTTTCGCATATAACTTTCGACTCGTTCGTTTCTGATACAGGGACTCTTACCTAAAATTAATACATTTATCCTCCTCATTTATCCTAGGCAGTCTGTAACATCATCGTGGAATTACCCTATATATACATAAATTTACTGGCACCGGCGAATGTAAATTAAACTCCTTACCGTCGTTGTATGAGTTTCTGAAGATGGGTTCCTATTCAAAATATTATGCACTCACTCCCTTCTAGATGTGACAGAATTTTGTAACGGGAATATGCGCTGTGTATGACAACAAGATTCAAACACCGAGAAGACATGGTAAGGTGTCAATGTAACTTCGCACATGTTTGCACCATCGACGGGTATGTAAATGAATGGAGTTGCAGTTGTGTGTGACAAGTAGAGCAACCACTAGACTGCATTAGTGTTATATGTATTCAGTGTTACTCCCAAGACTGTTGTTGTTGTTGTGGTCTTCAGTCCTGAGACTGGTTTCATGCAGCTCTCCATGCTACTCTATCCTGTGCTAGCTTCTTCATCTCCCAGTACCTACTGCAATCTACATCCTTCTGAATCTGCTTAGTGTATTCATCTCTTGGTCTCCCTCTACGATTTATACCCTCCACGCTGCCCACCAGTACTAAATTGGTGATACCTTGATGCCTCAGAACATTTCCTACCAACCGGTCCCTTCTTCTTGTCAAGTTGTGCCACAAACTCCTCCCCAATCCTATTCAATACCTTCTCATTAGTTATGTGACCTACCCATCTAATCTTCAGCATTCTTCTGTAGCACCACATTTCGAAAGCTTCTATTCTCTTCTTGTCTACATTATTTATCTTCCACATTTCACTTTCATAAATGGCTATACTCCTTACAAATACTTCCAGAAACGACTTCCTGACAAATCTATACTCGATGTTAACAAATTTCTCTTCTTCAGAAACTCCTTTACTTCTTTAAGTATCTCATTTCCTAATCTAATTCCCGCAGCATCACCCGACTTAATTCGATTAAATTCCATTATCCTCGTTTTGCTTTTGTTGATGTTCATCTTATACCCCCTTTTCAAGACACTGTCCATTCCGTTCAACTGCTCTTCCAAGTCCTTTGCTGTCTCTGACAGAATTACAATGTCATCGGCGAACCTCAAAGTTTTTATTTCTTCTCCATGGATTTTAATACATATTCCGAATTTTTCTTTTGTTTCCTTTACTGCTTGCTCAATATACAGATTGAATAGCATTGGGGAGAGGCTACAACCCTGTCTCACTCCCTTCCCAACCACTGCTTCCCTTTCATGCTCCTAGACTCTTATAACTGCCATCTGGTTTCTGTACAAACTGTAAATAGCCTTTCGCTCGCTGTATTTTTCCTCTGCCACCTTCAGAATTTGAAAGAGAGTGTTCCAGTCAACACTGTCAAAAGCTTCCTCTAAGTCTAAAAATTCTAGTAACGTAGGTTTGCCTTTCCTTAATCTTTCTTCTAGGATAAGTCGTAAGGTCAGTCTTGCCTCACGTGTTCCAACATTTCTACGGAATCCAAACTGATCTTCCCCGAGGTCGGCTTCTACCAGTTTTTCCATTCGTCTGTAAAGAATTCGCGTTAGTATTTTGCAGCTGTGACTTATTAAACTAGTTCGGTAATTTTCACATCTGTCAACACCTACTTTCTTTAGGATTGGAATTACTATATTCTTCTTGAAGTCTGAGGGTATTTCGCCTGTCTCATACATCTTGCTCACCAGTTGGTAGAGTTTTGTCAGGACTGGCTCTCCCAAGGCCGTCAGTAGTTCTAATGGTATGTTGTCTACTCCTGGGGCCTTGTTTCGACTCAGGTCTTTCAGTGCTCTGTCAAACTCTTCACGCAGTATCGTACCTCCCATTTCATCTTCATCTACCTCCTCTTCCATTTCCATAATATTGTCCTCAAGTACATCGCCCTCTATATACTCCTTCCACCTTTCTGCTTTCCCTTCTTTGCTTAGAACTGTGTTTCCGTCTGAGCTCTTGTATTCATACATCTCTTTTCTCCAAAGGTTTCTATAATTTTCCTGTAGGCAGTATCTATCTTACCCCTAGTGAGATAAGCCTCTACGTCCTTATATCTGTCCGCTAGCCATCCATGCTTAGCCATTTTGCACTTCCTGTCGATCTCATTTTTGAGACGTTTGTGTTCCGTTTTGCCTGCTTCATTTACTGCATTTTTATATTTTCTCCTTTCATCAATTAAATTTAATATATCTTCTGTTACCCAAGGATTTCTACTAGCCCTCGTCTTTTTACCTACTTGATTCTCTGCTGCTTTCACAACTTCTTCCCTCAGAGCTACCCATTCTTCTTCTACTGTATTTCTTTCCTCCATTACTGTCAATTGTTCCCTTATGCTCTCCCTGAAACTCTGTACAACCTCTGGTTCTTTCAGTTTATCCAGGTCCCATCTTCTTAAATTCCCACCTTTTGCAGTTTCTTCAGTTTTAATCTACAGTTCATAACCAATAGATTGTGGTCAGAGTCCATATCTGCCCCTGGAAATGTCTTACAATTTAAAATCTGGTTCCTAAATCTCTGTCTTACCACTGTATAATCTATCTGATAACTTCTAGTATCTCCAGGATTCTTCCATGTGTACACCCTTCTATCATAATTCTTGAACCATGTGTTACCTATGATTGAGTTATGCTCTCTGCAAAATTCTACCAGACGGCTTCCTCTTTCATTTCTTAGCCCCAATCCATATTCACCTACTATGTTTCCTTCTCTGCCTTTTCCTACTCTCGAACTATTAAATTTTCATCTCCCTTCACCACCTGAATAACGTCTTTTATCTCATCATACATTTCATCAATACCATCATCATCTACAGAGCTAGTTGGCATATAGATTTGTACTACTGTAGTAGGCATGGGCTTCGTGTCTACCTTGGCCACAGTAATGCGTTCACTATGCTGTTTGTAGTAGCTTACCCGCACTCCTCTATTTTTTTATTCGTTATTGAACCTACTCCTGCATTTGATTTTGTATTTATAACCCTGTATTCACCTGACCAAAAGTCTTATTTCTCCTACCACCGAACTTCACTAATTCCCACTATATCTAACTTTAACCTATCTATTTCCCTTTTTAAATTTTCTAACCTACCTGCCCGATTAAGGGATCTGACATTCCACGCTCCGATCCGTAGAACGCCAGTTTTCTTTCTCCTGATAACTGCATACTCTTGAGTAGTGCCCGCCTGGAGATCCGAATGGGGGATTATATTACCTCCGGAATAATTTACCCAAGAGGACGCCATCATCATTTAACCATACAGTAAAGCTGCATGGCCTCGGGAAAAATGACGGCTGTAGTTTCCCCTTGCTTTTAGCCGTTCGCAGTACCAGCACAGCAAGGCCGTTTTGGTTAGTGTTACAAGGCCAGATCAGTCAGTCATCCAGACTGTTGCCCCTGCAACTGCTGAAAAGGCTGCTGCCCCTCTTCAGGAACCACACGTTTTTCTGGCCTCTCAACAGATACCCCTCCGTTGTGGTTGCACCTGCGGTACGGCTATCTGTATCACTGAGGCACGCAACCCTCCCCACCTACGGCAAGGTCAATTGTTCATCGGGGGGGGGGGGGGGGCGGAGGGGGGGTAGTAGGATATATAAGGTGCGTCATACAGAGATGCCGCGTACTCGTATCTATATCCGAATCCCGCTCCAGCTACTGCCGGTTCTGGGTATGAAGAAGCATTATCAGCACCTGAAAAGGTTGAATGGGACCCCATTAAGGGTGTCCATTTGACCGGGTTGCTGTACCATAGAATGTCCAGATTTTTGGGACATTCGGATGCGACAGTGGCCCCATGGGGCGTTGCGTAATAATGTGAGAGCAGGCATACTCGTTGTGCGAGTTCCATGCTGATCAGGTCACTGTGCTGTGCAACAACCACATCTTAACTCCTTCACGTCTGTGCCTCACTCCGGAAGACAAAAGTAATGGATTCCGTAGAACACTCGGTGCCATCCCGTACCGTTGGTTGATCAGAACATAATTCGGGAATTATCGTCCAATGATATGCTTTACGTAAGAGCCAAGCACAACGAGCTCCATTTGGAGTGGTGCCATGTCTGGGAAGAATCGTCTGTTGCTGACTGACATCGCATTGTCTTTATCGAGCAATCACGAAGCTGCACCACCTTGGATGACCATCGTCGGCAGTATGGCGGCGACCTGAAGAGTGATCCCACTCTTTCACTGGTTTCGAGAGGTGCAGCGGAGTTATTGGTGGGGCCACGGTGCGGTGGGCCTTTGATGATGACTTAAGCTTACGGCTGGTATTGACTGTGCGATGGGGCCAACGAGATATAGGAGCCCTGCGGCGTACAGCACAGCAGTGGGGCACGTGACACTACGCGTCTTACCAGTTCCGGCAAGTACTGCCGACGGGAGACGTGTTATGCTTTTATTTGAGACCAGTTAATAATTCTTAACTGCGGATTTAAGCAGATGCAAGCTCTCGGTAATACATTAAAAAGATAAGGCCTTTACTGTATTCCTTAATTTTCACTGACATATCGATATTGAAACGATGAGAAAATATGAACATCAACAAAAGAAAAACGAGGATAATGGAATGTAGTCGAATTAAATCGGGTGATGCTGAGGAAATGAGATTAGGAAATGAGACACTTAAAGTAGTAAATGAGTTTTGCTATTTGGGGAGCAAAATAACTGATGATTGTCGAAGTAAGAGAATATAAAATGTAGACCGGCAGTGGCAAGGAAAACATCTCTGAAGAAGAGTAATTTGTTAACATCGAGTATAGATTTAAGTGTCAGGAAGTCGTTTCTGGAAGTATTTGTATGGAGTATAGCCATTTATGAAAATGAAATGTGGAAGATAAATAATTTAGACAAGAAGAGAATAGAAGCTTTCGAAATGTGGTGCTACAGAAGAATGCTGAAGATTAGATGGGTAGATCACATAATTAATGAGGAAGTATTAAACAGAATTGGGAGAAGAGAAATTTGTAACACAAATTGACTAGAAGAAGGGATCGGTTGGTAGGACATGTTCTGAGGCATCAAGGGATCACAAATTTAGTATTGGAGGGAAGCGTGGAGGGTAAAAATCGTAGAGGGAGACCAAGAGGTGAGTACACTAAGCAGATTCAGAAGGATGTAGGTTGCAGTAGGTACTGGGAGATGAAGAAGCTAGCACAGGATAGAATAGCATGGAGAGCTGCATCAAACCAGTCTCTGGACAGAAGACCACAATAACAACATCATTGATTACAGCAGCATCGTAAACCTTCTAATAGATCAAACTGTGTTGCAACACTTCCTCTTGCACGTTTTCTAGTAGTAAAAATGTGGAAAAGCATAAACTTACCTTCGGGACTGTTTCCAGGTTCAATACACCCCAACTGCCAGTCACTCGTTAACTGTAACGTTGATTACGTGTAACTGTTCCATTTTGAAACCAAAGTTGTTCGCAACAGATAAGAAATTACAAAAAAGTGTATGAATCTATGACGTTGCAAATGCTTCCATTTTCACTACTTAACAAAGCATCAGAATAGTGAATAAAGTGAAAAATAGACAGACAAGGACGTGAAAGAACAAAAACGTTGTCCCCAAAAAACCAAAAAACCTCCATGCACCAACAGCGATATACTAACTTCCAGGCATTCACTAGTTACCCAAACAGAAAATTTGTAAATGGAGTGCTGCGTAGAGGAGAGCAAGTAAAAGCTTCTCCAGTCAGAGTCAGACAACGTTCTCGTGAGCTACAAAATTCTGTCATACTAAAATCAGCTGCCTCCCCCTTCTGATATTCCACTCCTTTTCAAATTCGTCAGACATCAGCAAAAAAGACCCTGTAAGTGCGTTAGGGTCACTAGAATAAATTAATGGGGTAGGAGGGGACCCGTGTTGTACGACAGAGCACACCGGTGTTTAGCTGTACACAATTGGTTTATTTTCCGTATTATCGTCAATGAAAACCACTGGTTTACATAGAGTGTAACAGGACAATTTCAGGAAAATTATCAAGCTAACGTATTACATCCTGATTAGCAGAAATAACCTTGAACACAACAATATCAGATTTAAGTAGGAGGTTCTCTACAAGTTTTTTCTTACATCTAGACAGTGAATCACTGTCTGAGTTGGCCAATATTGCGTCAAAACATCCTATTCCAGGTTCTAAGTTCGGTACTGTTTAGGATGACAATCAAGTCTATGGAGGATGGTTAGTTTTTGTGACGATACGCAGAAGGTTCCTCAAGGTTGCTTATGTTCACAGCGGACGAAAACTGGTGATCCTATATTTTGAGGCCTCTGCCAGTGGTGTTTACCTTTAGCTGCGACCTGTTGCCAGCTGCATGACTACCCTCGCCCTCTGAAAATCCTATAAAAAGCAAATCAAAATCCTACTGACTTTATCAGCTGAACCAGCCCTATGTTTCTCGTTAGCCGAGAAAACTTGCACTCATCCTTGGTCTGGAAAATATGCCGATAAACACGCGCATAGATGGAGCAGCGTGTGTACTTCAGTGCCCTGTCAGCTCACAAGAACAATTAACTACGTGGCTGCTTCGTTTCTCAGCTATCGGAGCTCAGCAGCTCTTCAACTAATTTCAAGCTGAATGTCAGCCAAAGTGAATGCATTGTCCACAGAAAGTTCCTCTTTTGTCGTCGTGCAGAGCATGATGCGCCCTGTTCTACAGTTGACGCTGTTCACAGGTGAGTCGCCGAAGTTTTCGGTATTCTGTCTTTCGTAGCGAACTCTCCACCCCGACCTGTGACCTTTCGTGCTTGGCATCACGGCCTTTTTAGACCAATGGGATCGTTCCTCCCATCTCGTGGAAACTACCCCCTGACAACCGCAAAGGGTGTACCTTCAAACTGCGCTATAATCTCGCCACTTGTATTCCTTCCAAGTTTATTTTGTGCTCCCTCCTGACGACTAAGAGTTACACATGTACGTCATGAGAGCACCATGGACCTTCCATGTGGTCAGTAAATGCGACTCTCTTTTAACTGCCTCTCAGGCCTGTTTGTATCCATCTGGAAATTCCCCAGCGCGATTTTCTAACGAATTTCTCCATCACAGGCAGCACTGGCGCGTCACCTGCTCCCTTGGATGTGTCGCCTGGTGCATTCAGTGTCTGCCTCGCCATGGGTCACTCCTGTTAAAAGCCGGTCGTTGTATGCGGGCCATGGCTGAGCAACCCGAGTCCGCCCCAAACTAAAGCGTCTATTCCAGCAGATATTTGCCGGCCGCGGTGGTCTCGCGGTTCTAGGCGCGCAGTCCGGAACCGTGAGACTGCTACGGTCGCAGGTTCGAATCCTGCCTCGGGCATGGATGTGTGTGATGTCCTTAGGTTAGTTAGGTTTAAGTAGTTCTAAGTTCTAGGGGACTTACGACCACAGCAGTTGAGTCCCATAGTGCTCAGAGCCATTTGAACCAACCAGCAGATATTTCCGCCTTTTACTCATTGACATGCAGGATTTGGTTTCGGTGTGTTAATACTGTCAAATCGAGTGTCATACGTTTTTGTATTATGTACCGTACCATCACTGATGTATGTCATGTGACATATCCATCGACTCGTTACGACGCATAAAATCTCATGTAAGGTTCGAGGAAGGTTTAAAATTAACATTCATTCAAGCTGCCACCTTATACCCTCACCCTCACAAGCTCAAATGGTACTAATGGCACACTTAACATGAAACACTTCTATAAGTCCTCTTGCAACAGGCCACATTTCATATTTAAAGTAACCAAGTGAAACAAAAGCTTTGTTTTTCTAATACCAAATACTTTGAGAATGCAATAAACATCTAGAGTAACCTCGCTAACCATTGGTATTGCTTCTATTTTCGTGGGTATTTTACAGAAACTTGTAAAAATTTGATGTTTTAGCTTTTTCGAAGTGATCTGGTCCTTCCTTTCTTTATCGTTGGTCCTTTTCTCGAAGTTGTTCATATGTATTCTCCACGTGGAAAGACAGACATTGCCAGGATCACCCAGTTACCTGTTGTGGAGCAAACAGTTGCACTTAGCATCACTGAACTTCCTTTTCATCAATATTATTATTGCCAAATTATGAGAGATATCTAGCTGTGTGCTGGATATCTTAAATTGATGAAGAGAGGTGTTTAAGAGTGCACATATTGTATGCCACATCAATCCATCAGTGTAAACAGCGCACACTACTTCCTCAGATGGCAAGGTTGGTTACCTCTGCTCAGATAATTGATAATGTGATGTCAAGAGTCCTATTGCTCTTCTTCATTTAGTTGGAACCATTCTGTACATGTACCATATTTTAATATTTGCAAAAATTTTGTCACTACATTTGTATGAGTAATATATGGCCAGGCGGGTTATCTAACTTAAAATTTCTATCCAGTATTTCTGAACATAACTGCAAATCAGTATTGTGATATTGAATTCACTGGGCAGTAATTATAGTTTTCAAGCATACACTAGTATTTTGAGCAGCAAAGAGCACATAATTCTTAAATCTTATTTCCTTTCATTTTCCAAAACTTGGACGTAGCCTATGTAATAAGTGGCCTCAGTTAGTTGTCAAAAGGATCCAAGGCAGCTCTCAAGATCGTCAGATTGGAATTTACCAAGCAAATTGTAGTCTAGTCTACAATTTTCAAACAAATATGGGGTTATTTAAGGGGCTCCGGAACGCCCTATACTTGCAATGTTAAAATAACGCTTATAAATTACATCTTTCCTCACAAAGTATTTGAGGTAGGAAGTTGAACTTTTTACACATTATTTATTGGAATATGGGCTACAACTTAAAACATCAATTTTACAAAGTTTTAGTTCAGTTATTAAAGATGATTTTTTTTTTCAATTGTAATGAAAATTCACAACATTTTTTTGCAATTTTTTATTTATATATTCAAAAATATACAGTTTTTTGGAAAATGGCTGTGTTAAATTATGCAGAAGGTACTGTGTAACATTTACTGAAAGTTTGAAACAAATATGTTTGGAAGAACCTTAGAAAACATGTAATTAGTATGAGAAAATAAAAGTTTTGGGAATCGAGCGACAAAGATTGGATTAACTTTTTAGTGCATTCCAGGTCCATAGGATGTATTATCTTCATCCTCTGCAAACTCCTCCTCCAGCTTCCTCTTGTTCCTCCTCCTGTTTACTCTTGCTTGTATTTCTAGACTCTTTACAGCCCTGTCTGCAGCCCGAAGGCGTTCCTTGTCTAAAGCAAGCATCGCTCGTACCATGTTAGAACCTATCTTCATTCCCATATTTCTAAATACCTTGCACCTTAGAATGTTTCCATCATTGAAAGTCGCAACAGCATCATACACACCAAAGTGAAGTGTTTCTATTCCAACAAATACAGTCTTGGGGATTCTCGACCATATAACACTATTTACACTTTCATTGGGGTTTTGAGTTTTTCCGTGAATACACTTTTTCAACAGTTCAGGTGCTGCTAAGTCTCTGAAAATAGGTTTTATCACCTCCATTATTGCATGAGGCAGACTATGCTTATGAGTGTACACTTCACCAGTTAGCAATCCTTTGTTATATTTACACCAACTGTCTTCTTCTTTGGGACACAAGCTATGTTGGGGATTTTCATCGTCTTTATTGTTTACAGTAATAACACATACCTTAGGCTTTCCAACATTTCTCCTTTTCTTAAAAGCCTTCAGAGGATTTCTAATAACTTTACTTTTACTCATTATTATACTTCAACAAAACAGAGACTCAAGAAACAGAATTAATTACGAATATTTTCGAGATATCGACAGAGTAAATAAACATGAAACAATCGACAATCACACCAGCGATATATATTGAACCATCACAGGTTAGCCACAACACATACTTTATCTCACATCACTAAAATGTACCTGATGAACACGGACGTTAATAATAACACCATTTGACAGCAGTTTAACAGCGCCACAGTGGGTCACGCCCATGTAGAACACATTTCAAAAAAAATTTAAAAATAGTTGTAGTCTTCGGAATTGAATAAATTATATATCTATTAAAAGGTAATAGTCTGCAGATTCAGAAAATGCAAAAAAGTAAAAATTGAACTTTTCATGATTTTGAGCCTTTCCGGAGCCCCTTAAATGAAAGAGTCTGTAGTTAATATTAGAGACTGAAATGCAGCACTTGGGGAGACTGACAGAATCTAAATTTTCAGCCAATGACACTTATCATGTAAAACACTACATCTGACTACAGATGTTCCTCTGATGGCTTCTTTACTAGGATCATTAAATCTCTGGCCTTCAAACACAGATCTAACATTAGTCTAATAATATTCCAACACTTCATAATAATTTGTAACAAAACAATTGTCTAGTTTATTTGTTCAGAAATATCAGGCATATACTTTGAGGCACGTTTCAGTGCTGCAACATTATTCTCATTGAAAATTCTTAGTGCCAGTTTCACATTCTGCTTTTGAATTGCTGAAGGGTACAAAGCATTTGATGAAAGGGTGTGGCCATACTTAACAAGAGAGTTTGCTTCTTTCTCAAAAACGAGTTCCAAGTGTCTGTACTGTGATGACAGCGTTACCAAATGGTCCCCCATGTTAGAAAAATGCGATGATTTGTTTGCATTTCGTTCTGTTTCCCACTTGTTTCTCGTACATTTCAAAATATGGACAGTGTCAAACATAAAAATCAATTTTCTAGCTTAATCGAGTGGACGATCAACAGAAGGTTGCAGGATTTCATTGACACTGGAAAGTTCATATGCTTTCCTGTTGACATTAAAATTCTCTGCAGTGGGGATAGCTACTCTGAAACCTATTCTTTCCATCATACCCAAAACATTGCTGGTTAAGGAGTTTACCTACTCACCTGTCATATTAGCAACAAGAATGATAGCCACTACATCAATGTACTTTAACACAGCTGAAGGGACCATAAATACCAGAGCTGTTTTAGCACAAGCATCCAATAAATTACTGCCATACATTTCACCACACGTAAATGAAAAAATATATATGTAATCCAACACGAGAGACACTAGGGGATCATATGGTTTCAAAGACTTAAATCTTTTTTCCAGGTTTGGAATACTACTATCTAGTGATGATTTCACCAACTCGTAGTTGCAAATCAGGTTTGGGTGTGGTAAAAACATTAGATAACATTTCCTGAGAGCATTATATGCTCTGGTACCGCGCGCCGCGGAATTTGAATCCGTAAGCTGTGGCGGCGCCCGCCTCCTGGCCCGCTTTTAGTGCGGGGGCGCCACCAGTGGAACACGTGGTCCCAGCGGCCAATAGCGGCGACCCCGAGAGCGCGCTTAAGCACCGGCCACTCGCCCATCAAGTCCCCGCCCCCTGCCACACCTTCACTTTTGTGTCCCCCCTACCCTCCACCTCTACACCCTTCATCTCCTTTCCCAAGGTGGCTTCCGTCAACTACCCCTCCCGGATGATGCCCTGTCTCCCTCCATTTGTCCCTCCTATCAACTCTGATCCTCACTCCCCCTCATTTCCTCTTTCCGTTTCCCGGGCTCCCTCTCACCCCCTTCCATCCTCTTTTTTCCCCACCTACCCTCTCTCTGCCCCCTTCTCTCCCCCGAGTCCTTTTGCATTACCCTCCTCTGTCTCCTCTCATTCCCTCTCGCATCTGCCCTGCCCCTCTCCCCCTTTATTAGTCCTCTCCCTCCTTGGTTCCCCCCCTTTTCGTTTTTCTTCCTTCCTCCCTACTTGTTCTTCCCCCTCCTCCAGGTCCCCCTCATCTGCCTTTGGCTCGGGAGTGTCATCTTTGTGCCACCCTTTTCGTGCAGTGTTTTACAGTGAGTGTTTTACAGTGAGTGTTCCGTGTAGTGTTTTTTGGGAAGTGTTGCGAACGGCCATCATACTGTCGCTGCGTGTGGTTTTTATCTCTTGCGAACAGAAACCAGACTGTTGCCGTGTTTTTAATTGTGTGTGTACTATGTTACTTGTCTGATTCCTGTGCCTTTAATTAACATTGGCAACCCCTTTTGCTTTCTGTTTTAACTTTCCACATTTTACACTTTACGTCACCATTTTATCGCCTGTTTTTTTTTGTTTCTTTTCTTCTTCCGTTTTTAAAATAAAAGTCTATAGGCTGTGGAGCAGTGTACTAAGCTGCTGCCAGCCCACCCCCCTTCAGGAGGAATTGAAAGTCAATAAAGGAAAAAAAAAGCCCTTCAAATCAGTCGTATCTCACTTACGTCGGTTAGCACCTCGCTCGCGCTAGGCTGCTTTCTTCCTGGTTCGTGTACGAGTTTGTTTCCTTGTGACTGTTGTTCGGTCTTGTCGTATTAGTTCTGTCCTTCATTCGTCGTGTCCATCCTTTCCCTTTGTGTTGTTGTTCGCGGCCCTCTCCGTGGGTCCCGCCGCGCCTTTCGTCGGTGCTGCACCGCGTCTGTCCTGGTCGCAGTTACAACATATGCAGTGGCAGAATATACATACAAACAGCTAGATACTATCATAGTTTTGTTGCCATATTGCATATTGTTTTTTGTGGCTTGTGACACTTTCAGTTATTCCACAACAAATTTTAATCGTTCATTTTCATCAAAACATGGCACCACTTCCAGGTATTCAATTTCAGAGTCTAACTTGTTTTTAACAGTAGGCTTCTGCTTTGTTTTATCCAGTTCTGACATAAGAGAGCTTATATTGTTTACTGAGTTCAGTTGCTTTGTGTTCTCTGACAAGGTTCTAACGAGAGTGTTAGCAAAATTGACACACTGTATGTCAAATCTACATTTATAGTGATAAATGAAATCACATGAGGTGTCCCACTGCCTACTCCCAGAAGACAAACACGCAGTCCACCATTATCGTTTATCATACACCACTTATTATAAAACGCTTTTCTGCTTTGTAGAAGTGTGATAAAATTATTTCAACACTTCAGTGAATCCTGCTCAACGTATTGTTTATGGGAAGCAATAAAGGTTTGATAGCTGTAGTAAGATTCTCTCCTTCCACGTCAGAAATACGATTTATTTTAGAGACAGATTTTGAACAATAAGCTGGTGTATTCGGGAAGGTAGTAGGCACAGCATTTTCAGCCGGTTTCGAGCTTATTCTAAGAAGTTCTTTCAGTTCTCCCTTGTCCATAACTCTGTCAGTTCTAGTGATATATGATTCATCGACATGTTTAATGCAGATGACAAGTAGTTTTAGCTTGGAAAATTCGGCTACGATATGACGAAGCCAGCAATTACTTCTTATCAGAACTCACCCCTATAAAATATTCGTTGGAACTCGATAGATAGTTCCAATGCACTATCGCCGTACAGAAACTATATAACAGTATCATTATTTAATTGCGCTTGTTTGATAATGATTGTTACCTATTATTATTATTAGGTAATTATTATACACTGTACAACAGTAAAATGAAGGATCCAGAATGGGAGGAGTAATCGAAATGACTTCATGAGTTGAGAGGGTATTAGTTGTTACACAAGCGACTATGAAATCGAGTCAAATTCCCAAGAACATAGCAGTATGGACCCACTTACCAGTACGACTTTGCACCCAATCTACCCTATATTTATACACTGATTCGTCCTAAAGTAGCTGTATCCGCTCATGAGGCAAGCTGGTCGTCAACTGTTGTAACTGGTCCTTCGTATCCATGATACTGTCACTGCGATGGAGTCAATGCCCAAGCGGCAATTTGGCACAGATCAGGGGATGTTTCTGGCTATGTGCATATCTAACCAGTTCATAGTGACATGTCCCATGTGTGGTCGAGCATTGTCCTGATAAAAAATGGCATCATACACTGTCGCTTGAGAGGTATGAGAATGCAGGATGTCTCTGATATACGCCTGCAACATCAGAGTTCCCTCAATCATTACTAACCATGAACTGAAATGAAGGAATAGGACTTCTCCTCAGGTCGCCGCCACGAGAGGCAACGACAGTCACCCGGGGTAGTGCAGAACTACAGTTCATAGTTGAAGTCGTTGCGACATCATTCATCAGCGGCCTATGATCTCTGTTCATGGCATCACTTCAAATGCTGCCGATGGCCTCGTTGTATTAAGGACAGCCTACACATGGGATTGTTAATCCTTAGTTCAGTTGCTTCTCTTTTCCAGCCAACAGTGCAAAATGACACAGAATGTTCCTTTGCTTGTTCCCAGACTGTCGGATCAGATGTGAAGGGGTTAAGATTTGGTTGGTGAAGCATTGGGCGTTCCTCAGTTGTAGTAGTCAGACGTGGTCGACCATAATATTGACGATGACTGTTCCTGTCCTCAATTATTGATCCAGTTGCAACGTCGGGCTAATGTCACATCTGACTACCCGATAAATCTGGGCATTCCATGATTCGACCAGCTGTCAGTTGGCTATAGCAAAATCTAACACTTTTGTGCGGCACAATTATCAACCAATATTTGAGTCCGTTCAGGCTGCTTATGTTCATTACCAGAACTTGTAACAACACTAAACAAAAAAGAAAAAAAAAAAACAATAATGCAGTATGGTGGCCGTTTTGCCTGACACGATACTAATCATTTACATTTCGCCAATAGTTTGTACACTCCTGGAAATTGAAATAAGAACACCGTGAATTCATTGCCCCAGGAAGGGGAAACTTTATTGACACATTCCTGGGGTCAGATACATCACATGATCACACTGACAGAACCACAGGCACATAGACACAGGCAACAGAGCATGCACAATGTCGGCACTAGTACAGTGTATATCCACCTTTCGCAGCAATGCAGGCTGCTATTCTCCCATGGAGACGATCGTAGAGATGCTGGATGTAGTCCTGTGGAACGGCTTGCCATGCCATTTCCACCTGGCGCCTCAGTTGGACCAGCGTTCGTGCTGGACGTGCAGACCGCGTGAGACGACGCTTCATCCAGTCCCAAACATGCTCAATGGGGGACAGATCCGGAGATCTTGCTGGCCAGGGTAGTTGACTTACACCTTCTAGAGCACGTTGGGTGGTACGGGATACATGCGGACGTGCATTGTCCTGTTGGAACAGCAAGTTCCCTTGCCGGTCTAGGAATGGTAGAACGATGGGTTCGATGACGGTTTGGATGTACCGTGCACTATTCAGTGTCCCCTCGACGATCACCAGTGGTGTACGGCCAGTGTAGGAGATCGCTCCCTACACCATGATGCCGGGTGTTGGCCCTGTGTGCCTCGGTCGTATGCAGTCCTGATTGTGGCGCTCACCTGCACGGCGCCAAACACGCATACGACCATCATTGGCACCAAGGCAGAAGCGACTCTCATCGCTGAAGACGACACGTCTCCATTCGTCCCTCCATTCACGCCTGTCGCGACACCACTGGAGGCGGGCTGCACGATGTTGGGGCGTGAGCGGAAGACGGCCTAACGGTGTGCGGGACCGTAGCCCAGCTTCATGGAGACGGTTGCGAATGGTCCTCGCCGATACCCCAGGAGCAACAGTGTCCCTAATTTGCTGGGAAGTGGCGGCGCGGTCCCCTACGGCACTGCGTAGGATCCTACGGTCTTGGCGTGCATCCGTGCGTCGCTGCGGTCCGGTCCCAGGTCGACGGGCACGTGCACCTTCCGCCGACCACTGGCGACAACATCGATGTACTGTGGAGACCTCACGCCCCACGTGTTGAGCAATTCGGCGGTACGTCCACCCGGCCTCCCGCATGCCCACTATACGCCCTCGCTCAAAGTCCGTCAATTGCACATACGGTTCACGTCCACGCTGTCGCGGCATGCTACCAGTGTTAAAGACTGCGATGGAGCTCCGTATGCCACGGCAAACTGGCTGACACTGACGGCGGCGGTGCACAAATGCTGCGCAGCTAGCGCCATTCGACGGCCAACACCGCGGTTCCTGGTGTGTCCGCTGTGCCGTGCGTGTGATCATTGCTTGTACAGCCCTCTCGCAGTGTCCGGAGCAAGTATGGTGGATCTGACACACCGGTGTCAATGTGTTCTTTTTTCCATTTCCAGGAGTGTACATATATGAAGTCACATTGACATCCGATCATGTCTTCTGAATGTTTCATACCCTTCATCAGTTACTGTTGTTGTTGTTTATCAGTATTATCAATATCTGTTACCATTTATTGTTTTTATAGCAGTATTCAATATTTGTTCACATAAACGAAAAAAAGGAATGAAAAAGGTATTAGTTCAGTGTGGATGTACTGGCCACAGCAAATGGCATATTGTCCACATCTATCCATTGTGTCAGCCTAGACGAGATTCCATGAAAGCAGTTGTTAGTTGGCCTCTGATGAAACATTAGACATAACGAAAATTCTCGCAAAAGAAACCAAACACGGCTGTGTAAAACATTATTTCCTAGGCAATGCGATATTTTGGCTTCCTGACAGGACTATGCATAATTGAGGGGTCTCTAGTGACACATTTCCGATGCTCCCACACGATGGCAGCACTGATAGGGATCAAATTAAAATGGCGGTTGTGCCACTAGTGGGCATTACGCCCACCATTTCTCATGACTGTATGTAGGCCGTTTGCAGGACCGTTTCTTCTGTAGGAGTTTACTCACCTCCGTGAGTTTCCTTAGAACAACGACTTGCCCTGAGGCGATATATAATGGCGTTTAACCTGGAAAATTTGCGCTATGTAAGACTAGTGGAATATTGGCGGTATGAGAACAATTTACGTCAAATTGACATCAAATTAATTACGAATATTAAATAAATTGATCAGTTAATTACAGCCAATCTCCAGATGACGTCATTGGTTTTCCCAAGCTGTTATGTGGCTTTCTTCACCCACCCTGTGGGAAATCACGAACCATCCCCTTTCCACTCCCCCTCACTCTTCACCCCCCGCCCCTTCCCTCACCATGAAAAAATAATTTAAAAAATTGTGGAATACTCGCTCAGTCTGTGTCGAGTGACCAGACTGAGCAGATGAAGATAGTATTTATTCAAACAGTTACACCCTGTTTATTTATCTATTTAAGCAATTAGCAAAAAAATGGCACTGTTTATTTATTTACTTAAACAATCTGATTCATGGATGTCACTCTCACTACCAAACACTGCTGGAATGTCTTTGTGTGCTTATAATACTTTTGTTTATTTAAACAATTTTTGGTAATATTCTTTAGTTAAATGATGTGCAAGGAAGGATTTCATGCAGTTCATTTATTTCTAAAATCACAACACAACTCGAAACTGATAGTGTCACACAACTGGAAACAAAATTTCACAGTATCACTCGAAACTAGTGGTAGGCAGACACAAACTCTGCTACGAGCGCTCCCTTCACCTACAACTCGAAATGAATGAGTGGATGTCTCTGCAGCTCTAAATAGGATGCTCAACACTTTTCGAGTCTTAGCTGTTTGTTTGAAGGCACTGTCAGAGAGAAAAAAATTTCTGGGTCAGACAGCTGCTGTGGTGTTTATCACTTTTCTGAAATGCTGTATTGGGTTACTTTATATTTGCCACACGAGTCAGGGATGTTGAGGCAGTTTTTTTTTATTTTACTCTCTTTTCGAAGCACACTGGTGTCCAAGCACAGATGGGAAAATCAGATAATTACATTTCTATAAGTTCATGACATTTTTAGAAATCCACAACAGAGCGTGAAGAAAATGCAGACATATAACAGACTGGCTATGTAAACGATTCTCCAAACATTTAAAGCTCTATGCTACGGACGAGAAAAGTGGCTGGAATTTTCGGTGAATTTTCGAAGTCCTACAACTGCTGGTCTAGAGGTGCTCGAAAGCCACAATGATATGTAGAGGACAGCATCCCATCTGTCTGAACGAGAGCAGGCTGATCTGCCTGGATTTGTCTCTGAACACCGGAACAAAGAAGACATTACGTGATTCTCTGACGTCATGGAACTTTCCATAAATACTTTGACCGGCCTCTGCCTTGTTGTAACCAGTCTTTAGAGACTCCCTTGCGCCCCACAAAGGATGTCTTGTGACTCTCTGATGTCATGGGACTTCCTGTGAATGGAGCATTCTGACTGGTTCTTACTGAATTTACCGCCAAATTGCTGCTGGTAGTGTGGGAGCACTGTCTGCCGCTTTCAACAGATGGAAAAATTAGGAGGATTTCAGTGCAAAATATTTTCGTAGAGATCGAAAAACATACAGCAGTCATATTGTACTGATAGTTAAATGCTGCGAAAGTGGTCTAAAGATTATGAAATACGGAAACTATCGCCAAATAGACTTCGTCAATTCAACTGCTCTGCTACTGTTGAAGAAAGCTTGACATTTTCGGCGTGAAACCAAACTCCAACCAAGTCATATCACCTCAAACTATTGTACCACTATACCATACTGTTGTAGTAACCACTGTTCAGAGATTCAGAGACATTTATTTATTTATTTCGAATTCTAGGTAGAGATTGAGTGTGCCTGCTACAATTTTCAGGTGGTACAGTGAATTTATTTATTTATTTATTTTCACAGCAGGAAAAAACCAGTTGTGTCACACTTTCAATTTTTAGCTGTATTGTAATTCTGGAAATGAATGAACTGCGTGGATTCCATCCCTCAAATTATTTAAATAAATAAACAGTTAAAATGGATCCAAATTGTTTAAATAAATAAATGTGGTGAAATTGTTTGAATAAATACTATATCCTCCCATTTCGGCAACTCAATACAGACTGAGAAAGTTTCCCATCATATTTTTCTTGTTGGTGTGGTGTGAAGGTGGGATGGGGAGGGGGGGCGGATGGGGATGGAGGAGGGTGAAGGGAGGAGAGGTGAGGGGGAAGGGTCGGGCAAGAGGTCAGGATTTCCCAGAGGTGTGGGGGAAGGGATCCAAATGCTGCTTGGAGAATCCCATGCTGTCATCAGGCTGGTTTGTGTAATTAATTGATCAGTTCATTTAATTAGCATAATTAATTTGATAGCCATTTGATGTAAATTGTCGTTGTTCCGCCATTATCAAACTACTTGCAATTCATCAGAGTGTATGTATCTGTGTACTGCTACAAGGAGGGTATGTGATCATAGGTCTAACTGAGGCTTTTGAGTAAAACAAGTTTTCTTCTAAAATGTATCTCCTGCATGGTCATTTTAAAAATGCACAAGCTGTTAGCAATTTCTCCCTCACACACAGTTATTGATGTGAAAACATGTACTTGATTATCGTTGCTACTAACACATTCATGAACAATGCATACTCTCTCAGCAATAAGCAGCATAAATATTGAGTCTTTGCCTTGCTGTCCAAAGAACTACAGCTTTGAACGGTCAATAAATATTTTGAAATTTTAATAACGATTGTCAGTTTTTTTTGCTCATTCAGTACTACGCGGTTCACCCACACTCTTTATACCGAAGCGTTTCTAAGCATAGTTCTGGTACACTCTGTACCTTTTCCGATTTTTTTCTGAAATACTTAGATACAGATTTTATTTAGCGTAAGAAACATATTACATCGCATTTTTTTTCTTATTTAAATAACTTATAGCATTTATATAACTACCCAGGCTTCAGATGTCAGTGTCATGATGAGTAAAAAGCTACTGGGCATTGTACTGCATCATTGTATAAAAAAAACTAAAACTAAACTGAACTTCGCCCGAACAGGCCTTGAAGGCCCAACGGCACCGACCGGCCGCCATGTCAACCTCAGCCCACAGGCGTCACTGGATGCGAATATGGAGGGGCATGGGGTCAGCACACCGGTCTCCCATGCGTTTGTCAGTTTCTGAAACCGTGCATCATTGTATACATTACATTAATTATTAACTTGACACCACCATTTGGTTGTTTTTCAAGTGCCTTCCTCGGTGCAAAACTAGTTTTGGTGGAAGAAAGGTGACTGTTTATTGCTGACATTTGGCATCAGTAAATCATATTTTTTAAATTTCACTGGCCATAGAATGTGACATGCTACTCATGATGGGAAGGGGAGAGTAAGAAGGAAGCTGTTGGTGGGGCAGCCGGCTTGTCGGTGTTTGGCGACAGTCTGCATGGCTTCTGGTGAGCACGTTTTCTGTCTGGTGTGCGCAGAAATGCTCACAGTTGTCCTGCAGCTACTTCTTAAGGCTGTCGCGTCCGCGCCAAGTGTGGCTTCCTCCCCACGACCGATCGCTGCCCTTTTGACTGGGATCACTGGCATTGAGGATGACAGAAGTTTGTAGCTGTCCTCTATATTGTTGTTGTCCGGTTGCTTAATAATTTCAATCGCCTCCGGACTGGGATAGCTGGCATTCATGACGTAGGAAGTTTGTAGCCATCATCTCTGTTGTTGTTGCCTAGCTGCTTAATAATTTTAATGGCCTCTCAAATTTTTTGTTGGCGCTTACATGACTCTTTCGTGAGGACACGGGCTTCCTGAAACAAGATAGGCTGTCCACAGTCGCGGTGGTATCCCGCTATCGCCGATTTTCTACGATGTGCTAATCGCGCATAGCGTTTGTGTTCCGCTTCTCGTATACTGGCGGGTGTGTCCCCCTACGTAGGCAGCTCCGCAACTCACAACGTAGTTCATATACTTCTGCAGTATTTATCTTGTCGGCTGCATCCTTGATGGAAATTATTTTCACTCTTAACTTATGGTAAATGCATTAGTAGAAGATTCTCTTCCCTGCACTCTTCTCATGTTTTATTTCAGTGATCTTTGGTCGCCTTTCTTATAATGTTGTCGTCATAGCCGCTGGTGAGAGACGTGTGGTGTAGCTCCCTCAGTTCTCGTTTGATGTCGTTAGTGTCACTTAGCTGGTAGGCACGGACAGTCGGCACATGCAGAACTGAATGCTTCTGAGCTGTGAAATGGTGGCTCTCTACGTGAAAGTACTGATTTGTGTAGGTCTGATTTCTGCACACTTTGTGTGCCAGTGTACCATCTATTTGTTCTGTATACCTCCATGTCCAAAACTGGCAACACGCCGTTGTTTTCGGTATCATGGGTGAGCTATATACTCTTATGCAGGCTAAAATAAGCTCCCCAATTTTGCCTCCCCGTGGGGCTACATACCGTAGCCAACAACTTGGATGCAATGGTGCAGAAGGTAGGGCCGCGTGCTCAGAAATTTCCATGAAGTTGTCCGCAGCGACTGGGGAAACGGAGCAACCTACTGTCACTCCATCTCGCAATGTTTCCCCGGCCGTTGCAGTATGTTGATGATAGGCACAAGCGCACCAAATCACTCACACACACATATATATTTTGTGGGATCTGCTCCTGCAGAATGCGAGTGGTATCCCCTATAGGTATATTACTAAAGAGAGACTTGACATCGAAGCTAACAATAATGTCAGTTCACTGTACCCATTGTTTCTTCATTGGTTGTGCCCTGTGGGAAGAATCCTTCATATACGGGTCTGCTTGTCCAAAAAGACCTCGCAATTTCGGTGCCATACGTTTTTTCCTCAAATTGAGACCTAAGTTTTATAACAGTAGACTTCTCTTGGTCAGGAATGCCCTTTGTACTAGTACTAGTCTGGTTTTTATGTCCTCCTTGCTCCGTCTGTCATGGGTTATATTGCTAACCAGATAGCAGAATTCCTTAACTTCGTCTATGGGTTATATTGCTGGCAAGGTAGCAGAATTCCTTAACTTCGTCTATATCGCTATCACCAATTTCTGATGTTAAGTTTCTCGCTTTTCTCATTTGCACTGCTTGGCATTACATTCGTCTTTCTTCCATTTGCTCTCAATCCATGTACTGTTCTCATTAGACTATTCATTCCATTCAACAGACCCTGTAATTCTTCTTCACTTTCACTGAGGATAGCAAATCTTAACAATGATATCCTTCACCTTGAATTTTAGTCCCATTTTTGAAGCTTTCTTTATTTCCGTCATTGCTTCTTTGACGTACTGATTGAACAGCAGGGGTCAAAGAGTACATCCTTGTCTTACATCCTTTTTAATCCGTGCACTTGGTTCTTGGTCTTACATTCTTATTCTTCCCTCCTGCTTATTTTACATACTGTGCATTAATCTCGAACGCTTTTTACAGGTCGACAAATTCTATGAACATATCTTGATTTTTTTCAATCTTGTTTCCATTACTAACCACAACGTCAGAATTGCCTCTCCAGTGCCTTTCCTCTTCCAAAAGTCAGACCGGTGTCGTCTAACAGATACTGAACTTTCATTCTCATTATTCTTTACATTCTTCTTGTCAGCAACTAAGAAGTAAGAGGTATTAAGGTAACTAAGCGATAATTGTCGTACTTGTCAGCTCTTTGGAATTGTGTGGTTCATGTTTTCCTGAAGGTCTGAGGTACATCGCCAGACTCATACATTCTGCACGCGAACATGAACAATCGTTTACGTTTTGTTGTCAATTCCCCTAATAATTTCAAAAATTCGGATGGAATGTTGCGTATCCCTTCTTCCAAAGTTCTTCTAAATTCTGTTTCTAGTACTGGGTCCCCTCTCTCTTCCCTATCGATTCTCGTTTGTTCTTACATCACGTCATCAGATACGTCTTTCTCCACATAAAAGCCCTCAATGTGCACTTTCCACCCATCCGATCTCTCCTTTGCATTTAAATCTGGATTTCCCTTTGCACTTTTAATATGACAGGCCATGCTTTTAATTTCACCGAAGGCTGTTCTGACTTTTCTATTTCTTTCGGCAATTATTTCTTCATACCTTTTCATTTTGCCATTTTGTTTTAGCTTCCCATCTCTCCCTATTTATTTCAGTGTTAAGTGACTTGTATTTCTGTATTCCTGAATTTCCCTGAACTTTTTGGTACTTCCTTCTTTCGTCGATCAACTGAAGTATTTCTTCTGTTATCCATGGTTTCATCGGTATTACCTTCCTTGAACGTATGTTTTCTTCTCCATCTTCTGTTAGAGACGTCCACTCACCTTCAACTGAACTTCCTACTGAACTATTCTTCATCACAGTATCTATAGCCTCAGAGAATTTCAAGTGTCTCTTCATTTCCCAGTGCTACTGTGTACCACTTCTTGGTGCATTGATTTTTTCCTAACTACTCTCTTAAACTTCAGCCTGCTCATCATAATTACCAAATTGTAATCTGCCAGTGGGTACACCTCATGATCTGATTTCGTAATCTCTGTCTGATCATGAAACCTTCCCGTATCTACCTACCTCCTCCCCTCGTGATGCTTGAACTATTAGCAATTACTACCTGAAATATATTGCAGAACTCAATTAGTCTTTCTATTCTCTCATTCCTGTTTTTCTGCAACCTTCTATTCTAGCCCTTCTGTCTTACTCACACGCGACCATGTAGTCTGTGACTGTTGACGAAACGTAATTTGAGACTGAGGTGTGAATGTGACAACGACGAGTTTCGGTGCCACCGCCAGCACTGAGAACAAGACGGCCTCGGAACTTGTGGTGATGTCAGACCACTAGCGCTGCCACCTGTCTTCTCCTCCGGCTAATTGATTCTCCTTCTCTCTGAGGACCGCCGAGAACTGCGGCCGCGGCTCAAAACAGGATTAGCAGAGTTAGCGGGCCACGGCGGTGGCGCGCCCCCAGAATGCTGACTGGTGGCAGGTGGGGCCAGCCAGCCGGCCAGCGCCTCTGCACGCAGCAGCTGGCGCGCCTCGCCACGCGGGGCAGACACGTCTCTCGGCTGACGCCGGCATGCTGGGCACCGATCTGTACTGGCGGGATGCAGACGTGTAGGAAAGACCACTCAACATTTGCGGAATACCTATTTCACTCCGTCGAACAATGTGGCTGATGCAGACAGGTGTGAATATTGTCAACTCTAGCAGAAGCTAGATTTGAAGGAGATCTCAAATCACCTGCAGTTTTTGTGGGTCTTGCGGCAGTTAAAACACTGGATGGAGGTAGGGCTTGGTGTCGAAGTTTATTCAAACCATCCAGTGTCAAAATCAGGCATATCTTGTTAACAGTATGCTCTCCGACATAAGCTTTAAGATCTATGGACAAGACGACAGATGGTAGACGTTAAATAATGGGCCTAACTTAGGGATCAGTTCTGGCACCCATCTTGTTTAACGCAAACATCCATGACATGCCTGATAGGGACTCATGAAAATCTGTTACGTACACAATTTAACACTAGTGTTCCAGAGTAAAGATATTATACACTGTGAGAATGTGCTGATGAGTAATCTAATGGAACTGGGTGATTACTGCCGTAAATGGACACTTTAACTTAACCAAGACAAAACTGAGATTACTCTGTTCCATCAAAATAATAAAGAATTCAAAAAGAAGCTGCATGTGACTTTCGCTGGAACCACAGTAACCGCACAGCTAGAAGCTAATAAATCTAAGAATCAGTCCGAACCGGTCCTTGAGATTAAAACGTACATCAAGTTTCATAGGAAATTTGGCTCAAGAGTGAATTTACTTCGCGAGATTGCCAGAAGGAGTCGGAAGATGGATGCTGATGCGTTGCGCTCTGCTGCACTTGTTCTGGAGTATTCTGCTGGTGAATAATGCATTGCACTGTGGGAAAACAGCTCGCATACAACAGTGACTGATGTCCAGGTTAGTGAAGCCACTGATGCGGTTAGATCTGCCTCTGATCAGTGATTACCTGTCCTAGTTAATATTGGTCCGCAAGAAGTAAGTGGGAAGCAGCTAACATAGACTTGTTGAAGAAGATAACATTTTATGAGAAATTAGAAGGAAGGTCAGCAGTGGATGCCAGAATGTTTTACACATTCATTATGGAAATATGTGTTGGGCAACCGCTTGAAGGCCCATACAAACGGGTCGACTGAACTTTTTCAGAGACTTTGCCGACCTATTATGAATACAGGGCGCAACGTAACTCCCGTCATTGTGTTACAAGTTACGAGCTTGGAAACGCACTAATGACACAGAAGGCGACCATCGTTGGTAGTCTGAGCAATAACAAGAGACAAGTCCCCTTGACAGTTACTAACATAAAAGCTGAGAAGAACAGTCACCTTATTTGGCCTTCCGGAATATTGTAACTTACTCTCTTACGTACTGAAACGAAATAGAGTGCTGTTATTTCTGTCTACGAGGCCTCATAATGAAAATATTGACGAAGCCATGGGCCACCCTGTATATTATTGAGGGAGGGCAGTGAGTAAAGCAGTGTCATTCTCAATCACTTCAATATATCTTTTCTTTTACAAGAAAAATTTTATCTTTTGTTCAAAAGCATTTACACGAAACGAAGATATATAAAAATGAGCTCATATCAAAGTAATGTGCATGTTCAGTGGAATACTTTGCTACACTGTCTTGGCACATAGTAACAGAATGTTTAAGGCAAATATATTGATTGTTTCTGTTAGTATAGTTAATGAGTACGTGCATATTTTTTTTTCAAAAAACAGTTTCCAACATTGTAGAGGTTTCGTAGCACATTTTGCAGCAGTTTCACATGAGTTACGGTATTATGAGAACGTTTGCGCGAGATCTTTGGCAGGTAACTGGACTTCCACACTGTTCCACCTTTACTGAAAACCACTTCACTATCTGCATCATAATTATTGTCTCTTGCTTCATCACCCGATGATTCTTGTGCGTTCTCTGAATCATTTTCACATTCTGGGTCTTGGATTTCTCCTAAATCGAATTCTTCACCTTCGGAATCAATAGCTTCACGGACATCACATCTTCAATGAGCTGCCTAATTATCTCCCCTTCTCCCTCGTAAGGATATGCCATGAGGCATTTAAAATACTTTCAAGATACTAAAGTAAGGTACCAAGTAAGAAAAAGTCCGTATTAACACTAAACAATGCGAATACTGCATACATGTTGGCATGGGAATAACCTAAGAGGAGATAATAAAGTGATACCAGTGCAAGCTATTGGACGGTAATACCCTAGAACTGTTTGTGTAAGTTAAGCAGAAGTTCTCTTGTGGAAATATCTGCTACACCACACCAAATGACTGTTATTATGCTCACTTAAACGCACAGAGAAGATGGTTCTTGGTAGCTATCGCTTGACATTGTATTGATGTGAAAATATTCTCCTTGGTCTCGCAGATCACCTGCTTGTAAATAAGGCTTTCAGACGTAAAAGCAACTTCTTGTTTAAATTTTCTTCATATATTGACACATTCTGTTGAGTTTCAGTCTTCATGTTTCTTGCATTGAATTAATTCAATAGTTCTTGTGCTATACTTTTTTGTACTTTTTTGTATCATCAACATCTACGAAAAAATTATGGTCCGAGTGGACAGTGTTAGGGAATCTTGCTTTCAGTTTTTATCTACACAGATATTGTTTTCATGGAATAAGCTTTTACTCTTATAGTGTTGGAAAGTCAGAATCGTTGCTGTGTTGAACACCATTGGTAGGTGGACCGCCGTAATCTCAGCGAGGTTAGCCGGCCGCCGGATCGCCACCGTTGTCATTGTAGCCGAGCCATGTTCCGTCGTTGGCAACATTGCTCGGTTGATCTTCCCCACCACGATGAATCACCTTTCCTCTGGATTGGTTACATGCAACAATTATATGGCTGTATCAGGTCACTACAGTACATAGTCGGTTTTACAGTACACAGAGAAAAAAAGAATAGTACAAAGATATCAAATTTTTGTTTTACAGCAGTTTAGGCTACTGTTTTTATGTCTGCTTGTATTTATTCGATATATACCATTTAGTGTAAGTTTAATTTCGCATCATGATCGTTAGTATGCATATTACAAGTCAATGTTCCTTCATCTTTATTATTACCGTACATAAACTGTCTCATATTCATCACGAGGTGTTACGTCTTTCATTTATAAGTGTCTGTAAATTCATAATTACCAGCAAAGGCACTTTTTAAACTTTATTTGTGTGACGCTTAAAAAAATTATTTTCAATTAGTTCTAAACTGCACCGGTTACCTGCATGCTGTTTAAAAGTGACAAGTGACGGACGCTGCAGGCCTTAGTGTCGAGTCCGTTTGTAGCTTCCTTCGTTGTCCTGCACTGGCACTCAAGTGCGCGGTATTCACACCACCAAAAGTGACTCCTGTTATGACACACTGACGCATTTTTCTTGCCTTCATACCAACCTCGCGTTGTATCTATTTTTGGGCTACTGAGCTCTGTATAGTTTACATCCCCAACGGATGGGAATTTTACATTGTCATTTACAATAACTTTAAAGTTTTCATAAGGAGTTTGCACTTGATATTTCGACATTATTTACACTGATTCATTCACGAAACTTTCGTATGTGATCAAGAGCCGCGCGGGATTAGCCGACCGGTTTTAGGCGCTACAGTCATGGACTGTGCGGCTGGTCCCGGCGGAGGTTCGAGTCCTCCCTCGGGCATGGGTGTGCGTGTTTGTCCTTAGGATAATTTAGGTCAACTAGCGTGTAAGCTTAGGGACTGATGACCTTAGCTGTTAAGTCCCATAAGATTTCATACACATTTGAACATTTTTTTGTGATCAAGGCCTGATATGTGCAGATTTGTCTTCATGTTTCATTTTTAAGCTTCCTGTTGTAAACTTAAAACTTCCGGGCTGATAGGCCGTGGTCGAAGTATAAAACTCTCTCCTGACGTTTCGTCTCCGACTGCGGGAGACGTCCTCGGAGGTAAAGCGGCGAACTGCGAAGAGAACTCGAAGAAGCGCTGATTATATAAGCAGTACAGAGGGCGCCACAGTCGATCACGTGGCGTGTGCTATGAGACTGTCTCTGGTGATGGCAACATTCTCGATTGAAAGTAATCGATCGTCACGCTTGCGGTGCAACGCTGACATCCAAATTTTACCCAGTTTAACACCGTCGTCTTTCCTGTTAAAATTATTACGATGTTTATCAATCTCGATAGCCTCTCTATACAAGTGTGCATAATAATGTGAGGTTTTTGATATGACACTTGTCTCGCTGAATTTTATGATCACCTTCCTGGTAAACATGTTCCGCTACGGCCGATTTATCCGTGTGACCCAGGCGGCCATTCCTCTTATGTTCAACAAGACGGGTGTTCACACTTCTCTTTGTGGTACCGATGTAAACCTGTCTACAACTACAAGGAATTTTATATACCCCCGGTGTAGCCAAAGGGTGTCGTGCATCTTTTGCCGACCTTAAAAATTCTTTTATTTTCCTAGATGCGATCTGTGATAGTAAGGATGAAACAAGACATTCACTTCAGTAGGAATGAGACTATACTGTTGTTAATGACTGGATACTGACAGTTAATGCCAAGTAAAGTAGTCCATTGTCTCAACAGATACTTGTTTCTGGACATACATTTTTTTCTGGCTTTCACCTGTAATATGTCCTGCAAGAAAACGAGGCACTCTTTACATACGCTGAGGAACCTCCGTCGTGAGTTGGCCCAGTGGGTTATACCACTGTCCATTCCGGGCCTTTTAAACCAGTGGATTCACCAGGGGGCCGGAGTTATCAGCTGATACCGGCTGCGCCTGAGTGCTAGTGGCGAGCGTGTGCACTAGGAAGTCACACACGCGTAGGTGGTAACGGGGTCTTTCACCGACGCCTAAATCTGATAACGTTTGTTACAGCTTACACGTGATTTCCCCATTCGCGGAAAATCCGGCGTGCCGATAAAGCGACAAACGGCCGATTTTTAAAGCACCGAAAGCTATCCTCGATAAACGAGGGACGATATACTTTTTTTTATTGGCGATTGCCATGACGATAACCCACGACCCCTGCTAACAACGCCCACACTGGACGCCACAGGGTGTCCAGCACGTTAGTTTTTTCTTCTTTTTTAGGTGGTAGGGGGCCGGGGAGCGGGGACGGACGATGGGGTGGAGGTACGTGCGATGCAGAATGTGCGACGTGTTTTAACACCTTTTTAATCATTCCCCTTGTTTGTCATGGAACATAAAGTACACTCTTGAAACCCCCGCGTAAATTTTCTGTGCGAACCGAAACTGCACTCTTTCAAACTGAAATTAACTGAGTTTGGGGATAATAATTTTGTATCTCCACAGTGACCGACCCGCTCATGTAGGGTCTCCATTATTTCTTCCAGAAGTTGTGACGCCCAGATTTGTGCCTGTGGTTACCATTAACCAAGCAATATAGTGAAAAGTAATAAAAGAAAATCATTATGTCACTTCTTAAAATTTTATGAATAGCGGAAGTAGAATGAAAAATCAACATGGAAAAAGTTATATTAAAACAAGTAGAGTTAGATAAGTGAATAATTTGCAACTGATACTTTTTAATTTACAAATCAAGACTTCGTTTAAATAATGAAATCGATAAGCACCCTTGATAGCGAAGATTTATAACGTTTACTATAGATATATTCTTTTCTGACGGTCTGGTCATTTAGGCGAAACAAAATACGTCCTCAAGAAACGGTTGACACAAATATTCAACGGCAGAATTAAACTCTAAAACGATTCTCGTATTTTTCTCACTTTATTCTCTTCTTTTTAATATATCAAATCTGAGATGAGGCTCTGAATGTATCAACGAGCATGTTGCACAATCTTTCGAAATTTAAAAAAATAAAGCCAGCACGGAAAAATCAAGGTATTAATCAAAATTTTTAAAAAAAATCCAGTCCGATATTGACGATAGCCTATGAGACTTGGAATATCACAGAAACTCCTAAAAAGAGTTTGAGACTGAGTAGAGACTTCTCCGGCAGAGAAACGAAGGTATCAGAAGACAATTCGATACCAGATCGCCGGCCGTTGTGGCCGAGCGGTTCTAGGCGCTTCAGTCCGGAACTGCGCAGCTGCTACGGTCGCAGGTTCGAAATCTGTTTCAGGCATGGATGTGTGTGATGTCCTTAGGTTAGTTAGGTTTAAGTAGTTCTAAGTTCAGGGCACTGATGACCTTAGATGTTAAGTCCCATAGTGCTCAGAGCCATTTGAACCATTTGATATCAGTTCAGTTAAAGACATTATTACGAATTACAGACAAATAAAGAGTCGTGTGCATTCTCGGCTGGAACACTACGAGTCGTTTTTCAACCAGCTAGTCGAAAAGACATTTCTTCCACTGACCATAGCGGCCCATTCCCTCGCAGTGCGTTAGGATCGAATCGTAACTGTATCGGTTGAGTGTAGGGACGTAATGGAAGTGTATGACTGAGAGCGAATATACATTGGCAAACCCTTTACAAGAGCACCCACCAGGACGGCTGTCGTGCTAAATGTCACCGTCCATAACATGCCCTCACTCCATGAACTGAGAAGTTTGGAATTTAGTGCTGGACTTTGACGCGAAGTCCAGTGGTCAGGAAATACATACAGCCACCTATGACCGCCTTGGCGGCCAAATACAGGAGATGAAAGTTTCTTCCACCAACAGAATTCTATAAAGCCCCGCTCGTGTCGAAGGCCACCGTACAGACGTGCATTGGCGACGGTATATGGAAGTGGATATTCTCAAGTATTTTACTCTCTTCTGAAGATCATCGTCCAATATTCTCTTATTTTTGTAAAACGAAAAAAACTGTGAAGGATTGCATACTGCCAAATGGAGTAGTCCCCTAGAATTCTACAATACGTGCACAATTTTTTTACAAAAAATGAACAAATCAGTAAATCACCTTGGACACATTTACGGCAAATATTTATCCTTTTCCTGGAGGTTCAGGAATTTCACAAGCTGGAACAGGCTGATACAAGGCTAATTTCGTCTTCCCATCCACCAGTAAGTAAAGTATGACCGTTGTTCGTCCGTAGACAGCGAGCGTAGGTCATACCGGTTGTCCAAGTGAACGGCCTTTCAGATTTTGTATGATGTCCATTTGGTGTGGCAGATATTTCGATACATCTTGTAGCAACCCTGAAGCCTAAATTTGTCTTTATGTTTGAGTTTTTTTATGTTCGGGTTATTTTTTTTTTGATATGGTTATCATTTCGAAATGCTTTGGTGCGCTGCAGATTACAACAATCGTATTGTTGAATACCATTTTAAAATTTTCTTAAATACCATTTGAAAAAAGAGTCTAATATTTTCGAAGCTATTCAAATATTTGTATTTTTTTTCCTGTTCCATATAAATCAGGGCTTCACAACATACGTGCTCGCGGAGCAAGCTGTGAGCAGCAAGGTGGGAGCATGGTGCAGCGCGAGCACGCTACCCCCACTACCGGACCAGAGCGGAGAGTGGGGAGAGTGACGTGGGGCACACAACAGCTACCGCCAGTCAATGTAAATCCGCGGCCACCTGCAGGGATATCACTCACGAACAGGCGCGGCTCGTGGTTTCTGTGGTGTCACCGCCAGACACCACACTTGCTAGGTGGTAGCTTAAATCGGCCGCGGTCCATTAGTACATGTCGGACACGCGTGTCGCCACTGTCAGGATCGCAGACCGAGCGCCACCACAAGGCAGGTCTCGAGAGACGTACTAGCACTCGCCCCAGTTGTACGACGACATTGCTAGCGACTACACGTACGAAGCCTTTCTCTCATTTGCCGAGAGACAGTTAGAATAGCCTTCAGCTAAGTCCATGGCTACGACCTAGCAAGGCGCCATTAGTTACTTCATGAATCTAAAGAGTCTCACTTGTATCATCAAGAATGCTGTATACCAAAGGACGATATAAAAGTTAAGTGTTCTAGTAGCTACGTTCTTTTCTTTATCACATTCATCACGTATCCTGTTCCAGACTTCGCGCCAGTCGGCGTGTGTGTACGTGTGCCCTTTCGGCTACCCGTCTCTGTGGACTGGCTGCCTTGTCAGTCCACTACAGTTTCTATACTGGGCAAGGCTGCAGCATTTATCGATCGGAGCCAACATAGATCTCGGGTTACACTACAGATTAGTCTGATATAAATGATGTGTTGGCAGAAGAGCCAACACCGTGTTACTAGAGGAGGCCGAAATGCACGCGTTTAAACTCACGCAGACTGGCGTGAGGTCTGCAACAAGGTAAAGTAATTATCCTATGAAGAAAAGAACGTAGTTGATTGAATACTTAACTTTAATCCATAATTGGAGAACATCACTCTTGATGATACATAATTGCAATCTCAATACAAACTGGTAATGGCGCCTTGCTAGGTCGTAGCAAATGACGTAGCTGAAGGCTATGCTAACTATCGTCTCGGCAAATGAGAGCGTATTTGTCAGTGTAGCATCGCTAGCAAAGTCTGCTGTACAACTGGGCGAGTGCTAGGACGTCTCACTAGACCTGCCGTGTGGCGGCGCTCGGTCTGCAACCACTGACAGTGGCGACACGCGGGTCCGACGTATATTACCGGACCGCGGCCGATTTAAAGGCTACCACCTAGCAAGTGTGGTGTCTGGCGGTGACACAACAATAAACAACTAAGAATTGAGGGGGAGGGGGTGAGCAGATCACTCTCTACCCATAATTTTACGTACTGTATCTTCTATAATCAGGCATTAAATATCATTAGAAGCTAACTTCGAGTTAAAGTCTTTGGTTAGTGTTTTTATACGTCATCATTACATTTTCTGACACTTTGAAGCAAATCATATGAAAAGATGCGTTTCTCAGAGATCTTTAATGCGGGTCTGGATGCACCAAGTTCTTTCACTTGCATCCTATGGCCGTGTTCCAAGTTTTTACCTATTAAATTGCACACTGAATTCATATTGCGCTTGTTTCACACTCGCGGCATGTCGCAGATATTCACCAGCAAGTAAAACTCACTAAAATCTTGCAAAATACACTCCGAAAAAGAAACTTGCTAATATCACCCAGTGTCAACAAAAGCAGTCAGCATCAGCAAGCAAGGAAAGTAAAGTAACGGGACAAATTTTGCGCGCTTTGTCCTCTAACCACTTATGAAACTCTCGCTAGATGGCAGTACTGGTATGTTACTGTAGTGTAGTGCACTCTGGCGGGATATTTGGAAACTTATTCTAAATGTGGATAAAATAGCCAATGGCAGAAACAAAACAACTATGTAAAACATTATCAAAACAATAATATTAAACGTCGTTTAATGACTCATCGAAGCGCAGTAGAGATGTGCAGAGACAGAGATTGGATAGAAAAGTTTCGGCCGCTCTACATCCCTTTGTTACATAGATAGTGGAACGTGAAAAACGTGTGGTGGTTGGTATGACACCCTTAGGCTGCAAGCTCTGAGCCTTCGGGTCGCCCATAAGGAGCAGATGTAGAAGCCACGCTCCCAAACCGCTACTACATGCAGCTTACGGACGTTCCAAGGCGCAGCCTAAACACTACTAACCGTTCGGAAAACATCTATCGATACAAACAGTTCCAACAACGTTGACCGTCGTTATTTTAATCGGAATGGGAAATATGCGAAATTCGTCCTGATAATTTAAATTATGTAATACGTTCTTGCGAAATTTACTTTAACATGTATTTTGGGGCGGCTCCGCCTCAGAGCCTTTAATTACGAGCCGCGCCTGCTCACGAATTATTACTGCGACAATTGAAACAAATAAAGGATAATGTACACGTCCACATAATTTTATTAGTGTATGCCTCTACATTCGTATTAATTTGTGAACTATTACACAATAAAAGGTGTCACTGAAGTGTGGGATTCTCGGTTATCTTGTACTTTTTGCCCTTTACAACTGCGTCTATGTTCGGAGTAATTGTGCTTGTGCGTCGTAGGCGCAGTGTGCAGTTTAAATTTCGATCAGACAATGCGTTTCTCAGGCGCGTCTTGTTACATTTCATTGCAGAGAACAGTTGTTCACAAACATATGTGGAACCGAACATTGATATTATTGTAGTCGCCAGTTTGTGCAAACGAGGAAATATATCCTGAGGGAGGTGTCTGTAGAATTCCAAAATGTTTTTCTTGTTCTGAAATTTGTCTCTGTATTCTCTGTCACACTGCAGGTCAATAATTTCTAGTTGCAGCTCAGGACGAATCTCTTCAATATTCGCTGAATATGGAGAGGAGAACAGATCAAAATCATTGTCTAGTGCTGTCAGATCTTGAAAGCGTTGATCAAATTCTTCCTTAAGGGCAACTAAACTATGTGAATGACGTTCACAGTCTTTGTGAACATCTTGCATGGATGATAATTTAGGAAAATGAGCTAGATTTCCTGTTTCCAGCTGACTCACCCAAAGTGTCAATTTCATTTTAAAAGCTCGTATTCGATCTATGAAATGAGTAATTAGCAGATCTTTACCTTGTAGTGAAATGTTCAAAGCTTACAGATGGCTAGTTAAATCTGCTGAGAACGCGAGATCACATTTCCATGAAGGCTCTTTCAGTTCAGGAACACACATGTTATTTATTTCCATGAACTTATTTATCTCATCTAATAGGCAAAAAAATCGATTTAATAATTCGCCACGACTAAGCCAGCGGACCTCGCTGTAATAAGGCAGGCTACCACACTCGCTTTCTACATCCTCAAGAAAGCTTTTAAATTGCCTGTGTTTAGCCCATGCTTCCTTATATAATTGGTTGTACGACCAACGACACTCATTACATTTATTAGAGTGATATTCTTTGCACATAAGGTTTCCTGGTGGATCGCACAGTAAACGCCCCATATTTCATTCGGCACAGTCAGTTTCTGCATTTTCTCCTTCAACAGCGCAACGACATCTGATTTTTTCCCTGTCATCGCTGGTGCAGCGTCTGTAGACACTGAAACTAAAGAATTCCACGACAATCCTATATTTTCAACACTTTCTTCAATACTACTTAAAATATCATCTCTGGTTGTAGTGTTCTTCATGGCTACTACATCGAGGAGCTCCTCCCTCACCTGAAGACCTCTTTTAACACGTCTAATAAATGTGGCAAGCTGCGCTGTTCCAGTGATATCAACACTTTCGTCCAGAACTAGACAATAAGCCATAAAATCTTTACAGATATTTGCAAGCTGGCTCTGGACGTCGTCTGCCATGTCCTGGATGCGACGCATAATGGTCATGTTAGATAATGGCACAATCCGAAACTGTTCAACTTGAGATGGACACAAATGTTCCGCTGCAACTACCAAACATTCTTTTATTAAATCCCCATCAGTGAAGGGGCGCAGGGATTTTGCTAAAAGCAAAGCCAAGCAAAAGAAAAGCAATCTGAGAGCTGCCTCAGTTGATTTTTCTTCGTCGTCCAGATTTTCTTCGTATAGCTTTCTTTTTAAGTTTAATAACTTCCTGTGCACGACCTGGTCCATCACATTTTCCACTTCCGTAGTCTTTCGCATGGTATGACATATAATGTCGCTGCAAATTAAATTTACTAAAAGATTTCAGCGTTTTGTGACATACTAAACATTTTGCAACACCATCTTTTTCTGTAAACAGATACAATTCCTCCCAACTGCGAAAGCATGGTTGGGGTTACACAACGGCGACTTGACATGATTCTTAACCAGCGAAGTGACTGTTAGAGCTGATCGTAGTACTTTAAACGTTACACAGTCGGCGCGAATTCAATAGGCAAGCTGCGGCCCTACTCCGCGACCTTGCACCTGCTCGCGAGCACGTGCCTGAGCAGACGCGAGTACTCGCGCTCAAAACCGGCCAGTTGTTAAGCCCTGATATAAATCATGGTGCAAGAACTAACAAAAGAATTCATGTCACATATGTCAGTGACTGATACATTAAAAAGTAATCCATTACTGACCTTGCAGAGTACCGGAATGCTAAGGCGTGGAACAGTCAGGCACAGTGGAATTTTAAGGGTTTTTTTCAAGGCACCTGATTCCTGCAGTTAACTAGGTCAGTATTAAATAGATAGCAATAGGTATTTACGAAATTTTAAGAGCTTCACTGAAATAATATAATGTAAACATTGGAGACTACACCATAATGGTGGAATTCGTAATGGGAAGGTCACATGGTGTTCTATTGAACAATAGAAGAGGTTTGATCGCTTTTACTTTGATGCTGATTCGCGGTTTAAACGCGAAACAGGAACAGTTGTCAGCCAGTCGTGCTCTCTCAGAACTGAATTCTCGTCCGAGATTTTTGTGATGAGGAGGCTGTGTCAGTCGTTCAGATCATGATATGCTCGCTCTACATTAACTTGTTGCAGATTACAGTTATTTTTGAGAATTAAGAATTAATAATTGAATTTACAAGCTCCAGATCCCCCCCGGAGCGATCATAATTAATAGAGGAATCTGTCATGTCGGAGACTGAAGGACAATAGAGACAAAGATCTTCCAGTAAAAACGGGCCACAGCAAGCGGTACATTGTCCAGTCACGTTAATGTGACCACCTGTCAAAAGTCCGAAGAGCCACGTTTTTCCAGCTCAGACCGCTGAGGTGCGTGCAGTAAGAGAGCCAGTGAGCTTCTGGAAGGTAGCGACAGGGGGTCGAGCAGTCGACTGCGTGCCGGCTGCAGTGCCGTGGCAGGCTGCGCCACGTTTCTTTGTAGAGGATCCGTGGCGCGAACAGCCCGACAGAGGAGGCCGCACAGATTGTCGATTGGGCTTAAACCCGGTGAGTCTGGGGAGTAAGATAAACTCCTCCTGGTGAGTTTCGAACGACGCACGTACACTGCGAGGTATGTGGCACGTTGCATTGTCCTACTGGAAGCTGCTGACGTGCCGTGGAAGAACAAAACTAAACATGTAGGTACATAGTAAGTACTTACTATGTACTTACTTGTTTAGTTTGTCGTTGATACTACAGGATACTTCATGATCTGGAGATGGCAGTAGACAAAACCGGTCATAGTAAAATGTATAAAAAATTATGTGATCAAGACGGATGTGTAAAATAAAGAGCACAAAACATGATTCATGTGAAAAGGCCACCTGTCACCACTCAGTGGACGTTCACCTGCGGTGATGCCGTGCAGGATCAAGTCTTGAACAGCCGATGAACAGCCGTCAGTATGGGTGTATGAACCGCGCGCCTACTTTTCTGGCCCGTACGCAGTAGCGTTCACTGAATATTTGTTTTGAACATATTGTTGATAGCCCCGCGGTTAGTAGCTCAATAGTTGCGCTTCTATTTGCCCGTAAACATTTCCACAGATGTCGTCCACCCCTGTCATCTATGGTACAAGTGCCTCGGCACTGGTTTTGGAGAGCGCCATTTTTCCACGTATGATATGCCTTAACCACGGCGGTACGCGGACAATTTCTGAATTAAGTCGATTTAGACGATTTCCGAATTTAGTCGTCTCGGAAATGCTTCCACCCTTGGCGCAAAAGCCAAGCGCTACCGCGCATTTGCACGACAAATACATCCCTCCGTTTCCGTATTTCGACAACGACTCCACTGTTTGCCGCATGGCCCCGACAGGCGTTATAACTTTACAACTCATTGCTAGTGCTGCATCATGCCGTCTGTGAGTGGTTATCACACGCAGACGTCGAACATAACTGGTTATTACACTGAAGCGGGTGAACCGTGCAGTTTCGAATTTGTGTTTACGAGTCACCATTGACACCAGTGTAAAATATTGTCGTAATTAGTGCCAATGTATTTCAAATGCTAATTTTGAAATTAAATATCTGTTTCTCTGGGCTAAAATTTCACCGGTGTCCCACCTTGCCAGAAACGACAATACTGCTCCAGCGCGTCATTTGTTACAAATCACAGTATACTTGTGCCGGTTGAAGGTGCTGCACATCTCATTTCCACATTTGGGTACAATACTGCAAAAGTGTGAGCCATGGGTCACGAATTCTTGTAAACATTGTCGGATCATCACATATATCATAGTATATGATACAAATCGCTGCTCCAGTTCTTCACGTCTATCAACAACTGCCGCGTACTTCACTATGCTGGTGAACCTAGAAGGAAAAATCCAGGGGACTGAGGTCAGGCAGACTTGTACACCATGTTACAGCACCTGCTCTACCTATTCTTCTTCTTTTTCTCTTATTCTCCGCTTCTCGTGTTGCGCCTTCTTGGCCTTTCCAGCTTCGCGGTTGTCTCCAGAGTGTCCTGGGTCGTTCTTGGTCTCTTTTTCCCTCGACGCGTTGTCCTGTGCTGCCTTAGGAAGTCTGGCATTTTCCATTGTTTCTAAATAATCTGTCCAATACTACTATGATGCACTAATTCCACATTCAGTTCTTTCCTAATATATTCATTTAGTATCCTACCGATCCTCATACATACTTTAACACTCATTAAGAATCTCATTTCTGACGACTAATTTCACTCAGTTGTTTTTGAGTCGACACCTACGCTTCGCTGCCATAAAGCAATGTGAATAAAGCCATTTCGTTATAAATTTTGGTTTTCAGTTCTTTCGTAACTTAATGTATAAAATTTCTTTCAAAGGTCCCACATACATGTTGATGTGATGTGGTGTGTTGGGGCTTATGGGCGCTCAACATCGAGGTCATCAGCGCCCTGACACACATTAAAAGGAACGAATGTGGACAGACCTAATAAAACTGAAGCACTCACTCAAAGAAATCAGGAAAAGAAGGAAAATGCTGCACAACAAAGTAAAACCTAAGGAAAGGGAAAACATAGCAACAAGAATGCCACAGGAAATTGCCATTGGCTGGCCACTTACATAAAGTATGGGCGAACTTGTCACACAGTGAACAAGTTAAAATCCTCTCCCTAAAATCTTTGTAAAAACATTTGACATGGCACAGAACTTTAAAACTTTAACCACATTGGTCCGAGTGTTGCCTAAAAGAGATGGCACGTCCACCGGCAAGTCAGCCGCGGCCCGCTGGTCAGAAAATAAAACGCAATCCAATAAAACGTGGCGCACAGTGATCAAGACGCCGCAAGCACCACACATTGGAGGGTCCTCTCGCCGGAGCAGGAAGCCATGGGTCATAGGGCTGTGGCCTATTCGAAGCCGAGTGAGGAGAACCTCGTCCCGTCGATGGGGCTGAAAGCACACGCTGAAAGCACACGCGTTGTGGGCTTGACTATACGGAGCTTATTGTCAGTCACTTCCAGCCACTCATCCTCCCACCGACGCATGACTCGTGAGCTCAACAGTGAGGTGAGTGCGTGCAGGGGGATAGCACACTGAGATACTTGTGGATCGAGACACGCCTCCTTGGCTGCGAGATCTGCCCTTTCATTCCCAGCAATGCCGACATGCCCCGGAACCCAGCAGAAAGCTACAACCTTCCCCAGTCGCTGTAGTCGGAGGAGGGCATCCTGGACGGTCTGGACTATTTTACCTGCCGCATACAAACGTTGCAATGAGTGAAGGGCACTGAGAGAATCGGAACAGACAAGAAATTTAGAAGAGGAAGAAAGCCCCATCTGCTCCAGTGCCCGCAGGATCGCAGACAATTTTGCATCAAAGACTGTAAAAGTCTGAGGCAGTCGGACCTTGAGGACACGATCCGGAAAAACAACTGAGCAACCAACGGAATCCCCTTGTTTCGATCCATCCGTAAAAATAGCTACATAGTCGTGGTGCTCAGATAAAATGGCAGAAAATGCTGCATTAAAAACGGTGGCAGGAGTGCAATCTCTCTTGTACTGCAATAAATCTAAAATCACTCCGGGCCTCTTCAGTAACCAGGGTGGCAGGCGGATAAAACCCAGGATTTGGGGTTGTACAGACACCACACCGAGGGACTCTAGCACACGTTGCACACGGATCCCAAACGGCAACGTAGCCCGGGGACGGCGGGAAAAAAGGCGGTCCAGAGGTGGATGGGCAACAAGATGGTGAGCAGGCGAGCTGGGAGCTGCAAGAAACTGACAAGCCTGGCGCACCAGAGGGAGCTGCCGCCGGATGGTAAGTGGCGGTTCGCCAGCCTCAGCACAGAGGCTGGGTACGGGACTGGTCCGATAAGCACCCGTGGCCAGTCGAATCCCAGCATGGTGAACAGCGTCAAGGATCCGCAAATAAGACGGCCTCGCTGACCCATATACTGTGCACCCATAGTCCAGCCGTGAACGCACAAAAGCTCGATAAAACTGAAGGAGACGCGCCCTGTCCGCTCCCCAAGACCTTTGGCTGAGGCACTTGAGGATGTTCAGTGCCTTCAGCGTTCTGGCTTTCAAGTCACGTAGGTGTGGCAGCCATGACAACCTGGAGTCAAAAATTAGGGCCAGAAACCGCACAGTGTCTCTAAAATGTAGGACAGTATCCCCCATATGAAAGGCAGGCAAAGTAAGAAGACGACGAGAACGATTAAAATGAACACAAACACACTTATCGGCAGGAAACCGAAAACACGTCTTTGCAGCCCACTCCTCAAACCGCCGCACGGTTAGCTGCAACTGACGGCTCACGGTTGCAACACTGGAGGAGGAACAGAAAACAGCAAAGTCGTCCACAAACAAGGAGCACTGTACTGGACTCCTCACTGTAGACGTTATACTGTTGAATGCTATGGCAAAGAGGGTAACGCTTAAAACACTGCACTGGGGGACACCGTTCTCTTGCTCAAAGCGATCAGACAGTGTGTTACCAACGCGGGTCCGAAAAAACCTCTGAGACAGGAAAGACCGAACGAAAATGGGGAGGCGGCCACGAAAGCCCCACTGATGCAGTTGTGCAAGAATACAGAGTCTCCAAGTAGTATTATATGCCCTACTGACATCAAAGAAGTACCGATACAGTGATGCTGACGGAGGAAAGCCTGCTGAAGAGCCGCCTCCAGGAGGGTCAGGTTGTCGACCGTAGACCGAAATTTTCGGAACTCAAAGCGGCTAAGGAGCTGTCTGGTCTCTAACAGCCAGACCAGACGACGGTTAACCATCCGTTCCAGGGTCCTGCCGACACAGCTTGTCAAGGCGATACTACGGTAACTACTGGGATATGTGCGGTCCTTTCCTGGTTTGAGGAGAGGGATGAGGATTGCCTCCCTCCACGAGGTAGGGAACGCTCCTGTCTGCCATATGATATTAAAACAATGAAGGAGGATTTCCTTTGACGCCGCTGGCAGATGTCGCAGCATGGAGTACCGGATGCGGTCGTAACCTGGTGCAGTGTCCGAAGTCTCATTAAGTGCCGATTCAAGTTCCCACATGGAGAAAGGGGAGTTGTAGGCCTCAGAACTGTTCGACCGAAAGTCCAAGTTCGCTCTTTTGACAGTCGCACGGTAGCGACGAAACGCTGGATCCTGGGTTGCAGTGGCAGTACTTTGTGCAAAATGCTCTGCCCGAGTCTGAGCAATGGCTCTGGATGTCGTTTGGAGGCATCCCTGGTTCAGGACAGCAGCTATTGGAACAAGTGGAACGGTTGATGGAGTCCAGGAACTCCTGCCATGACCTTTTCTTGCTCTCTTTAATGACACGGCGTGCCCTGGTTCTCGCGATTCGAAAGGCGGTAAGATCGGCCGCTGTTGGGCGGCATTTAAATCGTCGAAGAGCCGCACGCCTGTCCCGGATGGCTGAACGGCACTCTTCTGTCCACCAAGGCACAAGGCGCCGCTTAAGAGGGCCAGAAGACCGTGGTATGGACAGGTCAGCAGCATGATGGATCACAAGTGTGATGTGATCCACCCATTCCTGTACGTTGTTGTAGCGTTCAAAGACAGCCAACCGAGTGAACAGTGCCAGTTTGGTCTGCCAATCATCCACGGTGGCGCCCTCTGCTCCAGCAATACACCAACCAGGAGATGAGTGCGGATGGGGAAGTGATCGCTGGAATGAAGGTCGTCAATGACCTCTGAGTGAACAGAGTCGGTGAGGGCTGGAGAGCAGAAAGATAGGTCAATGGCTGAGAATGTCCCTGTAGCACTAGAGAAATGAGTCGGAGTACCTGTGTTGAGGATGCACAACACTTGAGATGTTAGGAGGCTCTCCAAAATTGGACCTCGAGCGCAAAGAGAAGCTGAGCCCCACAGGACATGATGGGCATTGAAGTCTCCCAGGAGGAGAAATGGGCGTGGGAGCTGGTCGATAAGATCTGTGAGAGCATCTAAGTTCAATGCGTCCAGAGGGGTAAATAAAGGGAGCAAACGGTAAGGCTCCGACGTGAATGAATTTCAACTGCGACTGCTTGCAGGTCAGTATCCAGGGGGAGAGCAGAGGAGTGGTGGTCATTAATGACAAACACGGCGACTCCGCCTTTGGCTCTGTCTCCAGTCAGGTCATCTTTGCGATATGACGTGTAGCCCCTTAGTATAGGAGCATCAGAAGGTTTGAAATGCGTTTCCTGTAAACACAAGCACAGGGGACGTTGCCGTGCTAGGAGGTTAAGTTCCTCCACATGTGCCCGGAATCCATTCATGTTCTACTGTACAATGGGAGCCATCTATCAGGGTGGGAGTACCTTCATTCTCACTTTCTGTCTGGGGAGGAGAGCCCACAACAGGTGGAGGCTCAGTTTTGGGGCGAGATGATTGCCCCAATCTGACATCAACCTCCATCGCCTCTGAAGAGGAGTCGAGAGAGTCAGAGAGAATGACATCAACATCAGCAGACTTTATAACTGCAATCTCTTTCAGTGGGCGAGTCTTTACCTTTGGCTTTGGTTTAGATTTTCTGGTCTGAGGTGCATTGGAGCCAAAACCTCAGAAACAGTAGGGGGTGTAGCAGCGCTGGGCAGTGCACAAGACTGGACCCGGGAAGGTGCAGCAAGTTCCATGATGTCAGCTACCACGGCCTGGTCAGAAGGCCGGGAGGGGGAGCAGCAGGCTTCACAGGAACGGCAGCAGCACACGTACATTGACAAACGCAGGGGCTAGTGCTGACAGTAGCAACCTCTGTTTGTGTAGCGGCATCGGTTTTCAAGACTGGCTGTTTCAGAACGGAAGAAAAGGAGGCAGCGAACGTGGGCGGCTGCATGGACTTGTAGATTTTCTTTGCCTCACCATACGGGATGCGTTTAGTGGTTTTAAGTTCCTGGATCTTCCGTTCCTCAAGGAAAACTCTACATTCCTTACTCCACACGGGGAGATCCCCAGAGCAGTTGACGCACTTGGGAGGAGAGGAGCAACCAACTCCCTCATGGGCGGCTTTACCACATTTCCCGCAAGTGGCTTCCCCTTTACAGCCGAGAGTAGTGTGGCCAAAGTGTTGGCATTTAAAACACTGTATGGGGTTTGGGGTAATAAGGCCGCACACTGAGACGTAGGAAACCTGCCTTCACATGCTCTGGCAATTTGGTGCTGTTAAACGTAAGGATAAATGAGTCAGATTTCATGAGAGCACCATTCACCCGTTTCATAACGTGTTGCACGTCGACAATTCCTTCCCGGGACCATTCAGCCTTCAGTTCGTCTTGGGGAATGTCAACGAGATCTATGCAAGTCACAACATCCTTGCTGTAGTTCAAGGTGTTGTGAAATTCAGTCTCTATCGCTAACTCCTCAAGAAATTGTGCCTTCTGAAGGTTCTGGACTTGCTGGAAGCTAGATGTTTCAACCAGCAAGGTGCCATTTCGCAAGCGCTTTACAGACTTTAACGTGCCAGCAATACCTTCTATGCCCTTCTGTATATGAAATGGCGAAACTTTTTCAAAACTCCCATCTTTTCTTTTAATTATGAGAAACACATTCTGCGAAGCAGCATGCGTTCTGTTACTACTACCTGAATCAGGAGGACTGGCCACACGAGCCCTCTTGTGAGATTGGGTGTTAGAACCTACCAGCGGCCCACCCTTTCCGCTGGGGGGAGAAGAAGAAAAGTTCGAGGGTTCCATCTCGGTCCCACGAGCAGCTAGGGAACTAGGAGTCCACCTAGACAGAGCCCCGCGTGCCTAGGTAAGCTTTATACAACTGAGGTGCGGCAGGTTCCCCAGAGGTTGCCCGCTAACGACTGTTCCACCTCAACAGCCATGCATCTCATCGGCGCGCAGCACACCTTGAGATTGAGGGGTTGTTTATACTCGTAGAGGTTTATTCCATCCTCGCGATCCGGGCGGTCAAACCAAGATCCCCATTCCCTGAGTCACACAACGTTCCACCGCCGCGCCGCACGGTGGTCGCTGAAGCATGCCCAGAGCTTACGGTGACAGGGGACTGACTGGCGGCGCTGACCAGTCCCCAGCTCAGGAACCCCGGGGTCGCCAAGCCCGTACCCAGCAAATGAATGCTGAGCCCCTGGGGGCACATGCATGTTGAAATTGGCTGACTTTTTGCTCATGTCCTCTCATTACAAAAGCTTATGTCACATGCCAGCTATTTAAAATTCCGTAATTGCTCAAAAACTTTGTTTTATAGCACAATCTTTGATCTGAGTGAATTCTCTCCGGCAAATGCCATAATTTTCGTTTTATTAACTGAGATTTTAAAATTATACTATTTACATAAACTATTTAAAAGCTACATGTATTTCGGTATCTGTGTGTCATTCACTTGAAACATTATTTTATAGGTGTTTGAGTAGACACAGTTTTGTAATTAAATTCCTGGATCTACGAGCAGTTTCCACTTCTTTAAAATGTCGTCGATATATTATTAAAAAAGACTCGATGAGAAGCTACATTCGTGTCTAAGTGATGTATTTACTAGAATCCGTTGACTTCTTTTAGTTCCTGTGTCTATAATGAAACTATCATATTTATTCAGACCTATTACTATCAAAATTAGGTGAGTTGGATAGTCCCATTCTCAGGTATTTGCCACAATTACATTCGATTTATCGTATCCAACGCGTTCTGAAAATCTATAAAAGGGAGATGTGTTTCCAAATCTTATTTCTTCTTTGTTCCGTTTTTTTTTTTTGACGGTGAAGATATATGCATGCACGTCTTCGCATTTCTAAATCCATTTTGCTTTTCTCCTAACAACCATTAACATTGGTTTTCAATTTTTTTATTTATTGTAGATTTTGTATTCTGTACTCATTAGATTAATTTCTTTATAATTTCGACTATTTTTGCGAGCTTCTCTTTCGAATAAATATTTAAGTACGTCTGTTGGCCAAGAGAGAGATATATTTGTCACTTTTCGAGACATTTGTTGTGAAGGTGCTAGATTCTTAATTTGCATGTTGTTGTTCTTGTTGTGGTCTTCAGTCCTGAGACTGGTTTGATGCAGCTCTCCATGCTACTCTATCCTGTGCAAGCTTCTTCATCTCCCAGTACGTACTGCAACCTACATCCTTCTGAATCTGCTTGATATATTCATCTCTTGGTATCCCTCTACGATTTTTACCCTCCACGCTGCCCTCCAATGCTAAATTTGTGATCCCTTGATGCCTCAGAACATGTCCTACCAACTGATCCCTTCTTCTAATCAAGTTGTGCCACGAACTCCTCTTCTCCCCAATTCTTTTCAATACCTCCTCATTAGTTATGTGATCTACCCATCTAATCTTCAGCATTCTTCTGTAGCACCACATTTCGAAAGCTTCTATTCTCTTCTTGTCCAAACTATTTATCGTCCATGTTTCACTTCCATACATGGCTACACTCCATACAAATACTTTCAGAAACGACTTCCTGACACTTAAATCTATACTCGATGTTAACAAATTTATCTTCTTCAGAAACGCTTTCCTTGCCATTGCCAGTCTACATTTTATATCCTCTCTACTTCGACCATCATCAGTTACTTAGCTCCCCAAATAGCAAAACTCCTTTACTACTTTAAGTGTCTCATTTCCTAATCTAATTCCCTCAGTATCGCCCGATTCATTTGCATGTTATATCACCTTATTTGATAAATTCCACATTCACTCCATCTAATTCAGATACATCCTGTTTATTCAGAGCTTAATATTGTACCTTTTTCTTGAAATTTTATAGGTTGTATCTCCCGAAATTTACTTATATCGGCGCTGTCCATTTCATTGTCATTCACTTCCACATTATACCGAAATTATTTATCTTGCCTTTTCGTTATCGTTGACTTATCAGGTTTCATCTTGCAGGACCTTTTTCTCATTTATTAATAGGTTTTATCAGGTTATATCCAATCAACAGCCTGCTATCTGTAATACTCTGTTTTACATATAAACTTTTTCCATGCTCGCTACTGAGCACTTCTAGTTATTTTCTTGGCAGTTACTCTTTTCTCGTTTTATATGTATATTACAGGATATATCTGTTTCATTTTATGTAAATCTTATATGTTTCCGCTATTCTTCAATTGATTGTTTTAATTGTGCGATCTATATTATAAAGCCCTTTTTTATTTTTTATTTAAATGCATCTGTTTTCGTAAACAAGTCTTATCTTCTTGTAGAAACCTCACCTTACACACTTTTTAATTTTCTCGCTTGTGCTTGGGGTTATTTTTCCTCCATTTTGTGATCATTCCACTTTTTGCAGTTACGAGATGGTGATCCTAACGCACATCACCGGAAAAAAAGGCAACACCCTCAAGTACTGTGTTCAGTGGCACCAGGGTGTAATTTGTTGCTAGCGATAAGTTGCAGTGTTTTTGAGTCATTGTCACGGTTATTGGCGATCAGGTAGTGAATATGTTTCGTGGGAAAATGGGCATTTTAGTTTCAGCAGGCTGGAAGTTGGTAATTGCCTAAGTTCATCTCCATTTTCATTTACTTTTACTACTACATTTGGAATAGGTATTTTGCCAATTCGATCATATAAATCTTCATTGATAATCTGATGATCACTCTCTATTCGTTTATCTGTTACTGATTGAAGTATTTTTATAGAACTGTTTTGTTTCGTCGTTTTTCCGTCTTCAGGAGTTTACACCGATATGTGTCAGATGTCCTGGATCTGTTTTAAATCGTATTGTTACCACCCTTTTATTTATGTACGAATAGGTTTTTAATTTATTCTTCCACTCTTGATCTATTAAAATGGGTATTCCACACCGATCTGATCTACTCCGCTATACATCACTGTGTATTAGTTCCAGCCTTTCGGCCCCTTATTTCCTTCTTTGATTTAGATATAGTTGCTACGATGACTTTCGTCTTTACTACTTCTTCTAATACTTGCACATTCGTATTTATACGCCTCACGTTCTATGTAATTATTAATTCTGGACCAGATTGTCTCGTTTTATATCGTCTTATATGAACAGAAAAATGTGGGGTGACTGATCATGCTTCCACCACAATTCCAATCAGGGGCCGTGGGTGAAATCAGATTCAATTTAGATAGGATATAGTCCTGAACATTTCAGTCGAGCTGTAGACGCACAGTGATTGTTCTGAAATCAATTTATTTTTTGCTTGTCCGGCACAATCACACTAATTTCGAATCACCCTAACTGTTTCGGTCGTCATTCGCTATCATCAAATCGCGAAACACAAGCCGTTATTCAATTCTATCACAGTAAAAACCACATTTTCAAATAGTGCCTTAATCGAAAATTTTGCGTTTAAAATACTGATGTAATATTTAATACTGCCAGTGGCAGCGTGTAGCCGCACCTTGCAATTACCTCAAAAAACGGCGCGTTTGCGGACCCACATTGCGTGCAGTGTTTTTGCTTCCCTTATAGTGTACTCACATCCGAGCCAGTTTTCGTTATCAGTTGTGATATATCTTGTGTTTTGTCTCTTGCTGTATGCCGTCTGAGTGAATCAATGCGGAGAGACGAAATGACGATGACTAACTCTGTCGTGCTATAACTTTTAGGCAGGCAGATTTTGTGTGTTTGATAACTGTCTCTTGTACTTTCGTAGAATGTTAACAACGAGACCGTTTTAAGAAAACTTTTATTATTTAATGTTTGTTGCAGTTATTACACTCTAAAAATACTGCATGTGGAGCACTTATTCTCCAGTGTAAAGTGTAGATATACTTTTCGACACTTCCTTCCTCCAGTAACATATGCCGTTCAGTATTTAAATCAGTTCGAGATCCATAACGGATTTTCTGTGGAAATCCTACCTCGAACACAAGAAGAAAGTCATCAGTCGGAGGAGATGGTAATACAAAAAATTTAGACTGCTAAATATGAAGCGAACAAATATCTAATTGTTAGCAGGTGGGCACTTACAGCTGGTGACTATGGAATGTGGACTACTGAAATGACTGCGATGAGATACTTGCCCATTGGTTTATTACACACTTATATGAAACAGATTTGTAAGAAAGGAATTGCTGAGTTGTCACTACACATCGAAACAGAGGTTGACCAGAATTTAAGGCTGATAGAAGTACGAGGAACGTTTTGACATCACCAGCCAATAATCTATCGTATACATATGTATGTCAGATACACGGAACTCTCTCTGCTGGAGCACTCTAATAGATTTACCCCTGGGCAGACGGGACAAGGCCACAGCATGCAGGGCGTGTCTGGCTGTAGCAGCTCTCGCGGTCGACTGAACCGATACCCACATTATTGCCAGTGTCGTCAGCAGCTCGTCGTCTTGTGGGTAGTGATGCTGAGTCTTGATTGCGGTGCAACGGGTTCGATTGTCGGGTCGGACTCGAAGTTTCTCTACTGGGAACTGGGTGTCTATGTCTGGTTGTCATTATCATTTCATCATCATCGACGCCCAAGTCGCCGAAGTTGTGTCATCGGAGACAAAGTTATTGTCAGGAGAACCATTAATATTTTCTGTATACGTAAATGATTTGGTGGAGAGGGTGAGCAGCTATCTGCGTTTGTTTCCTGATGATGGTGCGATGTACGGGACGGTGTCGAAGATTGTGGGACGAGACGAGATGATTTAGACAAAATTTCTAGTTACTGTGATGAATGGCAGCTGCCTTTAAATGTATAAAAATGGAAGTTAATGCGGATGACGAGGAAAAACAAATCCGTAAAGTTCGGATGCAGCATTAGTAGTGTCCTGCCTCACACAGTCACGTCGTTTAGAAGTTGGGCGTAACGTTGCAAAGAGATATGAAGAGGTTCAATTCCATATCGCTTTGCAACGTCAGCATGTCAGGACTGTGGCAGGGACGAATGGTCGACTTCCATTTATTGGGAGAATTTTGGGAAGTGTATTTCATCTGTAAGGGAGACCGCTTATAGGGCGTTAGGGCGAATTATTTTTGAACACTACTCGAGTGTCTGGCATCTGCAACAGGTCATTTTACAGGAAGACATCGAAATAATTCAGAGGCCGACTGTTAGATTTGATACAGGTAGGTTCCAACAACACGCAAGTGTCACGGAGATGTTTCGGGAACTCAAATGAGAATCCGTGGAGGGAAGGCGAGATTTTTTTCAAGAAACATTGCTGAGAAAATTTAGAGAAACGATATTTGAAGCTGTCTGCAGAACGATCCTACTCCAGCCAACCAATATTTCGTTAAGGAGCACGAAGATGGGATACGAGAAATTACCGCTCATGCGGAGGCAGACAGCCAGGAATTTTTCCCTCGCTCTGTCTGCGAGTGGAACAGGAAAGGAAACGGCTAGAAGTAGTACAGGGTACCCTCCGCCACGTCTCTTGCCGTGGCTAGCGGGGTGTGTACGTAGATGTGAATGTGGAAATAAAGGCTTGCACCAGGTCCCCGTACTCTCTGGAAAAGGATTCCCGGCCAACAATGATGTACGCATTTTTTTCCACTATTTGAATCAAGTTGGACACAGCATTCCTCCCACTCTCTGCCAAAACTATATCAGGACACCCAACTGAACCTTCAGGAATGTGCTTCCTGTGGAGGCGTATATCGACATCGACCATATGTATAGGCAGCCTCATATTGTCCGATGTGACGCTGAGTGCTGGCGTTTTAATGACGTGGCCTAGAGCGGAGGTTATAGCAGTCGGCGGTATAGTAAACGAAGAAGGTACACCACTAACCACTACAGCAAGTCTTCCGTTGCAGAGAACTGTAGGTCGTGTGAGCAGCAGGCGTTCCTTATGCCGTATTCCTCTAAACAGAATTCTCTACTCTGATACCATGTCAATAATCAGACAAGATATGAATATTTCAAGCGCTGTTGAACCATGTAAGGGAGTTAGACTGGAGTGCATTCTATCACCAGTTCTATTTAAGATCTATGTAGAATATTTTGTGAGAAAAAATCTTTATAGCTGGGCAAATGCGATCAGAATAGGAGATTGGAGAGTCAGTAACTTAAGATTTGCTGATAGCACTACACTGTGCACAGAATAACAAGTGGAAATGATGGAACTACTAGGAAAAGTGAGAAACAATGAAATCTGAATTATCAGTTAATAGCAGAAAGATCGAGATCATGGTACATACATAGGTATTTCACTACAAGGTACTTATGTATTATCTGAATATGAGCATGTTTCTTTGCCTACCTGGGCTGAGTGGTTCAGAAAGAGAGTGACTTTGCACAAAAAATACGGGATAGAACTGACCTTTGCCGAGATGCTGCATCAAAGCTGCCAGTGATTTGGAAAGATCGAGCTCTAGCCAGACATACTAAACTGACCATGCTCCAATCTCAAGTTTTGCTTTATAGGTTTGAAACGTGAACAATAATTGAAGGAAACTGCTTTTGAGATGTGGACATGCAGTACGTTACTGAGAGTTTCATCGATGAACAAACAATCTAATAAACCAATCCTTCAAGAACTGAGGGTGCAGAAGACGTTATCCGGTATTTGTTTCAGCGAGTCCTGCTGTTCTTTGCTGAAGAAGTTCGACGACAGGAGGGTGATTTGGGAATGACGATCATCCAAAGCAATGTCGAAGTGAATGATCTTAGGGAGGATAGCCGAGATGATCGATGGACCAGGTAAATGAGAAGACCAACCAAACGTGTGGCCAGATTCTCAGAGACGCAGGAGACCGGGAAAAACGGAGACACTTGAGAGGCTCGTGTGATGGGTCACCAATTATGAAAGGCGGACTATTGACGGTGAGTTTCCACCTACTGGTGAGGCACGGAAGGAGGAACTGGGTGCTGGTACTGACACCCACTTCCTGCTGGAGTGGACGTATGGGCGCGAGGCGGGAAACGTTTGCTGAATGCCGAAATCTCTGCTGGCTGGTCCCCAGAGCACAGTCACCAGAGTCGCGACTACTACAGTGTGGAACTTTGTGGCAAAGGGCGTGTGGAATGGTGACTTGCATCGGGACTGCAGAACGTTATTCTGTAGTGCGAGTCGCTGCAAAGGCTGGTGTGCTCAGGCGTGTACTGCAAACAGGTGCGTCTGCCTGCTTCTGCAGCAGCTGCTGCAGATACGGCTGGCTCTGGCAGTGTCGTCCTTGATCGTCCTGAGATGCTACCAGATACGAGGAGGCTTCGAAAAGTAAGTAAAACATTATTATGCTAGGCCAGCAGATTTTACTGAACTTTGCAATACAATTCAAAGCAACACAGATAAATGACAATATTTGTCAACACAGTCTCTGTATACAACTGTGCACCTATCGTCCATCTCCTTGACGATAAGAAACCGCTCCTTGATCAGGCAGCCTCTGTCTGAATGTCCTCAGCGTTATCTCTACCCACAAAAGGATGGAAATCGTGTGGTGTAAGACCTGGACCGTACGACGGATCAGCAGCCCCCTTCTCTCAGAGGCCTTGGTCAAATTCTTGGAACCATTACACTACATCTTGACGCGGCATTGCATTTTTTCCATACACTGCAAGAAAATCATGATGGACGATTGCCCAATTTAGACGCTTTACCCACGAAAATCTTACTGTCTGGCGTACTTCAACCTTAGGGTAATTTTAAAATTGCCGAGCCATTTCGCTCTCTAACTGCGATGCCTCTGTTACCAGTACCTCAGCAGGACTGTGCATGCAGGAAACCGGTACATTTACTCTTTTCAGATAATGCACCACTTTTGTTGCGAGATGGCTTTAGGGTAGGACGACATGGGTAGCTTACTCTTTAAAGTCCCGACTTACATGCAGTGGCCTAATATCCAACTAACCACCGCTAGGGCACTGCTCAATGAGAGAAACCTTGGCGATGGGTGAGAGCGCTGTTTGCACTTGACGCTACTACGGAATCAGGAGATGGTGTATTCTGCGGGTTTAAAGTACGTGCAGAATTTCAACTGAACCCTGTCTCGCTATTGATAAAAATCTTAGTGCTGCTATGCTGGCTAAAACCAGAGAGAGAGACTCGCTGGTTGGTGACGGACATAACGGCTTCTTCATCACGTTTGATTACAGCTGGAAAGGTACTTTTAGAAGCGGCTCATTTTCCTGCAAAGCACAAAAACCTTATAGGAAGAAGAGAACCGTAAGGTGCTGTCTAGTGCTATAGCTTACAGAATATCAAACAACACTATAAATTTGGACTATGTTCATGCTTATGAGATATATCTGGAAACTTTAGAGAAGAGTCAACAGGGATCACAACAGTGCATTTAGACACGGCCCTGCCAACTATGTGCCAAATCCCAACGTTCTGTACTTAGGAACTAAGGGCAAAATATTCTATGTGAGGTTGCCTGTTTTGAGTGGCGTTATTCGTTCATATGTCGTCACTGTGTGCTCCATGTCTTTCTTTACTGAACGCTGCAATACAGTTCAAAGCAACGCAAATAAATGACAATGTTTCTCAACATAGTCTCTGTAAACATCAGACATGGCGCCTTCACACTACTTTTCTTCTGAAAATACCACTGCCTGTTATGTAAAGTGAATACATTTTCCTTGCAAGAGTACAAAGGATCTTTAATCGGGTATCGCCGCACCCTGTTTCTACAATTTGAACATTTTGCGCAATAGCTAATCAGTATTGTAGAGCAAAACAATCTTGCATACAAAATTCATGCGAGACTACAAATGATCGGACCGTCTACTTTTTGCTATCATACGGTTTTGCTTAATGGAGGACCTTTAGATGCCATTCCGGGTATGATGAGTTCTGGTGACGCATTTCAGGATCGTCTAACTGAAAACATACTATCTGAAGATGGGCAACTTGTCAAAAACCGGTTATCTGAAAAAATAAATAAATAAGAAAAGCGATCTGCTGACTGAAATTAAATACTTTTTGTGCATTTATTTTCACTTATCCATTTTCAAATAAGGGTAAATAGGTGGTATATACCCTCTATGAAAGTACATAATAACTGAGGTGGCAAATTTCCTGTTGGCTTCTGTCTCGGGTTCTTCGGTCGACGTTCGTCTGATGATTTTTGTGATGTTTCGCCGGCACGAGTGGCTGGTGGGTCCACGACCAGCAGTGCAGGGAGCCTCCGGACACAGCGGAAGATCGGCCTGCCCGTCAAGCCAACTGGCAGGGTACGTGAGTTCTGCCTCCAGCACATACCCTACACCCGAATCACCAACTGTACCTCATCGATTTTTCCACGTAATCCCTTGCCTTCGTCTTCAGGCACACATCACAACTCACCAATTGGCAGTGATTCTTGCATGGCGTGCCCGTAGAAGTTATTTATATCTAAATACGTGATGTAACTTCAATCAAGGGAAAAGTTGGTCACAGGTCCTTCTATTATTTGCCTTGGCGTGTCTATGGGCCCACTAGCAAAGCCCCCACGGATCCCTCACAACAAAAGGAAAGAAACATGTCATGATGGGGCAGTAGTTCGAGGCTGCACTTCATTTTCTTGAGCATTGCGTCCCTCGACAACCCAGGTGCCGTGTAATAAAAGGCGGAACCCAGGGCGTATGTACTCATGCATAGACTCCAGAATTTCATGAAAACGTCCCCAAGCAAGTGCACGTCTGTGTCCGTGTAAAGCTGCGCATGCTCTCCTAAAGTGGTGATGCTAAGTTCCCGCCAGACATTCACTGCAGGCTTATACTCTACATCCATTATGACATCGCCTTTAAAGTTGCTGGAGAATGCAATTATGTCGGATAGTCTGGATTCGTTGAGTTTTGCCACACTATCCAGATACCCATATGGGAAAACCCCCCTTCCTAGCCACAAGCTGAAACTCTTCCTCGTTGCGAAATGCAGCTCGAGTGATGTGCACGTTCTCCTGCTTAAAACGATAAAACGTAGCGAGTCAAGGAAACGGAGCGTAGTTTTTGGCGTTATTCGGTTTAAGAATGAGGGAAGACACTGACCTCATTATTCTCCATGGCGAAATGAGCCAAGCAAGAAAGTAATCGTCATACCTCCTTAATTTATGGAAGAAAACTAGTATGTGCCTTGGTAACTGATACTTCAAACTTCATATATTGTGAGCTGCACCACGGAATTTTCCCATAAGGTGACAATAGTCCCTACGGTAAGTTTTCGTTTTTCTGTCTAACGGCAGCCCATATATATGACAGTCAACCGCGTCATTGTACAAATCTTCATTATCCTTCGATCTGGTCAAGGGAACGTTGTCGTTGTAAAGGTTATCAACCTCGCACGAACGTTTTTGAAGCTCGGTGAGCAGCCAAACCGCAGGATTATCCCTGACACAATATTTGTAGCAGTTAAGGCTTGAATCACAGGACGATACAATTTGATACGTTGCCACAAATGACCCTAAGCACTATGGGACTTAACATCTGAGGTCATCAGTCACCTAGACTTAGAATTACTTCAACCTAACTAACCTAAGGACATCACAAACATCCATGCCCCAGGCAGGATTCGAACCTGCGATCGTAGCAGCCGCGCGGTTCCGGACTGAAGCGCCTAGAACCGCTTGGTACGCTGCCACATATGGTACATGTTTCTCTGTGAAGGTAGTATGTGAGGCTGTGGCGTCACCTTCAGAGCAGTCACAGGAGCGAGGAGGCATTCAAAGTCGGCGTACACCACAAACAGACATCAATCCTCAGTAGACATAATAACACGTATCAGGACCTTGGAGGAGCAACTACTAGATGTTTCGCTAGTAACTTGTCTGAAGAAAAGGCATTGAGGCACCTGCAACAAATATGCTTTGCACGTGTATTTTTTGTCAGTTGCTGTGAAAAGAGTTTGGACATGTCTTTGATCCAAACATAATTATATTTGCCTTTGTCCTTATTTTTATCATCGTAGTATAATAGCATGTTTTCGTGCACCTTACGCTCACTGGCAAATTTTGGGAAACGAAGGGGCAGAAGACTGTACGCTTATTCTGCTCATCTGACTTGCGATTCTCCTGGTCATAAACGTGAACCAATATCCTGATATTCTGAGCCTAAAATTTAATCATGTCTTGGATCTTGACAGGGAACTCAATACCAACAAAGTTATAACACTTAAGAACGTCAAAACCTATGCCGTATCGAGATGTGCCCTGTGGATGATTCTTATGATTGCAATTTATTTTGCAAGCTGGGAGCGACAATGCAAAACAAGCCTTATCCTTTCATTTTTGATATTACTGCATGCCTTCTTGTCTGTTATATTTTTATCTTGCTCCTTATAGCTGGACCCTCCATTTTCAGGTACATAGACGAGTGTATGCATGTCCAAGTGTAATAATCATACCAGTGCTTTAGCTGACCTCCTAACTTCCATCTTGGAAAACTGGGCAGATATAGCTCTCAAGGTGGACTCACGAAACCACTCTGTGATTGATGTGCTCCGCCTTATCATGCTATTATCCCCCAAAGTTAACGAAGACTTGGGATGTGACTGTTCGATGTACAGCACTGCGCCACATTTAATGGCGGGTTACCACGGATTATTAACAACCTTGTGCAGCTCCATTTCCACGACAGGAAGGCACACTCCTAGAAAGCCAAAAGTGTCGCGGTACCCTCTTGCCGGATTCTGAATTCTAATGAACGAGATTTGATCATCAAACGCATCCCGAATCACCCAGTATTCACCAACTTCTGCGTGGTGTCACTGACTTGATGTCCTTCAATAAAAGGACAGGAGAGGAAATTGCCGCGAGTCACAGATTTAGTACGACTAACACTGGTACAAATAGATGAGAAAGCTGCTTGCTGAGGAGTGCTGAGGGATGTGTGTGCCGTACCTGGTGAGGACAAGCAGGTGGAGGAGGGGGAGGTGCCGCGGTATCGGGCCAGTGTGAGCAGCCTGGCTATGGCTGCTGCTGCAGCCCAGACCCGCTTGCTGGGCCCATTGGCGCCAGAAGGGGTGGTGTGTGCGTGGCAGTAGGGGCAGCAATGGGGCGGCAGCTTCTCGTGTGGCGACAAGTGGTGCCCTTGCCAGAGAGGCATGCTTCACTAGGCGCCGCTTTGGCAGAGCAGGCTTTGCTGCTCCAAAGACCCAGACCATAGTGTACTGCATGGACGGTGGTGCTGTGGAGAAAGAATAATGAACACAATTACGTCCGATGTTCCAGACATCGCCAGCTTCTGCTGCTGCTCCAAGGACAGAAGGAACACAGATTACTATTATTATATGTAAGTAGAATGAGTACATGAATATAAATTAACTACTTTGCACTGATTCCTTGGAATGTACATCAGGTCATCTGGCATCTCCTCACGCCGACTAAGATCTTCCTACAACTTCTCCACCCACTGTGGCATTTTGTCTACACTTGAATTGGGGAGGAGACATGTCCAAAAGAACAGATACTATCTTCATATTGATAAGGCTTACCGGCCAATGATCTTCTTCAGTGCGGATGCAGTCACATTGCTCAAACTCTTACGGGAATCGGTAGATTGACTGCCGTGAGTAATGAGTATAGTGGGCAGGGGCACTACAAATGTAGTGTGTGGACAGTAAGCTGAAAATGTGGGTCCCACGGGGAGTGTTCCAGACATAAGTCCCTACAGTGGCACTATCCTCTGTGTCCTCGGTGGTTCAGACTGACAGAGCATCTGCCATATAAGTAGGAGATCCCGGGTTCGAGTTTCGGTCGGGGTACACATCTTCAACTGTCCCCATTGATATTTATCAACGCCTGTAAGCAGCTGAAAGATCTGGATTTCACTGTAATTTCACCAAGGGAATTAGTCACGACGATCACAGCGAAACACAGTACGGAAGTTATTTTTCTAGCCCCATGCATTTACTTGTAGCTGTTAGTGGGTGTGTGTTTTATACAGTCTATTTGCAGCATACTTGTTAGGCTGAGCTTTTTTCATGATATATTATTCCCACCACCAATCTGTAGCACTGTAACCAGAGCAGGATATCACGTCTGATGTTTGTAGCAGCAGAAGGTAGTGCTTCCTATCAACTCTGTTGGCATAGCTATGCAAAGGGTTTCTGTCACCTACCTCATTGTGTGCCACGTGAGTTGCCACTGTGGGTGTGGTAATAAGTGGCTTGTGCGTGGGCACGCATTGTCCTGACTGGATGGCTCCTGGCATGTTTGCCCTGCGGTCAGTGCAGAGACGCTATCGAAATATTTTTAACAGTGTAGTTATGTGCAGTGAGTCATGTTGACATCGATTTTGTGATGGTATTCCTTGTGTGACGAGAGAAAATTGTTTTATTTAGTTGTATCATTTCGATATGTTTTACACGATCTGCATCTTCCAGAACAGCAGAGAATAAATAGCTTTTCTCACCAAATAAAAGAGAGATCCAACACCTGTGAACCGAATTTTATACATGAACGGCATATCCTCTACCATGAAATTGGCATTAAATCTCCTGTCATGACATCATTCCTCTCCAGCATAGTCTGAGTCTTTTTCCTACCAATATGCAGATGGGCGAGGGGAGCGGAGTTGGGGATGAGAGGGGAGGGCTTGGGGAGTTCCCAGAGGGGGTGGGGTAATTAATTTATGGATTTAATTTGTCATTTAATTTTATATCAACGATGTGTTGTGTCAGTGAGGGGATTTCCCAGTGGGGTGGGGAACTGCAAGGGGAGAGGGGTGTGGGAGTTTTCTTAGATGGTTGGGTTACCGCCAGATGCTCATTAATCAACCCCCAGGGGTCATAACAGTATGTTAAGTGGAGGGTGAGGGTCTCGTAAATCAATCCAGTTGCCCTGAATGTATGCAACCTGCAATAACAAAAAGCCCAAGAACATGCATTACCCTTCTGTTCACCTACCCTCTTGTGATGTATGAAAAATGTATTCGCTGTTACTAGCTGCAATTTATCTCAGAGTTCATTTAGTCCTTCTCCTCCCTCATTACTTATCTGAAGCCCACATTTTCCTGTAACCCTTCTGTTCCTTCACAAACTGCTGCATACAATCCTCTGTGTTTATTGGATTATTATTTCCTTTTACAAACTGAATTACTCTTTATTCATCAGACAAGAAATTCTGATCTTCTTTTCATTTCACTTCACTGACCACCACTCATCAATACTGAGCATTTGTGGCATACATTTGTGCATTCGGTGACCACAATGTGTGTGGCCAGTGTTTCAGTGTCGAGATGTTTATGGTTTACACGTTGCTTACTTGGCATGGTAGCATACCTCAGTGCTGCTCAGAGAGGACCGCATGTGGCTACTGGACCAGGTATCTAATAGCATTTACTGTGCCTGACTCTCATCACTTACACGCAAGAGAAATGTCTCGACCACTATACCAGCTAGGTCACAGTGTCTCACATAAGATATACCACCAGTCTTCCACAGCAGTAGTACAAGTCTCTTATCTCCATTAACATTCTGCAAAATTGACCATGAATATGTCATATCGTGTTCAAGGTCATTATCCAAGTTATCAAATTACATGTTAGTGTCTCGTTATTGTTAAGTAGCGCCGGCTTTTCCTAGAGTAATAAACAGATACTTTCCAAAAACTGTTTTCTGATTGCATTCCAGAGCAACGCAATTCCTCGCCAAAGCAAAGCCAACATCTCTCCCAGAATATGCAAACTCCATGTCCCTTTTGGTTCATAAACTCCTTAGACCGAGATCAGGCTCTTTCAGTGTGGGTAAGAACTGACAGGTGTACGTCACTCCACAACCATAACGGCGCTTATAGAGATTTGCCTGTCAGTGGCCGGAAAGTATTTTATCTCCTGTCTTCAGGCCTGTCCATGTACAAACACACTACAGTCATTGTAAAGATCGTGAATCTTCGCTCTAACTTTTTTAATTGTACCGTTCTTAGTAGGGAGACTTGCCTGCCTAACAATCCCACAGGAAACAGAAACTCTGACATAAAATCGCTACGATTTCCAACAGATTTCACAGGCTCGCCTCTTTAATGAATCCTGTCAGTATACTGTATATTAACCAAATCGCAGGTAAGAGTTGATCAGTAAATAGGCCTCAGTTCAGGAAAATAATTATATCTTCATAGACACTAGTACTTTTTAATGATTTTAAATCGATTTTAAAAATAAACTAATAGGTACACATGCGAGCTGCGTTGGTCTTCAAGAGGTTCGATAGAATTATGGTAAATTGCGGCTGAGTTACTAACAGCGAGAATACTTTTTTCCACACATTGATCCTCGGATTAAGATTTTCCAAAAGGCACAGAAACAAGCATATTATGAATAATCTTAATCTATGGTGGAACGTTGGTACTCAGCACTACATAAATCACTGGAAGAATGCACGGAGGAATGCGTGGTTGATATGGTCATTTGAGAATTCGAAGCACTGTGGAATAAATGGATTACGCATGCACATTCACACTAACCATTCATCACAGAGGAAGAAGTTATTCACACTTTCAAGTGAGAACCAAAATCTAAATCGGATTAGAGAGGAAGCAGGCTCGATGATTGAATATTCGGACAACAACAAAAAAATTGTTCAAATGGCTCTGAGCACTATGGGACTCAACTGCTGAGGTCATAAGTCCCCTAGAACTTAGAACTACTTAAACCTAACTAACCTAAGGACAACACACACCTCCATGCCCGAGGCAGGATTCGAACCTGCGACCGTAGCGGTCGCGCGGTTCCAGACTGTAGTGCCAGAACCACTCGGCCACCAGCGGCCGGCATTCGGACAACAAAATTACGCCGAAATTCACAGTATAAATACGTGTCATTACAATTAAGAAATAATGAACAGGGACTACGTTCTGTAAACGGTTCTCCCGACGGTGGGAGTCACTGTAAACCACTAGTAGCCACGTGGCTATCCACTCCAAGTAAACGCCGATTAACTACAAAATCACGACAAACAAAGAACCCGAGACAAAACTGTAGGAGTGAAAGAGTTTATTTAAAAGCAAAAATTAATTGATTCCTTATTGAATGTAGAATACCGTGAATGCAGTCTCACGAAGAAACACGCGGTAATGGCTACGCAAGTCTCGTATAATGAAACTCACTCATATCTCTACAAAACACAGTGGGATTTTGATATGACCATTGGAAAGTTAAGTACACTTGCAGATTTTATGTTGACTATGATATATAGCACCATTCTTATCCATCATCTGTCGGAGATCACTGGAACAGCGGAAAGTTCCACGGGACTGGAAAAAGGCCCAGGTCATAGCAATCTATAAAAATGGTAGAAAATCTGATACACATAATTAACAGCCAATTTCACTGACATCGATTTGTTGTAGAATCATGGAACGTATTTTGTGTTCGCACATAATGACTTTCCTAGACTCTGAGAAGCTCACCTGCAGAAACCAGCACAGTTTTAGGAAACAGCGGTCATGAGAGACAACAGGCTCTAGATACCGGCCCCCAGGTTGATGTCATATTTCTCGACTTTCGAAAGGCGTTCCACATACACTCCTGGAAATTGAAATAAGAACACCGTGAATTCATTGTCCCAGGAAGGGGAAACTTTATTGACACATTCCTGGGGTCAGATACATCACATGATCACACTGACAGAACCACAGGCACATAGACACAGGCAACAGAGCATGCACAATGTCGGCACTAGTACAGTGTATATCCACCTTTCGCAGCAATGCAGGCTGCTATTCTCCCATGGAGACGATCGTAGAGATGCTGGATGTAGTCCTGTGGAACGGCTTGCCATGCCATTTCCACCTGGCGCCTCAGTTGGACCAGCGTTCGTGCTGGACGTGCAGACCGCGTGAGACGACGCTTCATCCAGTCCCAAACATGCTCAATGGGGGACAGATCCGGATATCTTGCTGGCCAGGGTAGTTGACTTACACCTTCTAGAGCACGTTGGGTGGCACGGGATACATGCGGACGTGCATTGTCCTGTTGGAACAGCAAGTTCCCTTGCCGGTCTAGGAATGGTAGAACGATGGGTTCGATGACGGTTTGGATGTACCGTGCACTATTGAGTGTCCCCTCGACGATCACCAGTGGTGTACGGCCAGTGTAGGAGATCGTTCCCCACACCATGATGCCGGGTGTTGGCCCTGTGTGCCTCGGTCGTATGCAGTCCTGATTGTGGCGCTCACCTGCACGGCGCCAAACACGCATACGACCATCATTGGCACCAAGGCAGAAGCGACTCTCATCGCTGAAGACGACACGTCTCCATTCGTCCCTCCATTCACGCCTGTCGCGACACCACTGGAGGCGGGCTGCTCGATGTTGGGGCGTGAGCGGAAGACGGCTTAACGGTGTGCGGGACCGTAGCCCAGCTTCATGGAGACGGTTGCGAATGGTTCTCGCCGATACCCCAGGAGCAACAGTGTCCCTAATTTGCTGGGAAGTGGCGGTGCGGTCCCCTACGGCACTGCGTAGGATCCTACGGTCTTGGCGTGCATCCGTGCGTCGCTGCGGTCCGGTCCCAGGTCGACGGGCACGTGCACCTTCCGCCGACCACTGGCGACAACATCGATGTACTGTGGAGACCTCACGCCCCACGTGTTGAGCAATTCGGCGGTACGTCCACCCGGCCTCCCGCATGCCCTCTATACGCCCTCGCTCAAAGTCCGTCAGCTGTACATACGGTTCACGTCCACGCTGTCGCGGCATGCTACCAGTGTTAAAGACTGCGATGGAGCTCCGTATGCCACGGCAAACTGGCTGACACTGACGGCGGCGGTGCACAAATGCTGCGCAGCTAGCGCCATTCGACGGCCAACACCGCGGTTCCTGGTGTGTCCGCTGTGCCGTGCGTGTGATCATTGCTTGTACAGCCCTCTCGCAGTGTCCGGAGCAAGTATGGTGGGTCTGACACACCGGTGTCAATGTGTTCTTTTTTACATTTCCAGGAGTGTAGTTCCGCCCTGTCGATTGCTCCAAAAAGTGCGCGCTTACGGCCTATCCGATGACATATGCGGTTGGACATATAGTTTTCTAACAGACACGAAGCAGTACGTCGTCCTGAACGTGGTGACTTCAACAGAAACAAGCGTTACTTCAGGTGTGCTCCAGGGCAGTGTAATAGGTCCGCTGTTTTTTCGATTTACATAAACGATCTGGTTGATGGTACTGACAGCAGCAATAGACTGATTGCCGATGATGCTGTAGCCTACAGGAATGTAGGACCACACGAAAGTTGTGAATAAATCAATGAGGATTTGCAGAAAATAAATGCGTGGTGTAATGACTCTCAATATTAGTAAGTGTAACCTACTGCGTACAACAAGGCCAAAATCCCCCTCAATGTACGAGTGCAAACTAAATGCTCAGTCTTTGGAAGCGCTAACATCCGTCAAATATCTGGGTGTGACTATTCGAAATGATCTCAAATGGAATTATCAGATTACACAAGTAACGGGCAAGACGAACTCTATATTGTGGTTTATTGGTAGAATCCTGAAGCCATGCAGTCCTTCAACAAAGGAAATAGCTTACAATACGTTCATCCAGTCTTAAATACTGTTCGTCTGTATGAGGCCCTTACCAGTTGGGTCTGATTCAGGAAATTGAGAAGGTCGAAAGATGACATTTAGCCATCACGAAAGCGTTACAAATCTCATAGAAAGTTTGAAGTGGGACACACTTGCAGATAGCCGGCGCGCGAAGCGGAAGGGGCTGCTCACTAAATTCCGAAATCTGATCTTCGCCGAGGATGTAGAGCAACAACTTTCAAATCGCGCAATGATCACCATTCAAAGATAAGGGAAATTAGAGCTCGTACTGAGGGGTTCAGACAGTCGTTTTTCCCTCGCGCGATCCGCGAGTGGAACAGATGGGGGAAAATATAACTTTGGCGCGAATTGTGCCCTCCGCCACACACCGCATGGTGGGTAGCGGAGTATATGTGTGGATGTAGATGTAGAAAACTAATCACACTCATACACTCACGCCGTCTTATGCGCCTCTAATGCGAAGTTATGTACCACAAAGTTACACTACAATAAATTCCCAAATTAGCGAATTACTCTCAGTTCCCATGCACGCAAGGTATCTCGAGCTAGACTGTAACATGTATATGAAACCTAGTAAGAGATGAATTAGAGAATCAGTTGTACTGAAGTTACAAATTCAAAAAAATTAGTAAAACTAACGACTAAACCTAGGTGTTACCTCTCCAGTAGTTCCCAGGACACTAAAGTTGTTCACTCCGAGATACAGTAGCTTTTTTGAATCGAGGGGCGCGATATGGTTCCCTTACTTTTGACTCGGTGTTCCTGGATAGACTGAATGGGAAAGTGTGTCGCACACTTCATTCTGTGACATAAGGGGCAACGTTGGGGTACGAGGTTCTTGCAGGTATTACCAGTGGAGCCATTTCACCTCCTCCATCTTGCCATGCCCTTACAATGACACTAGAACTTCATCTCAATCCAGTCACGTTTTCGGTAAAACTGTAAAACTTGTTTAGTTGGACAACGATCCGTAACTTATTAATCTAACTAGGTATTTCCCAGGGCCATATACACACATTAAAAAAAAGTTTTGCATCACTTAGGTTCCCAGAACTGCTGGAGATAGACGTTGGCTGTAGATATTGTATCACAGACACAGTCCCTTTGACCAGAGATGTCACTTAACCCGCCCGAAGATGTAAACAACCATGCACGAGCAGCGGGTATTGGACGGAAGGGGTCCCACAGCCGATCAGTTCCACTCATTCCACCAGGAAGTTAGTACACGGCTCGTGTTGTCTGTAGTGCAACCATGGCTAGACAGTCAATACCGCGGTTCGATCGCGTCCGCATTCTTACTTTGTGCCAGGAAGGGCTCTCAACAAGGGAAGTGTCCAGGCGTCTCGGAGTGAACCAAAGCGATGTTGTTTGGAGATGGAGGAGATAAAGAGAGACAGGAACTCTGGATGGCATGTCTCACTCAGGCCGCCAAAGGGCCACTACTGCAATGGATGACCGCTACCTACGGATTATGGCTCGGAGGTAAACTGACAGCGACGCCACCATGTTAAATAATGCTTTCCGTGCAGCCACAGGACGTCGTGTTACAACTCAAACTTTGCGCAATAGGCTTCATGATGCAAAACTTCACTCCCGACGTCCATGTCGAGGTCCATCTTTGCAACCACGACACAATGCAGCGCTGTACAGATGGGCCCAACGACATGCCGAATGGACCGCTCAGGATTGGCGTCACGTTCTCTTCACCGATGAGTGTCTCATATGCCTTCAACCAGACAATCGTTGGAGACGTGTTTGGAGGCAACCCGGCCAAGCTGAACGCCTTAGACACGCTGTCCAGCGAGTGCATCAGGCATAGGTTCCCTGCTGTTTTGGGATCGCTTTATGTGGGGTCGACGTACGCCGCTGGTGGTCATGGAAGACGCCGTAACGGCTGTACGATACGTGAATGCCATCCTCCGACCGATAGTGCAACCATATTGGCAGCACATTGGCGAGGCATTCGTCATCATGTACGACAATTCGCGCCCCCATCGCGCACATTTTGTGGATGACTTCCTTCAGGATAACAACATCGGTCAACTAGTGTGGCCAGCATGTTCTCCAGACATGAACCCTATCGGGCATGCCTGGGACTAATTGAAGAGGGCTGTTTATGGACGACGTGACCCACCAACCACTCTGAGGGATCTGTGCCGAATCACCATTGAAGAGCGGAACAATCGAGACAAACAGTGCTTTGATGAACATGTGGGTCGTATGCCACGACGAATACAGACATGCGTCAATACAAGAGGACATGCTACTGGGTATTAGAGGTACCGGTGTGTACAGCAATCTGCAACATCACCTCTGAAGGTCTCGCTGTATGGTGGTATAACATAGAACGTACAGATTTCATGAGCAATAAAAAGGCCGGAAATGATGTTTATGTTGATATCTATTCCAGTTTTCTGTACGGGTTCCGGAACTCTCGCAAACGAGGTGATGCAAAACGTTTTTCGATGTGTGTGGTTTGAAGGAGAGACCCAAAGGCATGAAGCGAAGCCATCCTGCCCTTAAGGTCTGTTCTCGACTAGTCTGATGATTTTACCTAAACTAACTCAAGTAACTAGTCAGTAATTGAGACCAATAGCCAATCGGCGTGAACGAGTTATCTTCTTGAAATTATACCAGCTTCTGTTATAAAATTTTTAAAGCTGTGTGTACGTTTCTGTATGACCGTGTTACAACGACAGACGTCTGTGGAGTATACTGTATCATCTCTCATTGTGCTTTACCCATTGTAATCACGTAGTAATTATTTCAACTGGAAGATATTGCTATTAACTTACCTGCAATGCTTTTACCAGCGTACTTGACACTTATTGTCCTTTCACTATCCGCTATACATATGCACCGAGATGACAAAATTCATAGTATCGCAAGATGCACGTATATCGATGGCGGTAATATCGCGCACAAAAATTGTATATTGGCCGACCTATCATTTGTACGTAGGTGATTCTTGTATTCCGACATCCACAGTGACAAGAATGTGCCGAGAATACGAAATTACAAGCTTTATCTCTCACTATGGACGCCTTCCCATAACGACGGAGAACAACGACGTTTACGTTGCTATCAGTGCTAAAAGACAAGCAACACTGCGTGAAATAACAGCAGAAATCAGAGGTCAGTTCGTGCACGGAATCCTGCAATGCTGCCCCGGCAACACTTCCGCATCTGTGGACTGCTATAGAGGCAGCATGGCTCATTATTTCTACAGGCGACTTTAAACGACTTGTTGAGTGTATCCCAGGTCGAGCTGCTGCACTTCGCAGGGAAAACGAAGGTCCAGCACGATGTCAGTAGGTACGCATGACTTTTGTCATCTTAGTGTAGTTAACTCTCTACCTAGCTCTTGTCTAGAGTAGTCTAGCTAAGTACACAGCTGTACGCTACGCAGTGCCAAAATCCCTGTCAGCTACAAAATAGCAAAATAGCTATATTCTACGTATCTCTGAGTCACCTCTAGCCTTCAAGAGGATTAATAGGACTTTGGGGATATGAAATGTAAGGACATTAATGTGAACTGTAATCAGTAAAACGTACGATGTCAAGAACTGAGGAACAAAAGCTATAGATCAAAAGGCAGTACATAAGTATAGTTTTGGGCGTGTGACCAGGTGTTTCGGATAAATTTTAGTTCATAATATTTTGCCGTCATTGTTGTCGTGTTCAACCCGTTTGATGAAGACCTCCACGCTAGTCAGTTCTGTACAAGTACTTCCACATCTGCGTAACTACTGAAACCGAAATGCATGTCGACCTGTTTACTACATTAAAACCTCTCTCTCTCTCTGTGTCTCTCTCCAATTAATCTTATCCACAGCGTTTCCCTCAGTTACCAAACTAACGAACGTTGATACCTCCGTATGTTCTGTACACCGAGGTCTTATTTTAGTCATGTTGTGCCATAAATTTCGTAATTCCATATTCGAATCAGCACCTCAAAATCAGTAAGCCCAACTAGCCGTGTAATATTCAGGATTCCTCCTTAGCACTAAGCTGCAAAACCTTCTATTCTCTAATAGAATACCGTTTGTCCTCCACGTTTCACTTCTGTATAGGGTTACACTCTAGACATACACTTCCAGAAAAGACTCGTACAACTTGAATCTGTATTAGATAAAAATTTTCTGTTCTGCAGGATTACTTTTCTTGCTACTGACAGTCTATAGAAGATATCCTGTCTACTTCTGGCTTCATCATTAATTTTGCTGCCCGAAAAGCGAACTACATTTATGACGTTTAGTGTCTCATTTCGTAATCTTATTTTCTCAGTATCGACTAATTTATTTCGCCTACAACCACAAACCCAGTTTTACCCACTCTCTCTACAATTAATCCTTCGTTTTTAGGTCAATCGACTATTACAGTGGCTGTCTGGTGTCCACGCAAGTTACACATATATTTTCATTACTTGTATTTCATCGCTACTAACTGGAAAATTTCTACGAGTGTATGCATTCAACATCGTGGAAAGCTTCCTCTAAATTCTTAAATGCTGTAAATGTAGGTTTGGTTTTATTCAATTTATTTTCTAAAATAATTCGTTGGTCATTATTGCTCGAGTGTTTTTACATTTCTCCAGAAATCGTACTAATGTTCCATGAAATCGACTTGTATCAGTGTCTCATTCTTCAGTAAATAACTCGTGTTATTATTTTACGGTTGTGACTCTTTAAACCAATGATTTTATAACATTTATACCTGCTGCCACCTGCCACTTTGGAACTCGAATTACTGCAAATCAAAATTTTGTACGAACTGACGATGGTAAAGGAAAGTCATTTTGATAAGTCTTCATATGAGGACACATATCATGAGTATGAAATTCAGCAATTATATGATTCACATATCTGCAAACCTTATCAAGTAACCTGTAATATGAGAAATTATCAACAATTTTATAAGAAGACACACCTATGCAGGGACAGCAGCACTTTTCCTACACGTCAATGACAAACTTCCACAACACAGCTTTGTGGCTCCATCAAGAATGAAGTGAGAAAAACTAAACTGCCCCTGCGCCAATCACTTACGTTGTTTCGCAAACATCAGATTTATGCATACGTTCTTTGCGTTTTTGTTTTGCGTGTTGGTATTCCGATTGCTATGGGTTTATTTATTGATTGTAATTTTCTATTTATAATTCACTGTTGCTACTTGAGTTTATATATTGTATTTTGTCATTTCAAGATGATGAGTGGAGCTGTGGACGCTAGAAAATGGAGAGCGAAGTGGAGAAATCGAAACATTTTAGACGTGTTCTTCTGTTTGAATTCAGTAGAGGGGTGAAAGCCGCGGAGGCAGAAACATTTGCTCAGTGTATGGGGATAATGCCGTTGGACAGAGCACAGCAAGAAAATGGTTGTCTAGTTTCAAGGTGAATAATTTTGACATTAGTGACTCTCCACGTTTAGGAAGACATTCGCTGTTCGATGAAGATCGTTTAAACGCACTAATTCACAATGATCGAGCAAGAACTGGCAAATGAGGTGAACTGTAACCATTCCAATATCTTGCGACATTTTAATGAAGGATGAACGTTCAAAAATCGGGTGTATGGGTACCAAATTCTGTAAGCCAAAGTCACAAATATCAGCCTGTGGCGGTATGTGGGACTCTGATTGCCCGTCATCAGTTGGCTCCTGTATCTTACTGCTGACCAGAAATGGCAGAAACTCCCCTCGCAAAAACCTATGTACGTCCGCAAAAGGTAATGTTATGTATGTGGTGGACCAGTGGCCGTGTGATGTGTGCTACGAGCTGCTTCCCCGAAGTGTGACCGTCACTGATGACATTTACTGTAAACAGTTGAGACGTTTGCAGAGGCAATCTGACAGCAACGACCACGAAGAGTGCGTGAATAATGCTACTCCACGGTAACGGCCACCCGAATTCTGCTAGACTGACGAAAAACACTATACAGGGATGTGTGGAGAAGCCCTTCCGGACCAAACTTATGTACCTGACCTGGCGCCCTCAGGTTTTCAACTTTTCCGTACTCTATCGAACAACCTTCAAGGAACTTCTTTACTTCCTTTGCGGATGAAGATACGGTCCAAACATAGCTCGACGAGTTCGTCCATCAAAAGTTCGTGATTTCTACAGACGCGGAATCTAAAGTTACGACAATTTTGTCAAATTGTTGTAAATAGTGCAGGGGCGCTCCACTGTTGTGTTTATTAAACTTACAGAAAAACGTTACGAACTGACGCAGGAGTCCGATACCTTTCACACCAGGTGGAATAGTTCAGAGCACGAACATCATCAGTTTTCAGTTATTTTCGCACGTTCTTTGGATCTCCATTTTCTGCAATGCACTGCTCCCTTCTTCATGTTATGTCCATTACATCATCCACAATCTGAAATATTTTCCACGCTGGCCTCCTCTCAACTTCCTCATACTCTCCTAAGGCTGCTTTTATAAGCCCCTCTCACTTTTTAATATATATCCAACTGAGCACCTTTTTTTTCTTTTTTATTACATTCAGTAATTGTCTTTGCTCTACCGCACTTCTCAGCACGTTCTCATTTTTCGCTACATCCATCCAACTTATTCTTCCTGTCCCCTGCCATGTCCCAATTTCAAAAGCTGCAGTCTTATGCTATCTTTCTTCCTCAACGTCCAAGCTTCAGCACCATACTATATCGCATATCAAACATTTCATTAGAATCTTCCTCAAATATTTTTCCATATTCCTGCAGAAAAATTTTCTTTGGTGGTGTTGAGACAGCAACCAGCCACGCATTTATTTTCAGTTCCTTTATTCAAAAGGTACCGTTACCGGTTTAGAATCATTACGATTCATTTTCAGGCGGTTTTCATGCTTTCATTGAAACATGTGGTGCGTTTTTTTACAGATTGTATCAAAATATGTGGTGCATTTTAGAAATCTATTGTGTGAAAAATCTAAAATGTTCAGTGAGAAATATTTACGAGTGCAAGGATGAGAATGCAGTGGCAATGTATTCGCATCTGTTGGACGAAAACTGTGGAAACAGACAAACTGTGAAAACAGACACTTCAAACCGACATTTCACGACACTTAAATTGTAAAAAAACGCACCACAAGTTTCCATGCACGATGAACCGTAATGATTCGAAACCGGTAACGGTACCTTTTGAATAAAGGAACTGAAAATGTGTGGCTGGTTGCTGTCTCAACACCATCAACATTTGTCTTCAAATAACAGCCACGGTCTCCAACCATGTCATCATATGACAAAATTGCAATAATTTCTTACGAAAAGCCTCTGTCGGCATCTCTGTCTTGATTTTAATTCCTTTGCAGCTCTTCCACTCGATTTCTGTCTGCTTGCTAGGAATTTAAAATTTTGCGCTTTTACTAAAATTTCTCCATTCAGCGTTATGCCAGTTCAGGACATAAGCTAATTGAACGGAAGCGTGGAGTCTGATTATATTTTGTTGAAAGTTTCTCGAATAATTCCTCTGCCGCTGGAACGGCACTGTGTGATTATGCCGGCAGATTGTAGCAGCGGCGGGAACACGCCACTGCAGGGGGAGCAGCGTTATCTGGGTGAGGCGGCCTGCAGCTGCTGGTGTCCGCCACCCACGCAGCCAGCGAGCCAGCCGACTGCAGCGAGGCGGCGCGGCGCGGCGCGGCGCGGCTGTCCCTCAGTGCCAGCGCGGCGTGACGTGGCAGTAATTGCAGCGCTGGCGACGGACGGCGGCAGCAGGCAGCACGCGTCTGTCTGCGGCAGAGCGCTCCACTGTGTGCTGCGGGATGCCGGCTGTCGGCGCCGCCGCCGCCACCTATTAACGTCCGCCACCACTCAGTACTCGGCGCAACGCTATGCCGCAGCAGCACACGGCGAGCAGCTACCGAGTTAGACGAAATTAAAATTTGGGAGGTAAAAGCAATAGAAGGAAGTATTAATTTCTATAGATTCTGTAATTCATATCACACGATAACATTGACCAGAGCAAATTTAACACAAATTGTTCATGACGCAGCATTGTACTCTAAGGTTAATTTAAACTTAGGTGACAAAAGTCATAGGATCCCTCTCAGCCGGCCGCGGTGGTCTAGCGGTTCTAGGCGCTCAGTCAGGAACCGCGCGACTGCTACGGTCGCAGGTTCGAATCCTGCCTCGGACATGGATGTGTGTGATGTCCTTAGGTTAGTTACGTTTAAGTAGTTCTAAGTTCTAGGGGACTTATGACCACAGATGTTGAGTCCCATAGTGCTCAGAGCCATTTTTTTGATCCCTCTCAATATCATGATGGACTCATTTTGCGCCGCATAGTGTAGCACATCGACGTAGTATGAACTCAAAAAGTCGTTGGCATTCCCCTGCAGGAATACTAAACCAACATGTAACCGTCAACAACGACGAAAGTGTTGCTGCTGCAAGATGAACTGACCGCTCCTTTACGTCCCGTAAAAGGCAGATGGCATTCATGTTGGGCGACTGCGTGGTGAAGTCAGTCGCTCCTATCGTCCGGAAAGTTTTTCAAACCAGTGCCGAAACTTTGGGGCCCGGTGACATAGAGCATTGTCTTCCATAAAAGTTCTACAGTTGTTTGAGAACATAAAGTCGATGAATGGTAGCAAAAGGATCTCCAAATACCTGAACATAAACATTTCCAGTCAATGATCGATTCAATTGTACCACAGGACCCATCCTGTTCCATGTAAACACTACATATTGTGGAGACACCATCAGATAGCACAGTGCCCTGTTGACAACTTGGGTTCACGGCCTCATGGGGTGTGAGCCACACTCGTAGCCTACCATCAGCTCTAAACGATTGAAATCGGGGCTCCTCTGACCAGGCAACGGTTTTCCACTCGTCTAGAGTGCGACCTGTATGGTCACGGGCCCAAGAGAACCGCTGCAGCAGACATCGTGCTGCACTCACGTGGGCAGATTTCACCGCACTGTCCTGAAGGATACGTTCGTCGTACGTCCCACATTCATTTCTGCGGTTATTTCACGCAGTGCTACATTTCTATCAGCACCGACAACTCTACACAAACGCCGCGGCTCTCCGTAGTTACTAGCACACTGGACTCGCATTCGGGAGGACGACGGTTCAATCCCGCGTCCGGCCGTCCTGATTTAGGTTTTCCGTGATTTCCCTAAATCTCTCCAGGCAAATGCCGGGATGGTTCCTTGGAAAGGGCACGGCCGACTTCCTTCCCCGTCGTTCCCTAATCCGATGAGACCGATGACCTGGCTGTCTGGTCTCCTCCCCCAAACAACCCAACCGAAGCTCTCTCGGTAGTTAAGTGAAGTCCGCCAGCCGCCGTGTGCTCCGTAGTGAGAGGTTATGCCCGAAATGAGGTATTCTCGGCACACTCTTCACACCGTGAATTTCGGAATATTGATTTTCTTAACAATTGTCAAATGGAACGCCCGTGCACCTACCTCTAACTACCATTCCGTGTTCACAGTCTGTTAAACCCCGTCGTGAGGTCTTCATCACATCATATATATAATATATTTGTACAACCTGAATAGAAAGGATAGCTTTTGAGGACTTAACATCAAATGAGGCAGAACGGATCTATAACATTCCATCAGAATTTCTAAAATCATTGGGTGAAGTGCCAACAAAACGACTATTCACGTTGGTGTGTAGAATGTGTGTAAGTCTGGCGACTTACTATCTTACTTTCGGAAAAATATCATCCACAGAATTCCGAACACTGCAAGAGCTACAAAATGCGAGAATTATCGCACAATTATCTTAACAGCTCATGCATCCAAGTTTGTGATAGGAATAATATACAGAAGAATGGAAAATAAAATTGAGAATTGTTAGATGGCGATCAGTTTGGCTTTAGAACAGGTAAAGGCATCAGAGAGGTAATTCTGACATTGCGGTTGATAATGGAAGCAACACCAAAGAGACATCGAGACACGTTCATATCATCTGCCATCTTGGAAAAACTGCTTGACGGTGTAAAACGGTGCAAGATATTCGAAATTCTGAGGAAAATCGGAGTAAGCTATAGGGTGGAAGGGTAATATGCAATATGTACAAGGGCCAACAGGGAATAATAAGAGCTCAAGACCAAGAACCAACTACTCAGATTAAAAAGGGTGTATGAGAGGGGTTTGTCTTTTGCCCGTACTGTTCAGTCTGTATACGGAAGAATCAATGACGGAAATAAAAAAAATGCTCGGGAGTGGGATTAAAATTGAATGAATATCAATGAAACGATTTGCTGATGGCATTGCTATACTGAGTGAAAGTGAAGAAGAATTACAGGATCTGCTGAATAGAAGGTGCAATCTAATGAATACAGAGTAGTGACTGAGAGTAAATCGAAGAAATTCGAAGATAATGCGAAGTATCAGAAATGAGAACCATAATACATTTAACATCAGCACAGATGATCACGAATTAGATTAAGTTAAGAAATTTTACTTCCTAGGCAGCAAAATAATCGATGACCGACAGAGCAAGGAATCATCAAGAGCAGACTAGCATTGACAAAAAGGGCATTTGCGACCAAGTGAAGTCTACTAGTATCAAACATACACCCAATTTGAGGAAAAATTTCTGAGAATGTACATTTTGAGCACAGCATTGTATGGTAGAGAAACAAGGACTGTGAGATAACTGGAACAGAAGACAAAGCAACTGAGATGTGTTTTGAGTGACGAAAGTTGAAAATTATGTGGACTGATAAGGTAAGGAACGAGGAGGTTCTGCACAGAATCGAAGAGGAAAGGAAACTGTGGAAAAACTCTGACAAGGAGATGGGATAAGAAGCTAGGACATCTGTTAAGACTTCAAGGAATGACTTCCATGGTACTAGAGGGAACTGTAGAGGGTGGATTCTGTAGAGGAAGACAGAGATTGGAAAACATCCTGAGATAATTGAGGACAAAGGTTGCAAGTGCTACTATGAGATGAAGATCATGAAGGGCCACATCTGTAGTGGGACAAAATGCATTCTAACCCACTCTCCATTGTTGCCAGATGTATCCAAGATAGCGGTGATGACGTCATCCAAGATGATGGAGTGTAGACTTGGCAACAGTGCATGATGTCATCCAATATGGCGGCCGTGACACCAGCTGATGACGTGACTCCTGTTGTCCAAGATGACAGCCTTTGGTGGGAAAGTGGCACACTCTCTGCCGCGCCCCCATGGTGGGAAGTTTGAATTTTGGAGGGAAATTGAATTATGGGCTTCTAAGGGTGACCTGGCAGTCCTCCACCTCCACACCTTTCCGACTTTTAGCACGATGGCGTGTCATCCTCCTGAAAAATGAGCAGGAATTTTGATTTTTCGAGGGAATTTTGCTCTAAGAGCTAACTCCTCTGGCTGAGGGGAGTACGTATGGTGCTGCCCCAACTAGTGACTCCCCATAATGTCATTCAATTCTAATATAATTTGTTTAAATTTATTATCTAACTACAGCATTAGTGGTTTAGTGTGGTGTTACAGCCACAACAGGCTCAGATGTCAATAGAGATAGGTCGAACTCATTCATTACCATGGCCTACTTCATTCATTTCACTCTTTGCCATGAAGCATTTAAATGAAGTAGTTCATTCATGAAGTACGGAAGCCTGGCGAAGTTGCCCAGTTTGCTGCTCAGCCGCGGCTATGCTAACTTCGCCTCGCTTGTACAATAAAGCTTCCTAATACTTCATAAGTTTACCAACAGATGGTCGAACTATGCAGTAGCATGCATGCAACGTTTTACACTCTTACAGCGTCTGAGTTAACTTAAATAGAGCATGGTCGAAGGGGGCAAAGGAAAGATAAACAGAGAAGCCTGTCACATATAACGAAGGTATTACATTTAATCTTGCTCGATATTTTCTCATGAAGCGCTCAAAACAGTCTTTATCTGCCAAGTAAAAAACCTTATTTGTTGAATTCATGGACTGAAAACTAGGGCTACCAACGAAATGCAGTCCAATTTTATGTTCCTCTTCAAATTTACTCCAAAATAGAATGAGTATGTTTACCACTGTCACAAAGTCTATAGTCCGCAGATCGTTGTCGTGCGGTAGCGTTCTCGCTTCCCACGCCCGGGTTCCCGGGTTCGATTCCCGGTGGGGTCAGGGATTTTCTCTGCCTCGTGATGACTGTGTGTTGTGTGCTGTCCTTAGGTTAGTTAGGTTTAAGTAGTTGTAAGTTCTAGAGGACTGATGACCATAGATGTTAAGTGCCATAGTGCTCAGAGCCATTTGAACCAAAGTCAATATACCTACTTTAAGGAATTATTCAGAAGTTTGCCAGTAATTTTTATTTTTGTTGAGAATAATAACCCTCCAAATTCAAAACGTAAACTGGCACCTGTAGTCATTGGTACGATTACAGGTAAAATCCCACTTTATTTTATTCGGAAAGCAGTTTTTGTGTCTGTTCACTCTTATACAATGGCTAGCAACTCGCGATCACTTAAAAGTAGTGAAATTTGGGGTTTCTTCGGCGATTTAGGCGATGGGAAAGCAAAGTGCAGCTGTTGTTCTAAGTGTATTTCATATAAAGGCGGAAATACATTTAAGCTAGCACGTCATGTTAGAGTGCTGCATTCAACAGCTTCATTGTCAGTCAGGCGCTTAGCGCCCCCTGCTCCCGCATCTTCCGATATTCCTTGGACAAATAACCCTGACAATCCGGAAACAACATCAGCAATTGCCAGAAGCGAACAGCAGTCGGTGCCAGGAAATAACAATATCACTTCATTATGAGACAGCAGACATCAATATCACGGAACATTACCTATGTGTTCTCCGAAACCTCTTTCGAATAAAAGAAATCAGGAGATAGATTTCGCACTTCTGGAGACAGTTTTATAGGATTATTTGCCCTTCAACATACTGGAAGGCAAACATTTCCAAAGTTTTGTAGGCAAACTGAATGGTGCTTACAGAATGCCTGCTCGGTAGACCATTTCCAATACATTACTACAACAACGGTACGCCATGATGAAAGAAATTGTGAGAGTCAATTCTGCGAAAGCGGTTGTTCTGACAATGGGTGGGTGGAGTTAAAGACCTGGAGCTGGCGTCTTCCCTCCTAGAGTGCTTTAAATACGACGAAAGGCACCCGTCAGAAAAACTCTCCGAAGAACTGCTACTTGTCACAAGGGAATGGGGCATTCAAGAAAACGTCGTGTGTGTTGTTAGCGACAATGCTGCTAATATTGTGGCAGCTATAAGACTCACAGCTTGGAAACACATCACCAGCTTTGCACACACACTCAATTTAATTGTTCAGAATGGGCTTCCGCACATTCAACCCATTCTGAATAAAGTAAAAAAAAAATATTGAATTTTTTAAAAGAAATTCGCAGGCCTGCACGAAACTGAAAAATATACAGGTACAGTTAAAAGAGCCAGTTCTGACACTAAAACAGGACACTGTTACAAGATGGAATTCAACCTACGATATGTTACGAAAAATAATCGAGGTTAAGAATTCCCTAATGACAGTTATCACTCTGAATTATCCGGATCTTTCACATCTGACTGCAGAGGACATTGTAAGTGTAACACAAGCCTGTGACCTGTTGAAAGTTTTCAAAAACTGCACCGAGGAAATGTCAAGTGAAAGTTATACTCCATAGTTGCTCGTTGAAAATATGGTGTTTCAGGTTTGTTAATAACACTGAAATTCATGTAGACGTGCAACAGATGGCCGAAAAGTTAGTTAAAGACCTAAAACGACGATTTCGAAATACAGAGGAAAATTCCATTTTCGCAGAAGCAACTTCATTGGCTCCCCGGTTCCAATTGCATGGTTTTTCTGACAAAAATTCTTCTGGGAAGGTGGAATGAACTTGCAAAAATACTACTGTGTATTGTTGCAACCTCCATGCCGTGTGAAAGAGTGTTGTCAAAGCAGGACACCTTATAACTGACGGAAGAAATCGCCCGACAGGAAAAAAAGTGGAACAAATCATGTTTTTATACGGAAATCTCTGAACATTCGCCAAATCCGTTGATGTTTATTCATATATATATATATATATATATATATATATATATATATATATATATATATATATATATATATATATCCTAATTGTCCTAATTAAATTTATATATATATATTAATTTAATTAGGACAATCGTAAAATTTATATTTAGTGCAATTATTTCAATAATGTGTACGAGATAAATATTCGCCGGCCGCTGATGGCCGAGCGGTTCTCGCGCTACAGTCTGGAACCGCGCGACCGCTACGGTCGCAGGTTCGAATCCTGCCTCGGGCTTGGATGTGTGTGTTGTCCTTAGGTTAGTTAGGTTTAAGTAGTTCTAAGTTCTAGGGGACTTATGACCTCCGCAGTTGAGTCCCATAGTGCTCAGAGCCATTTGAACCATTTGATAAATATTCCTACATGAACAATTATCTTTCAAGCGTGGATTCCACGCATGCTTCAGTTCCAGACACACAAGGTAAGCATTTTATTTTCATGTTGGCTGTGCGTGCTTACACAAACAACCTCTTCGTTTGTATCTTTAATATTCGTTTGTCTGCAAGCGCTGCCAACGGTAGGCTACCCGCAGACGCGAACTTTAACTGCACAAATAGTCACGGGTAATGATGTCAACACTGCAGAAAGCAGCTGACTCTGCCTTCCCCTCGCCCCTCACAACGCCAACTCCACGTAAGCTTATCGTTCCCCACTAACACCGCGTGATTCGTCGACAGGCAGTAGAGGGAGGACTTAAGTGAAGGGAGAATGAGTGACGTAGGGCCGATGTAGCGGGGGAGGGAGAGGGAGAGGAGAAGAGAGTGAGTGAACTAGAAAAAAGTGTGGAGTGTGCTATCTGTGAAGAGTCTGAAGTCCCAGTTCATTGTAATTGAGTGGTTAGTTAACACTTCACTGGAGTGAAGCGCTCATTTGAACGACTCATTCACGAGCTCCCCATCACTAGATGTCAGTACTTGTTGCGCTGTTGGTGTGGAAGGAGCATGTCTTCAATTAGCGAGATACTGCTGCCAGACAGGGCGAGTTTTAATAACTGTATTACATGCACTCTTTCAGCCAAGAAGTGCATCAATCGCTCACTCCATGAAGAATGGAAGTGAGCTGTAATGCTTGAGCATATAAAGAGGAAGAATACAGTTGGGAAAATATGTGCTTTGCATTGACATGCATTAAAGATGCATTACACAACACATGGAAACATATGTCACTGTTGGAATTGCCTGCCATTTCTAAAACCTGCGTATAAGGTCCCTCCACGCAAGTGACAACTGCCTCTGATCCAGAAGACCAAACATATGAGGTAGTTGGTGAGTTCACAGCTAGAGGGCACCACAGTAGGTCACGTGAGCGTACAGTTCAGTCAATAGGAGCACAGCATTATGACCACGTCAGGTAGTTTTTTTTTTTTTTTCAGCTGCATCTGTGCCCCAGCCTCCCTACCCCGCAGAGGTCTGGATCGGAAAATTGGTGAGAAAAGGAATCAGCCTGTTCTGGGCTGCTGCAGAGAGGAAGGAGTGTACTTTATTTAGCTCTAGAACAGTTAATTTAGAGACACAGTTCACCTATTTAATTTATTATGCTGATACAAAAAGTTCACCTTGACATGCTAGAGGTCACAATATGCAGTTTACAGACCTGGAAACTACTCGTAAGTAATGCAGTACACTGCTACGCAGAGACGCAAACAACTCGTAAATTACCGAAATTATCCAGAACACAGCATACACACGTGCAAACTACTGGTAGATCAGTGAAATAATGCATGTGTAATGCTACGCAAACACGCTCACAACACTTAAACACCCAAAAACAATGCAGTGCGAAAACAGTGCACATAGAAAACGCAACATATCAGCGATTCGAACCCTGATTCTACTGGACGGAAAGCGTAAGTGTACCCCTATCACATGGAAACTGTCCACATGCGGGAAAGGAAGGATAGGTTAGTGTACTTAATTTATTTTGGCCGCTAACCTGACGCAAATCTCGATAGTAATTACACAATTAACCACAAAGATCTGTCCCAATTACACTATATGCATAGCGCTACACAAGGATGGCTTAAACCGCAACACAGCTCAAAAACTAACGATACCATAAAACAGGTCTTACGCTGCTGGGAAAAAATTTCGCAATACCTCTCGAAAGTGACAAAAATATCGATCCTAATTACGTAATTAATCACAAATGTCAGGCCTTATTGCACAACTATATGAATTGCGCTACACAAGGAGGGTATAAAAGCGCAATACGCCACAAAAACTGACGGTACCATACAACTGGTGTTATCCTGCTGGGAAAAAAATTCGCAACGAGCTGTTACAGACTAGGCAGGTCCCCAACGCCTCCAATAGGCCTCTCGTTCGAAGGTGGAAAACACTTTTGTTTAACGTCACGTAAGACGCTCCAGCTAGGACCCAGGGGGAATTGTGACCTCATAGAGAAATCGCCCGCCGTTCTGTGCTGATCTAACATCAACTCGACTCATATAATAAAGCAACTATTAAAAAACGAAAAAAAAACATTCGCGACAGTAATAAATGTCCTCTTCCCATGAAAATGTTGTGAGCAAAATCGGTATAGTTTTTTTACACACTGCTGCATTAGCATCTCATTATTTTGTGACTTCCAGTGAAGTGTACCACAGCCGATCACAAATGATCAGCAGAGACATACCCAGCCTGCGTAAAATCAGGAAAAAAACTTCGACTATTTTGATGCGAAAAATAGCGATAGCTCCAGAATGGCCTCGTTATTTGGAAATGAAATTAATCGTGAGAGTCACTTTGCATGGCGAGTAATTTTTGTTTTTGTTTTTTCTGTAGTCGGCTTACACTCACCAGGTAGGTCAAATATGTAAAGGGAACACGATGTTCTTTTCGAGGAGCACTATTGAGAAATGACATCTGGAGCTGACCACAGAGGGACTCTACAGTCCCCAGCATACATTTCACGTAAGGACCATGCTACTAAAAACACGATCGTTGCGTCTACATTACCATCACCATGCATAAAACGTGGTCTTGAGTCTACAGATGTACACACACACACACGAGGCCCTGATAGTGGTGTGTTTTCTGGTAGAAATGCTGTCCGCGATTTGGAATCAAGTCTATCCCTTAAACCACTTACTTGCGTTGGATCCTGTAGAGACATCTTTTAATGAATACAGCCACTGATTAATCATATTTGTTTCACTCTCGTATTTCGAAATGAGTCACATTTTCTGAACCTGTCTGCTAAGGATCCCATACGGCAAACTCCAGCCCTGTTTTTTGACAGTCCCTCCGCATCTTGTAACTGCTCCTAAGTCGGAATTCGGAGAGCCCTATATCTAAGACCTTCTGCATCCTTAGGGAAACAGGACGAGCTAAGTTAATGCGACAGGAGCGCGTTTTGACCACTCAGTGGATGGGTAGTAGGACATGGGTAGTAGGAGAGATTGGACTAGCAGTTATGGTGATGTTTCTTGTTGGGAAAATTAGGAAGACTACACATCATACATGGCATGGAGTAAGGAAGAAGATTTCGTGACACATCTCCAAACTACATACAGCTAATCCAAAGGCGATCTCTGTCTCTCAGTGTGCCTTCATCGCCCAAAAATATTTGGCGATCTTATTAAATATACAGGTATTGATTCATTGGACCAGTGATTCGTGATCGAAATCGCTTCCACTGTAGGATGACCAACAGACTACCAATCACACGAGAGGGTTCCTGTATTGCTCCTTCATAAGCAGTTTAATACATGGTTTTTTTGGTTGTAACAGGCCCAATCAGTGTCCACCTCCATACGCTTTGTTTTCTTCTACCATGACTTAGAGACCCGTGTCAGCTGCGAAGACATCGCAGGGGGTCCAACAGCTATGACGTATATAGTTAATATCATCTTCCCATCGAAAGGGTATCAAATGTCTTGGTGCTCCGTTCTAGAAGCATTGGTCCTTCATTTTGCAGTCATGTACACGATTACTGTTCGGGTGTTGACCATCACCGGAAGGTGCTGTTCACAACATGCGTGCAGTACCACAAATAAAAAGAGATACTGTTGTCTCATTGATGAAAAAATAAATAAATAAAAGAAAGACATGTGTAAGGTGTCGAAGCATATGGAAATAGGATGAGTCTGTACCAATGAGGAACGCTTCGAAACAACTGTATCAAGGTGATGACCTCTTCACTTAATCGTACGTTCCACAACGACAGGTAGCAGACATGCAGTGTTCTGTGAATGGAGTGGTGTCAGTCAATCATTATGCGGTAATCAACAGCGTACTGAGGGGACGGTTGGGACTGGAAAGACACCATTGACTTAGAGTGATGTACTGTAATACACATCACAGTTGAAAACGAGATCAGTTTTAGCAATTTTACTAACGAGTCGGAGAGAGCAATATCCACCAAATTTGCAAACTGTGCAGAAACAGTGAGCTGAGTTAATGTTATAGGAACGTGTTTTGACCATTCGGTGGAAGTGGGAATATGTTGTTGTCCCTCAGGATCCATTCACGACTATCACCCAAACATTCTATCATCGTTATTCTGTACTATCCAGCAGCGAAAAATTACGAACTATAAAAGCTCAGTTCATTTCATCCGACAAATGTTTACCATATCTCTCTCTCCTGATATATCGAAAACGAATACCGTGCACATGTCGTCATCGAGCATATGCAGCGATCCTATTAAATATACAGGTATTTATCCATTGGATAGACCAGTGTAAAGTTGCATCGCGTGTGCTGTAGGAGGGTGACAGTATCCCACAAACTATACAATAAGTCGCAAGATCCGCTGCCTGTGACCATGTGTCGTTGTTTGAAACTTCCCTTTTTCTGCTGTAACACTATTTTTACACTTTCATACATTGTGGTTTTTCCCGCCACTACTTCGAGGTCCGTGCCAGGCTCTAAATTGACATTAAATCGTTCTGATCCATTGCTTCTCGTAGAAAACTAGACCTCCCACGGTGTAAATTATGTTGCTACTGCTGCTACCATAACACGTCACACAGTTACATGAGGAAACTGGAAGGGTTTGGTGGCGTCGTGGAGAGTCTCCAAACTGCTGTCCGAATGTGATTGACGATCTCTACATTTCAACTCATTTGCTACAGTGACGGAATAGGTGATGGTTGTGCGTTCCGTTTCCACTGATTTATCGTATTGCACGGTACGGTAGATATGAAACTGTAGTGATGATGTAACAGTCGCTTAAGAACAAGAAACGGGTGGTTTTTATGCATGATGGGGCTCCAGGCAGGCGAAGTTAGCTACGTTTTACGTAAATCATCTGCGCTCGCAATTCTAAAGTGTTGTTCTAGTGTCTGGGATCATTACCAAGAAGGTATTGGCAAGGGAGAACATAAACTCATGTACTCCTAAGCTACAATGTACTGCACTTAAAACACGCTACAATGTTAGATCGTTGTGGTTTCCGACCTACTAGTCGTATGGAATGCAGTTTTGTTACTATCGCAATGTAATAAATATATTTCCAGCGCATAAACTATGGTGATACACTGCAAAATAAAAGACTACTTCCTTAAACACCGATTCCTTGTGATACACGTACAATATAGCTTTCCAGGAGTGTATACTCCCACTATTCACTTCCGATCACGGTTCAGAAATTATACTATGCTCGCACCAGTCCTATATACAGTGCTCTTTAGTAACGATGAATGCCTTTTACAAAGAAAGGGACAAACAGATAGCAGCGCTGTTTGAAATTGTACATCATGCCGCCACTAACCCCGTAACCAGGACATTGACAATCAGATGTATACGTGAGGATTGTAGTACTTCACAGACACCTATCGCTAACTTAGAATCACCGTAGTTATGAAACTCAAGACTCGATTTTATGTCCAAGATATGACTAGGGACTGAGTGCCTCGCATATTTAATAGGATCAGTGCATATGCTCGATGCCAGCACATGCACGGTAGTCGTGTAATCGTTTTCGATGTATCGGAAGAGAGAGATCAGTAAAAATGTATTGGATGAAAATAACTGAGCTTTTATAGTTCGTAGTTTTTCTCTGCTGGATGGTACAGAATGACGATGATGAAACGTTTGGGAGATAGTCGTTAATGGTTCCTGAGGGACGACAACATGTTCCCACTTCCACTGAGTGCTCAAAACACGCTCCTATAGCAATAACAACTCACTCTGTTTCTGCACAGGTTGCAAATGTGGTGGACATTGCTCTCTCCGACTTCTGGGTAAAATTGCTAAAATTGATCTCGCCATCAACTGCGGCGTGTATAACAGTACATCACTCTGCCTCCTTTTATTTGTGCTGCCTCACGCTTCTTGTGAACAGCACCTTAAGGTGATGGTCAACAGCAGAACAGTAATCATGTACATGACTGCGAAATGAAGGACCAATGCTTCTCGAAACGGAGCACCGAGACATCCGCTACCCTTTCGTAGGGAAGATGAGATTAACTGCATATGTCATAGCTACTGGAACTGCTGCCATCTCTTACACATTTTTGTCCATGATAAACATTGCGTCTGTGTTTTATTTCCACCGAGTGGTCAAAACGCGCTCCTGTCGCATTAACTTAGCTCGTTCTGTATCCCTACAGGATGCAGAAGGACTTAGATATAGTGCTCTCCTAAATCCTTACAGGTCAGACAAATTGTGACGATGACGTGGACTAAGCTGCATGGAGGACGGGTCAGAGACTTAGGAACAGTTACAAGATGCAGAGGGACTGTCTAAATAACAGGGCTGGAGTTTCTGTGGTATGGGATTCTTAGCAGATAGGTTCAAAAAATGTGACTCATTTCGAGATATGAGAGTGCCCCAAATATGATTCACCAGGGGCTGTAATCATTAAAATATGTCTCTACAGGATCCAACGCAAGTAAGTGGTTGAATGGATAGACTCGACTGCAAATCGCGGACAGCATTTCTTCCAGAAAGCGTAACACTATCAGCGGGCCGTGTATGCGTACCTGTAGACTCAACAGCACGTTTTATGCATGGTGATGGTAATGCAGACGCGACGATCGTGTTTTCAATAGCATGGTCCTTATGTGAAATGTATGTTGTGGACTGTAGAATCCTTCTGTGGTCAACTTCAGATGTCATTTCTCAAAAGAGTTCATCGAAAAGAACGTCGTGTTCCCTCCACGGATTCCCATTTGACCTACCTGGTGAGTGTAATCCGACTACAGAAAAACCGAAAACAAAAATTACTCGCCATGCAAAGTGACTCTCATGATCAATTTAATTTTCAAATAACGAGGCCATTCTGCAGTTATCGCTATTTTTCGCATCAAAATAGTCGTTTTTTTTCTTCACTGGACGTCACAAAATAATAAGATGCGAATGCAGCAGAATGTAAAAAGCTATACCGATTTTTCTCACAAAACTAAATGAAAATGGACTTTCTCTATTTTCATGGAAAGAGGACATGTATTATCGTCGCGAATGTTCTTTTTGTCGTTTTTTAAATAGTTGCTTCATTATGGGAGTCGAGTTGACGTTAAATAGTCCAGCACAGAACGGAGGGCGACTTCTCCATGAGAACACAGTTCCACCTCGGTCCCAGCTGGAGCCTCCTACGTGACGTTAAACAAAAGCGTTTTCCATCCCAGAACGAGAAGTCTATTGGAGGCGTTGGGGACCTGTCTAGTCAGTGGCAGCTCGTCATCGCAGTTGCGCCCCATAACCATTAGGGGCGGCTGTGTCACTGTACATTAGACGACCAAGTTGCATTTGTGAAAGCCGTCCCTTTATCTCCCATTGGTTAGTTAACTATACCAGGTTTTGTGTTGGCGAAGGACCATCGCATCAAGGTGGCCAGCGGCTAGCATGTGTCACGAGCCTGCTGGTGGAGTAGCTCTCTCCCTTGGTACATCCGCCCTGTACGTGGAGAGAGGGCCTCGATTTTCGATAGTTTGTAATTGTACATCGAGGACAACGCAAGTTCAACTACCGCCCCCTCTATAGTCTTTTAGGACTACGACTTTCCCCAGTCAAAACGCTGCATTATGACCCATTCAGTATGAGTGCTGGTTTTTCATTACAGTTTCAAAGTGTACCCATTTTATTCAACAGATGTCATAACGTCCATTGGCTTTGATTACTCAAACAACGATAGATGCTGTATGCTTGCAGGTAATACACTTTTTTACACTCCTCTCTGTCCATCACCAGCAATTAGTCAGTTGAACGTATTTCACACGAAAAAGAATAAAGGTAGTACCTTAAACCCCAGCCTTTTTACCCCTAGCTTGTAGGTGTAGGTTAGAGTGTTCCTGTCGCTGGTTTCGAGAAGTATTGCGAAATATTTTCCCAGCAGTAAAACATCAGTTTTATGGTATCTTCAGTTTTTGCTGCATATTGCGCATTTTTGTAGCGATATGCATATAGTTGTGTAATTACGTAATTAGGATCGATATCTGCGTCAGTTTTCCTATCAAAATAAATGAAGTACACTAATATATCCTTCCTCTCCCACATCTGGACAGTTTCCATGTGTTAGGCGGTGCACTTTGGCTTTCCATTCAGTAGACCCATCTTTTGAGTCGCTGACACTGAGTGTTTGTGCACTGTATTATTTTCGGTGCTCTACGAGTAGTTTGTACGTCTGTATTCTGTGTACTGGATATTTTCGGTAATTTACGACTAGTTTGCGTCTCTGCACATCAGTGTACTGTACTATTTACGTGTAGTTTCCGGGTCTGTAAACTGTATACTGCGACCTCGAGCACGTCAGGGTGACTATTTTGTATCAGTGTGATAAATAAACTAGGTGATATTCATTCCTAAATAAATTGTTCCAAAAGTAAATCAAGTACACTCCTTCCTACCTCTAGCAGCCCAGAACAGACGATTCCGTTTCACGCCAATTTTTTGATCCAGACTGCCAGAGGGTGAGGAGGCTAGGGCACACATGCAGCTGAGCAAAAATGGATGACATCATCATGATGCTGTGCCCCTACTGACTGAAATGCAAAATCACGTGACCTATCACGGCGCCCTCTAGCGGTGAACGCATCAACTACTTTTTTTTTTTTTTTTTTCTTTTTTTTTTTTTTTGTCTGCTGAATCGGAGGCAGTTGTCTCTTGTGTGGTGGGAGCTTCTATGCAGGTTTTAGAAGTGGCAGACACTTCCATCAGAGAATATGTTTCCATGTGTTGAGTAATGCATCTTTAATACATGTCAATGCAAAGCATTTATTTGCAGGACTGTATTCTTCCTCTCTATATGTTCAAGCATTAATGCTCGCTTCCTTTCTTCATGTAGTGAGCTGTGGATGCCCTAATTGTCTAAATGAGTGCATGTAAAGCAGCTATTCAAACTCCCCCTGCCTTGCACCAACATATCGCTAGTTGAATACATGCTCCATCCACACCAACAGTTCAACTAGCACAGATAGCTCAGGCTCTTGTGGTGGTGACACCACACTAAGCCACTAATTCTGTGTGTAGACAATAAATTTAAACAAATTTCAACATATTTAAAGAAATTTATACAAATTTAAACAAATTATATTGGAATTGAATGGCATTATGAACAGTCTCTAGCAGGGGCAGCACCATACTAACTCGCCTCAGCTGCAGGAGTAAGCTCTTAGAGCAAACTTCTCTCCAAAATTCGAAATTACCACCCATTTTTCTAGAGGAAGACATGCCATCATGCAAAAAATCGGAAAGGGGGAGGGGGCGCGGAACTGCCAGGAGACCCGCTGAAGCACATAATTCAATTTCCCTCGAAAATTTAAACTTCCCACCAGGGGTGCGCGGCACGGGGCGTTTCACTTTCCCTCCAAAAGCACTCCAAAAAAGTCAACGGTCGGCCCAAGCCAAAAGTTTGGAATACCGCAATAAACCGTGTGGAAGATTATGCGATGGCGGTTACAGTTCAAATCGTACCGTCTATACCTCGTGCAATAGTAAAACCAGAATATTATGTTCGGCGCATTCAGTTTTGCGTTACTATCAACATTTCGTCTCCAAGCTGATATTCGGAGACGAAGCAGCCTTGCGTTTATCTGGGAAGATTAATCGCCACATTAACGAGATTTGCCGAAGGTTTATGTATCCTGTGCAGTGTCAGAGACGAAGTATTACGGGCTCTTTCTCATCCACGGGAAGACTGCTGGTTCGCTCGTTCCAAGAATTTTATCGTTCATCGAGGCACTGATGTTTGTAGTTACCTAAACAACTAAGTTCTGCAGAACGTTCAGTTGACTCCCCACGTCTCCTGATCGAACGACATGTAACGTTTTCCTTCCGGGGTTCATAAAGGACCTCCACTGCCGAGAACACCGGAACAACTCCGAGACCGCGTCAGTGCTACTCTGACGACCGGTGACAGTATGTTGCCGCATAAGCTATGAAACGAACTTGACTACCGTTGCACGTGTAACCATTGAAACACTCATGGAACATGTGTAGAGTGCGAAATGTAAATTCGGTAAGTCTACGATTCTATTAGTGTATCATTCACATTTGTACATATAGTATTTTGGAAAATATAGAGTTCTGTGAGCGAATGAATTATTTGTAGTAGACGAATATAGATATTAATGTAACTGTCGTATTTTGAGCCAGCTCCCCATCGCTGAGTTTCGATTGTTGAATAGAGTCGTCAATTAGTGATACAAGCGTATTTACTTATACAGAAGTCTCTTGTTACCTAAGCAACGAGCGTTTACAATACACGTTATTGTGTTCTGAGGATTTCGTAGAGTTAAAGATAAAAATTAAACCACAAAAAGTGAGATAAATGGTACCGAAACGACATCTCAGATTTTTTTTATTATGAAGTGCTTTTACCTGTACGAAACAAATTGCAACAAAAGGAGAGGAAGATTAGGTAAGAACAAAGAAGGAAAACAGGGAGGCAGCGAGAGGGCTTCCTGCTGGCTGACTGGAGGGAGGGAGGAAGAGGGCAGGCACGCCGCGAATACGGAGCCCCGACTCATATTTCACGCCCTTATTAAGAAAAATGGGCCCCTTGTTCCCGGAGGAAAAGCGACGGTCGCGCCGGCGGAAAATTACCCACTTTAGGGCCAATATGGTGTCACACGCTTTGTTTTTATACCGTCTGTTACCACTGCGGTTCCGTCCTCTCAGAAGGACCCGAACTTCAAGTAATATGCCGATTAAACACTCGCATAGACCAACTGGTTTTTAATACAAGTTGAAACCTCGCGCTATCTGTCTGACTTTAACCTGCTTGCATATCTTTTATGATTTGGTACTAATGCCCTGAAAATACTGCCATCATTATAAAAAAAATTCGACCCATGAATGAACAAAGTATAGGTCTGACCTTTATTAATGAAATATTAAATGGTAAACACACTTTCATAGTGCAGTGGAATACACGAAGCGGTCTCTAACACCTGTCAAAGCAATGCAAAATTAGAAACAAGACTTTCAATCATTCTGCTACTCAACCAAAATCTTATTGCACTTGGCCGCTATCGAATACACGGGGTGACGTTGAAGTAAACAAGTGCGGCAGTGACTGAGGGAAACGTGTCCCACTGTCAATGCTCCCACGCCAGTTGTGCAGATAATATCAAACGCGATTACGCGCTGTCTCACGGTAAGCGGACCGAAGCGCCCTCTCTCCCAGGTGCATTAACACTGTGCTCGACTGATACAAGTGTCGCTGCATCTTCTATGGCAAATGTAAACTACACCTTGTATTGCCAAAATCCTGATAGAAAGAAATGGTTTTTCTTCAGTCCTTCTGCCATAATCATGACGGGTGCATCACGTGTCTCCAGTGTCTCTGTAGCTCAAAACCTAACTTGTACCGGCTGAAATGTGTCTGAATAGAAGAAAAATGTTCTGTCTGGCATGATCAGGTTATCCCGCTATTAATACCGCACAAACAGCTTGTTTTCCATGAGCCGTCGTCGTATCACCTACGAATGTGGACAAAGGAAGAACAATCACGTGTCGACGGAGCATAAAAGCCGTTAAGCTTACATTTTTTTTGTTTTTTTTTTTTTTGTTTTGTTTTGAGACATCGGTCTTCCGTTTGGTTTTATGAGACCCGCCACGAATTCCTGTCCTGTGCCAATCTTTTCATCTCAGAATATCAGTTGTCCTCAGTTATTTTCCAGACATTTCTGCTTCCTCTATATCTTTTATCCTCTACAGCTGCTTCAGGACCATGGAAGTTATTCATGTTGTCGTAACACATGTCCTCCCATACTGTCCCTTTCTCTTGTCAGTGTTTCCACGCCGATTCTTCGGGGAACTTCCTCATTCCTTATCTTATCAGTCGACCCATATTACAACTTTCTTCTGTAGGACCACATCTCAGATACTTCGGTTTTCTTCTGTTCCAGGTTCCGCGAAGCACACGTTTCACTACCATACGATGCTGTGCCCCGAACATTAATTCTCAGAAATCTCTTCTTCAGATTATGGCCTACGTTCGATACTACTAGACTTCTCTTGGCTAGAAATGCCTTTATTGCCCGTGCTAGACTGCTTTTTATATCCTCGTTACTGTATCATGGATTATTTTGCTGCCTAGGCAGCAGGATTCCTTAACTTTGTCTCCTTCGTGATCACTAAGTCTGATTTTAAATTTCTCGCTAATGTCATTTTTGTAACTCTTCATTACTTCGTTCTTTCTTCGATGTATCCAAATCCGTATCTGTACTCATTAGACTATTCATTCCACTCAACAGATATTGTAACTCGTCTTCACTTCCACTGAGGATAGCAACGTCACCACCGACTCTCATCATTGACATACTTTCACCCTGAATTTTAAGCCCGAATGTGAATCCTTCACAACATTCATGTCTTACACTCTGTTTAATCCGAACACTTCACTCTTGGTCTTCCACTCTTATTGCTCCCTCCTGCCTCCCTGTACATATTGTATGTCACCTGTCTTTCCCTATAGCTTACGGCTACTTTTTCAGATTTTCGAACATCTTGCATCATTTTACATTGTCGAACGCTTTTTCCGGGTCGACAAATCCTATGAATATGTTTTGATTTGTCTTCACTCCTTGTTCTATAATCATCCGCAACGTCGGAACATTCTATCTCGTGCCTTTATCATTTTAAAGCCAAACTGATCGTCACGTGACGTATCCTCAATTTTCTTTTTTTTCCATTCTTCTATACATAATTCTTGTCACCAACTTGGATTCATGTGCTATTAAGCTGATTGTGTGATAATTCTCGCACTTACGGGCTCCAGCAGTCTTCGTAACTATGTGAATGATATTTTTCCTTGTGCTAGATGGTATATCGCCACTCTCATACACCAACATGAGTAGTCGTTTTCCTGGCACTTTCCCCAGTGAGTTACAAATTACGGCGGAATGATTACAGGAGGAAAAATGATAAAGGATACGCTTCAGATTAATTCCCATTACTACCCAATACATGGTATGCATGGATCTTCAGAAGCGACACATACATATGTCCTCCAAGGCACCACTTGGAATTCCAGTGTCGCGACACACGGATGATGAAAGATCGATACTAATCCATGTATACTGGACAAAGCTTCTATCACGATAGAAAAAAAATATAGCTTACTCTGCAATGAGAACACATCCGAAAAGGTAAAAAATCATGTAACGTACACTGAAGCGTCAAACGAACTGGTATAGGCGTGTGAATTCAAATACAGATATATGCAAACAGGAAGGATGAGGCGCTGCTGACGGCATCGCCCATATAAGACAACAAGTGTCTGGCGCAGTTCTTAGATTGATTACTCTTGCTACAATAGTAGGTTATTAATATTTAAGTAACACTGTGTGTGGTGTTGTGTTATAGTCGGCGCACGAGCGATGGAACACAGCATCTCCAATGTAGCTAGGATGTGGGGATTTTGGCGTACGGCCATTTCATGAGTGTACTGTGAATATCAGGAATACGGTAAATCATCAAATATCCGACATCCCTGCGGCCGGAAAGAGATCCTCCAAGACCAACGATCACTTAAGAGAATCGTTCGACGTGACAGAAGTGCAACCATTCCGCAAATTGTGGCAGAATTCAGTGCTGGCACATCATCAAGTATCGACGTGTGAACCAATTAACGAAACATCATCGATATAGGCTTTTGGAGCCGAAGGACCAATCGTGTACCCTTGACGGCAGCTAGACACAAAGCTTTACTCCTCGCCTGGGCCAATCAACACCGACGTTGCACTGTTGACGAGTGGAAACATGTTGCATGGGCGAACGAGTCTCGTTTGAGAGTGTATCGAGTGGATGGACCTTATGAATCAATGGACCCTGCAAGTCATCAGGGGACTATTCAAGCTGGTGGAGGTTCTGTAATGGTGTGGAGCGTGTGCAGGTGGAGTGATGTGGGACCCCTGATACGTTTGGATACGACTCTGACTGGTGACACGTACGTAAGCGTCCTGTCTGATCACCTACCTCCATTCACGTCCATTGTGCATTCCGACAGACTTGGGGAATTCTAGCAGGACAGCGTCACACCCTACATGTAGAGAATTTCTACAGGGAGGGTCCAGGAACATTCTTCTGAGTTTAAACACTTCCGCTAGCCACCAAACTCAGCAGACATGGACATTATTGAACATATCTGGGACGCCTTGCAACGTGCTGTTCAGAAGAAATCTCCAACAGCCCCCCCCCCCCCACCTCCTCCATACTCTTTATGGACAGCCAAACAGGATTCAGGGTGTCGATACTCTCCAGAACTACTTCAGACATTAGTCGAGTCCACGCCATGTTTACAAGTATGAGCGCTCCGAATACATAATCTATAAAAACAGTTGTGTGGACGTGTCAGTGTACACAGTGGAGCAGAGGTGGCTGTAGTGTAGCTTCAGTAAGCCGGGTGACAGACGACCGGTCCAGACCACTGCGGCCTACCGCGAGCGAGGAGCCGCCTTCGGTTCGCTAGGATGTTCTAATGGGACTTCGGAGACACCGTACATTACTCAGGTTTCTCTGTATAATGAATGTCTGTTAATACATGACTAAACTGTAAATATTTCCTGAGTGGACTACCTTTCTCAACTCTTCAGCAGGTGCGTCATTTGTGGGACATTCCAAGCTGACGCTCAGGATTGCCACCCACATCACGGCGGTCATACACTGCCGTCTCTGGTCTGCATAGGCGTGCGGAAGAGGGCCTGTGTCCAGTTAGGAAGTGCACGGAATCTCACAGAGACTTCGGATATTTAATTTCACTAATCCTGGGACATTCGGTAGGACATGGCATGTTCTTCGCCCTTTCTGAAATCTTCATTTTCTCCTCCCACATGAATTAAGACTTTTTATTTTAACTCTTACTTACTGAAAATGTACTCGCAAAAAATCTCCAATGGTGAGCCAGTTGTTCTCTTACTGCAGTGTGTGGGGGACAGATCACCATAATCATTTGGAGAAGCCCTGTACTCTGTAGTCATAGCGCACTATCCAATTACAATGTCATCATTGTAAGGGAAAGGTGGCAGCTACTAATTTTGAGAAAAATTTGTGCAATACCGTTAGTGCCGCTTCTGATACTGCTTCAGCATTGGCCATGAAATTCCGACGTTAATCCGAGGCCACTTCAATGTATCTGACCTCCCTTTGCCATCGAAATGGCGGATTATTAATGCTAAGTACTGGGTGCCGTGTTAACTTTCTTTCAGTACGATTAGCTAGATTTCTGTGGTGCTAGTGATAGTTTACTCCTAGACCACCACACTGCTGGGATATTCATTGCAGTGCTGGAGTTCTGCTCTGTCACTTGCCGTGCCCACTCGCGACCACCAGGAGGAGGCTGTCTAAATGCTCTGTCACCTAAAGTAAAGCGTGTTGTTATTTCCGCAAAACTGGTTTGAATGTAGGAAATCACAAGGGCCAATACTGAACCCTGTGACATCCTTCAGTTATGATTTTCTGTACTGTTGTGGCGGTTAATGATAGCCGAACCTGCCGATCTTGACGTCAGTCTCTCAGACACGCATATAGCTGACCTGGACACCCTACCTCCAGCAGGCGGGAGAATGGCGACATCCACCACAATTTGCAGAAATCACCACTAACGTCCACCACGATTTCTACAGCACATTAGTTTTAGACACCGGTTATCTGCAAATGTCAGAACTAGACCAGGCAATCAAACACACTGGAATTAAAAGTTGATATACCACAATGTAAATTTTACCAGTCGTGAAAGAAACTGTACAAAGCAGAAGTCAGTATCGTTCAAATCATTGACTGGAATTAATAGATTTCTTAAAACTTTTGACTCACTTTCAACAAATACTTGCCTAGCCTCACTTGACGAAAAAGGTATTGATTTAACCTTTGCTACCATACTTGAGACTATGTATGTCGGTGTTACAGCTTCCTCACAATTTCATCAGAACGGTGAGAAATTCGTAGTTGTGTTATGAGTAGGGCACGGAGAACATAATAGAGCAAGTTTGAAATTAATTTTTGTATTTAGAATAGTTTAAGGTAACTGACTAAACCGAGAAAGAAGCTAAACGGGAGGATGGAACTGGCTTGAGTTGCTTATGTGAGAGCAAATTGAAGTACGCAAATAAAATTTCTATACGTCGAAAAAGGAAACTTCACAATGCAAGTAAACTAGTAGCTTAGACTAATGAAGAAGAAAGGTATTTAATGTACAAACGCTTAAAAACGAGGTCCCTCACGAGTAAGGCAGAGATTACAAGAAAGCCCCAATTGTGCTAAACCTCCAGAAATATCTCAGTTTAGTCAGCGATTCCGTAGAGGATGGTGCAAGAAGATACGGTGTAACTGGCCGTGTTTTTCCATCCGAGTTTTTCGGAGATTAAGAGTCGTCGTGTAGGATTATTTCTACCTGTTTTGCCGAGAAGCTCTCTGAATTTAATATGTCCCCGCAGAAGCAGTATCAACGGCGTTGGCTTCTCTGTAAGTTGCAATTCTATTTTCTGTGATCCTGAATGATGAATCGAAAAGCTATGTTATTCAGAATAATGTTCAAAAGGGATTCCGTCATGATATACTTATTTACTAAACATCATAAACTGATAACATCAACAAAACTGGTAATTGTTTAATTAGAAACTAACAATTTCCTGTGAGCGTCGCCTAACGTCATATCAAGGTCGGAAGGCAGTCTGTCGGCGACTGGCGACTATGGCGCACAATCTGTACCTCATGCTTACACTCGTGATATTTCGTAGATGTTCGCCATTTTCGTTAGCTTAAATGTTAGTAATTTATCCATTAAGATGATCGATTGCTGACTTTGGCATGTTGTTGTAAGAAAGCACATTAAGGTGCACGCTTCTCCTAAGCGACTTGGAAAAAGCGACTTTTCTTATCAAGTATTTGTTAAGCAGGATTACTTGTTTCCCGCCAGAACAACTGTACTTACCTTGCGTTAACTCGTTGCTGACGTGACGGGCTCCCCCTTGCGTCTCACACCGCCGTCCGCTGGCAATGCCATATCGTCCACCGGCTCCTTCTGCCAGCGTGGGAACTGAAATCTTACACAACCGACTGTGCATTCGGCAGTACCGCTTTATTCACTGAAAGCTGTATGACATCAGCAGACACGATAAAAATTGTAAAACCGGAAAACAAGGAATTAAAATGTTGCTTGAAACTAAGGAGTGTCTTACGGATCCCCTTCGATAATATCTTTTCAAAACTGTGATTTTTCTGTAAACCAAATCGTAATTTAGGAAATACAAGGAACGTGGATTGTCAGCTCTTCGGAGTAGTCTATACTATTTAGATCAGTTTACCTTCTACGAGAGTTGGTTTCCGTATTTCTCTCTTTTCATCAAAATCATTTTAGTATTTCGTTATCAGATGTTTCAAGCACAAGATCTGTTTCTTCATGAGGTATCGTTACATTTGCTGGTAGTAAACAGCTTTTCATAGCTTTCCTATTAACTGTATTAATAGAACCTTTGACTTTTACCTTCCATGCTTTCGTAAAATATCATCACTCTTTCAAATAGAAAATCATATAACACCAATATCGAACCAAACACTTCAGATAACATCAATGAGAGCAAACATAAATTTCAGAATATTGATTATCCGCACAAAATTTACTCAGAACATCAGCAAAATATTGTTTGACTTTATATAGGCCTACATTTAGAAAAATATTAAAGTCACTTCGCTCACATTTTCCAGCGCCTAGGTGGCCGTCCTAAAGAAATCCATCGGGGCATAGTTTCACAATTTACACCACTCACACACAATAGAGAGTTCACAAGCACACATTATACACAGTACACACGAGTAATTCGTTTCTCTTTGCCTTACTATGGAGCATTACTACTCGCCATAACACTGTTTAAGGAGCACTTACGACTACAGGTCGTTCTTTGAGAACTCGTTTTGCGTGATACACTGTCATTCGCTGGCCGTAGCTACTGGTCATAGGCGATGCACTTACACTGTGTTTCCTTGATGACAGCCACCTTTTGCGCATGTACCGACCGCGTCTCTTGTTGTTGACTGTTCGTCTGCACTTCATCTGTGTATGTGTGTCTGAATTTTCCCGCATTTTCATCCATTATTGCATTTAGTAGGAGTACCTTGCAACAAAAACACCTATTTTAGTGTCATCATAAGAACATTAGTTAACATTTCCCATACAACGAATATTTTAATAATCTTATTTCTTATTCTGCCCATGTGGCAAACTCAAAGAAACCTACTACTCTTATTAAACAGGGACTTCTTTGTAGTCCACAATAAACAACTAATTCATTAGATCAAATGCTACTATTTTCACTATGTCCTTAAAATTATTTTCCAATTCTAAGTCTGTTGATCACCGATGTGAAACAATTATATTTAAAAATTTTGTTTATACTTCTTGGGATCAGTACCTTCGTCCGATGTGTTTACTAACAGACTTATTGAGACACATCCATGATTACGTCACGCCAGCGTTCATTCATTCACTCACCCAGCTGAGTCAATCCGTGCCGTTCAGAGGTCATTAGCACTGCATCGTCTGCAGTGGTTCTGTGAACTGCCTCACTGCCGTCACAACACTCCTGACACAAGGTCCTCGCGCGGTTCGTTCAACTCCTGCTACTTAATGAATGTAAACATGAACTGAACACACGTCATTTCGAAGTTCTTAGAACTCCACTATTCGTACTCAACTCGACAGAGTTTTCAGGTTTACCTGGCACGTAATCTCTTAGCATCAGATACAATGTATGTAGGCATTATTACTGTGGATTCAAGATGTGCTACTTCAGCTGGGTTTCATCCATGTTCTCTGCTCATACTATGCCGTTCTTCAGATTTCTCATACAACATCTTTATCTAGTTCTTAACACTGAATGATTTTTCGCCATTTTTCATTAATTTGCTCATTTCGAAAATGTGTTCTGTTTCCTTGAAAACAAATTCTGTAACCCTCGTTTTACAACGTCGTATATTACTTTTATTTTGCCAATAACATTGTATACTTACCATCATTCTTATCCCATCTGTGAAATTTCAAAATACATCCAGGTACTTCAAACTCAAATTCTCTTCGGTTCCTTTATCATTTTGTTAATCATTTTAATTTCCTTTATATTAGCTCTCATTTCACAGTTTACTAGTTTTCTTTCCCTACAGTTCTATTATTTTCCTTTCCTGTTTTAATTTTACCTTTACTGGGTTCGTGTTGAGAACATTCACTGATTATCGACACATAGTATCGCTTATCACTCGTAAGAAACCACCAATATTTGCGTATTTCACTGTCTGCTCCGTACCACTTACCTTAATGGTCAGTCTGCCCTTTTCAGAACTTGGTGTACCAACAGATTCTTTCTTTTAATAAAACTGATACATTCACCTGGTGCCAACATGTAAATAATTCTCACAACTTCTTCTCCAGACTTCATTTTCATTTATATTCGTCTTTATTGCACTGGCATCAACGACCTCAAACCTCTGCACTGGTAACACTGATACATTTCCTTCTGCCTATTATTCGCTAATACGATTCTCCATTTCAGTGGCAAATAATTTGCTAGCTATGACAATGATCACTACTACACTCCTGGAAATTGAAATAAGAACACCGTGAATTCATTGTCCCAGGAAGGGGAAACTTTATTGACACATTCCTGGGGTCAGATACATCACATGATCACACTGACAGAACCACAGGCACATAGACACAGGCAACAGAGCATGCACAATGTCGGCACTAGTACAGTGTATATCCACCTTTCGCAGCAATGCAGGCTGCTATTCTCCCATGGAGACGATCGTAGAGATGCTGGATGTAGTCCTGTGGAACGGCTTGCCATGCCATTTCCACCTGGCGCCTCAGTTGGACCAGCGTTCGTGCTGGACGTGCAGACCACGTGAGACGACGCTTCATCCAGTCCCAAACATGCTCAATGGGGGACAGATCCGGAGATCTTGCTGGCCAGGGTAGTTGACTTACACCTTCTAGAGCACGTTGGGTGGCACGGGATACATGCGGACGTGCATTGTCCTGTTGGAACAGCAAGTTCCCTTGCCGGTCTAGGAATGGTAGAACGATGGGTTCGATGACGGTTTGGATGTACCGTGCACTATTCAGTGTCCCCTCGACGATCACCAGTGGTGTACGGCCAGTGTAGGAGATCGCTCCCCACACCATGATGCCGGGTGTTGGCCCTGTGTGCCTCGGTCGTATGCAGTCCTGATTGTGGCGCTCACCTGCACGGCGCCAAACACGCATACGACCATCATTGGCACCAAGGCAGAAGCGACTCTCATCGCTGAAGACGACACGTCTCCATTCGTCCCTCCATTCACGCCTGTCGCGACACCACTGGAGGCGGGGTGCTCGATGTTGGGGCGTGAGCGGAAGACGGCCTAACGGTGTGCGGGACCGTAGCCCAGCTTCATGGAGACGGTTGCGAATGGTCCTCGCCGATACCCCAGGAGCAACAGTGTCCCTAATTTGCTGGGAAGTGGCGGTGCGGTCCCCTACGGCACTGCGTAGGATCCTACGGTCTTGGCGTGCATCCGTGCGTCGCTGCGGTCCGGTCCCAGGTCGACGGGCACGTGCACCTTCCGCCGACCACTGGCGACAACATCGATGTACTGTGGAGACCTCACGCCCCACGTGTTGAGCAATTCGGCGGTACGTCCACCCGGCCTCCCGCATGCCCACTATACGCCCTCGCTCAAAGTCCGTCAACTGCACATACGGTTCACGTTCACGCTGTCGCGGCATGCTACCAGTGTTAAAGACTGCGATGGAGCTCCGTATGCCACGGCAAACTGGCTGACACTGACGGCGGCGGTGCACAAATGCTGCGCAGCTAGCGCCATTCGACGGCCAACACCGCGGTTCCTGGTGTGTCCGCTGTGCCGTGCGTGTGATCATTGCTTGTACAGCCCTCTCGCAGTGTCCGGAGCAAGTATGGTGGGTCTGACACACCGGTGTCAATGTGTTCTTTTTTCCATTTCCAGGAGTGTATTTCAGTACTACCAGCTTCAACCCTCACACTAAACTGATAACTTCTTCTTCTTCTTTATCGTCGCCTTGTCCCACGTCACGTAGGTTCGGTGTTGCTCTTCTGGATAATTCTCCTCCACAGTACTCTATCCATTGCCTCTTCCTTCTTCCATCCTTTCTCCCTCAGGTCCCCGGATATCTTATTCTTCCACCTCATCTTCGGTCTTCCTCTCCTTCTCGCTCCTTCAATCTTTGTATCTTCAACTCTGTCTCCGATATACTCTTCACCTTTTCTCTGTAAGTGTTCGTACCACCTTAATCTGCTGTCTTGTATCTTTTTCCCCATGGGTCCCACTTTCACAGCTCCTCTAACAAATTCATTTCTAATCCTGTCCTTCCTTGTTACCCCACACATCCACCTCAGCATCCTCATTTCCGCCACTTCCATCTTCCTTTCCTGGGCTACTGTGATTGGCCATGTCTCTGCCCCGTATATCATAGCAGGCCTTACCACCGAGTTGTACACTTTTCCTTTCAACCCAATGCTCACCTTCTTGTCACACAACACTCCACTCATTTTCCTCCAGTTGTTCCAACCGAAATTTATTCGGTGTTGTATCTCACTTTCCAGTCCTCGGTCCCTCTGTATGTACGACCCCAGGTATTTAAATTTGCAGACCAATTTCAGCTCATCATCCTGAATCTTGTAAGACCTCATCTGCACATCCTTCAGTGCTAAATATTCTGACTTTGTCCTGCTAATTTTCATCCCTCTTTTTTCTAGTGCCTTCCTCCAATCCAGCTTTTCCTCAAGTCTGTCAATGCTCTGCTCTCAAAGGACTACGTCATCCGCAAACATCATATTCCACGGCGCTACCTTCTTCACATCTTTCACCAGCACATCCATAATCAGGTCAAAGTGGTAGGGGCTAAGCGCAGACCCTTGATGTAACCATACTTTTCCTGGAAACTCCTTTGTCACGCCCACACGACTTCTCGCCTGTATCATTGCTCCTCTGTACATTTCCTTCACTAACCTCCATACTTCTCTGGCACGCACTGCTATCTCATGCTTCTTCATATTTCGTCCCTTGGGACTCTGTCATATGCTTTCTCCAAATCAACGAAAGCCATATGTAGATCGGCTTGTAGCTCCCCGTGTCTCTCCACTATCCGCCTTAAAGCATGTATTGCATCAGTCGTTCCTCTTCCAGGCATGAACCCAAACTGTTCTTCACACACCACAGTCTCCTTGCGTAATCTTGCCTCTATAATTCTTTCCCAAATTTTCATTGTGTGTGCCATCAGTTTAATACCTCTATAGTTACTGCTGTCCTCACATCACCTTTCCCCTTAAATATTGGGATCAGTACACTAGTTCTCCACTCGTCTGGCATCTCCTCCTGTCGCCAAATCTTCTTCATTAAATCCCAAAGGAGCTCAATTTCATTTTCACACTAAACTGATAATTCTCTGTTCTTATTTCTTTTCTATTTTTCTCTGACACTATAATTACATCGTCTTTTAGTATGAAATATTGAACTTCCAGTAAGGTCCTCCCTGCAAAATCGTCATTTTGTCTACAATTATGAAAATGTAAATTCTCGTCAGTGTCTTCTCTGCCACACTCATTATTTGACTTACTACCACAAATACGTGAGCACCTTTCTTCCCTACCCATTCCTTTCCTAGTAAAACCATTATCATATTTTCATCTTCATTTATGGGAACATTGCTGACTTTATTACTATTTTAGTTCCCATTATTCATTGATTTCCACATTATGCCCCTCCAATCGTTCCCTTTCATTGCTTTCTTTGGCAAAACAACTACCTGGTATGAGGCTCCAGAATATACCAGGTTTCTTTCTATGATTCCCGATATGTCGTACTTTTCTCTTAGTGGCAAATTCGCGGAAAGTAACTATTTTTACGTAGTGGTCATCTTTGTTAGTATTTCACCTGTTTTAATTTGCTGCGGTAAACTTTCCTTCTAATTTTTCAGCAAAAATATCAGAGGTTCTGGTAGCAAAATCACTTACCTCCTTCTGAATTTTAGCTACATTGCGAAACGTCACTGTAGTATTAGTTTCTAATGACTCTGTCCTGTTACACAAAGCTGATCCATTTTCTTCAAGATTTTGCCTACACTGAAGATTGACACATCCCTTTTTTCAATCTTCTTGCTGAAATTTTCCTCTATAATTTTAAGATTCTATTGTATTTTTTTTACAAGCCTGGCGATTTTCTGCTGCTGCTTTCCCTGCCGTGATTTTTTTTCTATATATATATCCTTACCTACTGGCCTCCGTTCCTTTATTACATTCTTTATTTGCTCGTCTAGAGCTTTAAAATGGTTTTCAGTCCACCTGATGTATTTCTCCAATTTATCGCTGGTTGTTAGTTTCCTGAATGATCTTCATTAGCTAACGTTTTGTATCCCAAGCATTTTATTGTTAGTCACTTGTAGTTGTTGGTTAGACTCATCTATCTGTTGTTTAGCATCCCTATTAGTTACTTCTATTTTAATTTTAGTCACTTCCAATACACTCTTACATACTTCATTCTGTCCCTTTATTTTTGTTAGCTTTGCTTCCTGTGGTTAACTCACTAACACTTGACTCAGCAATATTTTCTTTTTCCTTTAAGCTATGTAATGCTATTTCATGCATCTCGTTTTCTACAGCGTCACTCATTCTAATTACTGGTCATCAACTAGATTTTGGATGAGGAAACACATCACCATCCTCTGACAAATCTAGGCTTTCTTGCACCAGATTTGGTACTACACTTGGGTCACTCATCTAAGTTTTTTGAGTTACTCTACCGCCTCTGAGTAACATTAATGAATGTGACTGAATTGAAACTTACTTTTGGTGGGTTCCGGTACTCTGCTGGACGACGTTACGCTCGTGTGTCTCGCCGTTCGTCGAACTCCGGACCTCAGCGTGCCTGCCTCCAGCGCACCCCTTCACTGCCGATGCGCTGTGTTGAGCAGCTTCCCGCACGACGCCGACACGTTGCGTTGTTTCCTTAGGTTTTACGGCAAGCTGTGCCACACTGCACATTGCTATCGTCTCTCTTCCGCGCCACGACGTCTTCTCGGTGATCGTTCTTTAAGGTTCATTATCTTTGGGCGCGACCTGTATTTGTCGCTACAGGAACGTTTTACAATAAGCCACACATTTCCACGTGCACCATCCGCATAGATTTAATTATTTTGCTTTCCCCCCTTCCGTCCTTCGTTCACAAATTTCGGTCAATTTATACAGTTATTGTTCGCTTCTTGCTTCCTTTTATGTTCCACTTCTGGCAAACTGCACTTTCTGTTCCTCACACCTCACACAGATTTGTAATAAATAGTTTCTTCTTTCGCAAGTTACCCAGCCGCGAAGGTATTTCACACTCCGAAGGTACTTAATACACCAAATATCCAAATGCGACCAGTTCAACCCACGCAAGGAATGCGTTGTGCAAGAACACCTCACTTGTACTTAACCTCCATAAACGACTCAGTTTATCTACTGGATCCGCAGAGGATGGTATAAGAGGCGTAGAGTACGACTGTCTGTGCTTCTCCATCCGAGGTTCGCAGAGATTAAGACAATTCGTCCTTGGACTGTCATGGTGAGTCCTCGTGTAGGATTCCTTCCACCTGTTTGGCCAAGATGCTCTCGAAGTTTATATCCCTCTGTGGCACCTCGAACCGCTTACTATTTTAAGAAAGATTCCCATTTTTCAAAGTAACTCTACGTATATAATGGAAACAAATATATTCTACAATGTTATGATCTACGCAAAGCGTTATTTTTGTCTAAGAGGCAGGATAAAGTTAGGATCTAGCGTTACTGTTTTGTTTCATGTTTCAGTGTACAGGGTGAGTCACTAACTGTTGCCACATTGAATAACTCCGAAAGTATGATAGGAGCTGAAACGTTTGTAGGACAAAAGTTGCATGGAACAACGGGGGCCTTAATATGACGTTTGTTTTTTGTTGCTAGGTGAGATCGCGTCAGAGATATGAAGGCCAACTTGGTTTTTTTAAATGGGGTGCTATAGTTTGGTACTTATTTTCTGATAGCGGTAATCAAGACGAATCCAATGATGTGTAACAGTAAGGTTTTTGAAGGTCAACGAAGGTCAAAAAGGTGGCATGAACGTCCATTTAAAATTGGTGTTAGGAGTGATGACCATTGGTATCAATGCAGTGTTGCAATCTTCGTATCATCGATTGAGTGGTACTCCTTATGAGTTCGGCACTTGTCGAAGCACATGCTCTGACAATTCTGTCTCGTATATCGTGCAGATAGTAAATATTCGCCGAATATGGCGTATCTATCTTACGTGCCATTGACGTGTAAACACCATGTGACGGTTTCGCAATAGAAATTTAATCGGACCGGTAAGAAAAGTTACTAACGAGGAAACGGAAATTGGTACTCTTGCTACTGTTGTTCGAGATCCTTGTGTTAATTCGCATCAAATTTCAAGGGAATCTGGCATGAGTTTTGCGAGGAGTTGGGCCCTGGCAGTCAGTGGCAACGCGTCTGGAGCGCAGCCCGGGCCAGCCGGTCGCCGGCTTGCAGCAGCAGTGAGCCCTGCGTGGACATGGCCCGCCCGCCCGCCCGTTGCCGCCACGCATCACTTAAGCCGGGCCTGACCTTTGGTGGGTTGTCGGTCGGTCGGTCGGTCGGTCGGTCCGAGGACACCTCCGTGCGGCGTGGTCGACTGGGCCGCTGGCGGTCTCTGCACAGTGTCGGGGTCTGTCTCGAGCTGTCCGATCGGTACGAGCATCGGCGCTCGCCGTCCCAGGGCGTGAAGGTTGAGTGGTTTGGAGCGTTACGTTGCTGGTTCCGGCGTTGCTGTTGTGGAGATTTTCCTGTGAGCAACAACGAGTGCAGTGTTCGAGATAGCCGCCGTCAGGTGGAATTTCATCAAATTAATTTATCCATAGTCAAGTGCACCAGCGGAATTTTCTGCCTTGTGGCCCTTAGTGTTCTGGTTACCTGCCATGGCCGCTAACGCAAATTCAGGCAGTGTTCATTTTGGGTGAAGTTAACCGTATAAATGCGTTTCGTAGTTAAGTGAACCAGTGGAATCTTTTGCCTTGTGACCGTTAGTGTTCTGGTCACATGCCCTGGTCGCTAACGTAGTTTTTAGGCAGTGTTTTTTATTCACCTGTTGTTGCTGCTCAATATGGTGTGTAGTTTTGGCAGCTCAGTTCACATTCTCGTTTGTTTGGGGATAGTGATACTTGTAATTTTTTGGAGGGCCTTGAATTCTCGTGTACTCTGTCGTGGCAAGCAAGCGGTCGGTCAGTCGGTCCGTGACTGTCCCTTGGTTGGGTTCGCAACGAATTAAGTGTATTTGGACTCACCACCTGTCTCGCCTAAGTGAACGAGGGCAGACCGATCCATTGGATACTCCTGAGTGCCGTTCTCTCAATTATCCTTTTGGCAGTGTTAATGTGGTTGTAATTTAACTGTATTTTATATTTTTGATTTGGCAAGGTTAGTTGTGGGCCTTCAGCCCTGAAAACATGTTCTCAGAGTTTCCTTCAAGTCCAAACATTATCGCCTTCGGCTCTTGAAAAGCTATTGTAATTTCCTCTGAAATATTTTACAAATTATTGTGGGCCTTCCACCGTTGGTGTTGCAAAAACGAAATTTTTGAAAATTTACCGATTGTCCCAACATATATTTCCTTAATTTTCAGAATTTAACTTTTCGTCCTTCAGCCATGTTATTGCGTTTGTTTATCTCTTTCTGTGCACCTTGTGGGCCATCGGTCCTGTTAGCATCTTAAAACATTGTGGCCTTCTGCCTTCAGTAATCATCACAGTATATTTGAAATTTTGAATATTTAATCTGGCGGCCTTCAGCCGCTCCGCATGCTGATCTCATATACGTATACGATTTATCTTATTCGTAAATTTAACTGTGTGTCACGTCTTTTCAAAATTTAACTTATTCTAAAGCATCTGTTTGGAGGCCTTCATCCGCGAAGCAAATTTCATTCTTTCAAAAGTGTATTTGTCAACTAAATGATAATAAATTACAATTGTGAAATGAATCCGACCGCAACTCCCTTGGCCCTTTCCACAATCCTAATTACCTCTTAGCCCTGTGTGATTTAGCGGGCGCTTCAATGGCTAGGAATGAGTTGCAGAGACAATTCCCAAATCGCTGTATTGGATGCGGAGGAGATGTGTCGTGGCCGGCTCGTTCGTCACACTTGACGCCTCTGGATTTTTTCTTGTGGGGAGTCGTAAAAGACATTGTTTACAAAGACGTTCCAAATACAGCTGAAGATATGCGAGAGAGAATTGTCAGAGCATGTGCTTCGATAAGTGCCGAAGTAATAAGGAATACCACTGAATCCATGATAAGTATATTGCAGCAGTGCATTGATACGAATGGTCATCAGTTCGAACACGTTCTGTAAATGGACTTTATGGCACCTTCTCGACCTTCCTTGACCTCACATAATTGGATTCGTCTCGATAGCTGCTATCAGAATGTAAGAACCAAACTATAGCAACCCACTAAAAAAAAAAAATAAAAAATAAAATAAAAGAAATAGTTGACCTTCATATCTCTGAAGCGACCCCACCTAGTACTAGTAACAAAAATCCAACGTCATATTATGGCCCCCGTTTTCCCATGCAACTTCTGTCTCACAAACGTTTCAACTCCTATCATACTTTCGGAGTTATTCTTCGTGGCAATAGTTACTGACTCACCCTGTATACAGTTATGCACGGCAGTGACTTGTTCATTATATTCTTCTCTTTTCTGTTTGTCTTTACGATTACCACTACGAGTTCTGCCTTAGTTTCTGGTGAATGAAAGTGTATGTTTCTTATTGAAATAAGTTATTGGCAAAATTCATTCAACATACCTTATGTCATTTCCTGCCCTTTACTATTTCGAAACATTAAATTTAAATGTGGCCACTGTAATTGTATTAGTGGAAGCTAGTGTGGTTTTGCTTAACGCCATTAACTTATTTCCATTCTTAACTGCCATTAATTGATCTATCGCTCAACGCAACCTGCTCGTAGTTTATCTTGTTTCGAAGTCCGATACCGCTTTACTGTCCGCCCCCGGTAGCTAGAGTCGCCTTGCGCGTCGAGCGAGCAGGTTGTCGTTAACTTCCGCCTGTGCCGCAGCGCCGCTTGTGTCGAAGCTACTCTGTCTTGTTGGTGTATCGGCCGGAGTCACATCGTAGTTGCGTAGCGGAGTTTGTTGTCGTTTTCCTCTTGGCGGCGGTGTCTTCTGCCTGCGCCATGGTGTCTGTCGAGTCTCCTAAATCTGTTCCTCGTCGAGCTACTGTTCGTTTCAGTTTTGACAAGAGTACGCGTCATGTTCAACCTGGCTCCTTAGAAATTCACGATTGGTTTGCTGATATTACCCGTGTTACACCTGATCAGATAGATACTGCTTACTTTGATTCTGATTTGTATGCATTCTTTGTGAAGTTTTATGATCCTGTTCAAGTGGAAAGACTTCTCTCCCGGGTTGGTTCTAAAGTGTTGTTTATACATCGCGATGGTTCTGATAGTCAAGTCCTCCTTGAAAATGCGGCACTGAAGTATACTCCAGTTAGAATTTATAACCTTCCTCCTGAAGTGGACGATTCATTTCTTAAAAGAACGTTGCTTCCGTTTGGAATCATACGGCATATTCGATGGGATCGCTGGTCAGCACAACATCGCTTGCAGTGTTTTAATGGTATCCGGACTGCGGACATGTGCGTTAAAAAGAATAATCCTTCCCATTTGACTGTTTGTGGTTACCGCATCCTTGTTACGTATACAGGGCAAGAAGGAACTTGTTTTCTCTGTAACGAAAGCGGTCATCTCAGATCTGACTGCCCTCGCCGTACTACTGTTCTGACGTCTTATCAAAAACGTCTTCCTTTAACGTTAGCAGACATAGTAACTTCGCAGTCAGCTGTCAGTCAGTCTCCAGCTTTAAGCGATGTAGGGGCAACATTACCCCCTACTCCTCGCGAATTTCCACCGTTACCGACGCGTACCAGTGCGGTCTCTGTCCACCATGGGACGACGGCTCCTGCAGCACACGTCGAACGCCGGCGGACTGAGGATGGTACAGATTTCGAGGACGCCCCACTCCAGTCTCGTTCTTCTGACACGGCGTTGATAGAGGGTGCGCCTTCTGGCGGTAATGAGTTGTCTGCTGATGTTAATTGTCATTCCAGTATTACCAGAGAGGATGTAGGTGCTTCTGTTGACGTTGAAATGTGCGTTCAATATGCGTCCCCCACTTCACCCGTCGACGTGACGGTTCCCGTGGGTTCCGTTGTTCCCGCAGAGACGACGCCTGCTGGCCAGCCTTTCCAGTGTTCCAGTGCAGCGCCACCCCTCCTCCACGCTGAGACGGTCGAGCAACAGGACTCTACGGGTTCTCTTCCTGATGTTCAGGAGATGCCACCCGACACCGGCACTGCATTACCTGTCTCTTCTGTACCTGATGTTGCTGTTGGTCGTTCTGAGTTGTGTTCCCCGATTTCCTATAAGTGCGGTGACGATGGCTCCTCTGTCAAATCGGAGCTTGACGTGCCCCCAACCCCTCCACATCAAGAGTGTATAGTTTCACGGAGTGGTGTGAAACAGCGTTTTCAACCTGCCCGTGCCGCGGTGCGTCGTAAAAAGAAAAGCGAGGATTCCTCGGCGTCAGGTGGGGAGGACTAGAATTATACCTTCATTTTCCCGCCTACGGGACTTCGAAACGCGAGATGGTGGTCGCGGTATAGGCTGTAGTTTTCATGACCTCACCTTAATTTCTCTTTACGCTCCGGCTGGATCCGGTCGTTCATCCGATCGCGCGCGGTCCTATAAGAAAGAAGTTGTTTATTTACTCCGACGGAACCCGCGCAAGGTTTTGTTAGAGGGCGATTTTAACTGCGTCTTACACCGTGTTGATCAGACCCCCAGTTATACATTTTGTCGTGAACTTAATGATATGGTGACGTCCTTGCATCTCCTGGATGCTTGGGTTTGCAGGTACCCTACAATGGTGCAGTTTACGCTTTTTACCGCTACTTCAAGTAGCCGACTGGACCGCTTTTATATATCTGCCCCCAAATGTAGTCAGCTTCCATCCCCCCCCCCCTCCCCCATTCGGGTTCGGGGGTAAGAATAGGCCCGAGGTATTCATGCCTGTCGTAAGAGGCGACTAAAAGGAGTCTCAAACGTTTCGGCCTTAATGTGATGCTCCCCTCTTGGGTTTGACCTCCATTTTTCCAAATTTCCGTTGTTAGTGCGTGCCATTTGGGGAAGGACGCCTACGTGGTGTTTTTCTATTGGTCCATCATGCACCACCATCTTCCATGCTACCTATTGTCGTGTGGCGGGATTTACACCCAACGTCTTCTGGGTTGCCTCCTTCTCGTCTTGTGCACAATCCCCTTCTTAGCGCCCACGACAACTGTGGACCCTTTCAACACCTAAAATCCAGCATGGTAGCCAGTCCGTTGTGGTGCGGTCGTCAAGTACCATCTTGGCGGTAGCCCCCTGACCATGCAGGGATCGCGCAAGGTTTTGTTAGAGGGCGATTTTAACTGCGTCTTACACCGTGTTGATCAGACCCCCAATTATACATGCCGGAGCTGTTTCCTCCCCATGCATGCCAAGGAGTATGTGCCCATCTTGTCTGGGGCACGGGGACTGGGCAACGGGATATCGGCGAGGTACCCTTTGCTTTGGCTGGGTGGCGCCCTTGGGGAGAGCCCTCGTACGGAGTAGGTGGCATCTGAGCGGATGTGGCGCAATGAAGCGCAATAAATCGAACCAACCTGGTGGTCGCACGGCCACCAGCGTCTCTAAGCGAGGCAGCGTTGACTTTGATGCTGCGCAATATGACCCTCAGTCATTCCCCTCGTTGGCTGCGCCGTGGGAGGGACGCAGATCTAGTGCCAAGCGGGAGCCTTACGTACCACAATATCTTGTCTGCAGCAGGACTGATGGTGACTCCTTTCTTACGACGAAGCCTCTGTTTTTTTGTGGAACACCTGGAGGATAAGTTTGGGGAAGTGGCGGTGTTGTCTAAAATGAGGAATGGGTCCATCCTCCTCAAGACGTCCTCCCCAGCCCAGTCACGAGCATTGCTCTTGTGTGATAGGCTGGGTGACGTCCCTGTTACCGTCGTTCCCCACAGTAGCTTAAATATGGTCCAGGGGATTATTTACCATCGTGACCTATTGTTACAATCCGACGACGAGCTGAGAGCCGACTTGGAACGACGTGGTGTACATTTTGTCCGTCGTGTACATAGAGGACCCAAGACTAACAGGGTGGCCACCGGTGCCTTTATCTTGGCTTTCAAGGGTGATGTCTTGCCCGAGAAGGTCAAGGAAATGGTTTACCGTTGTGACGTCAAGCCATACGTCCCTTCCCCAATGCGGAGCTTCCAGTGCTGGAAGTTTGGGCATATGTCCTACCGTTGCCCATCCAGCGCCACATGTCGAGATTGCGGACGCCCCTCTCATCCCGATTCTCCATGTGCGCCTCCGCCTGTATGTGTCAACTGTGTGGAGCACCACTCTCCATGGTCGCCGGATTGCCCCGTTCTTCATAAGGAGCGGAAGATAATGGAATTTAAGACCCTGAACCGGCTTACTCCCCCCAGTGGCTTCGGGGGCTAGAATAGGCCCGCGGTATTCCTGGCTGTCGTAAGAGGCGACTAAAGGGTTGTCTCAAATGTTTCGGCCTTATATGCTGGTCCCCTCTCGGGTTTGACCTCCATCTTTCTAAATTATTCCGAAGAGCGAGGCAATTGGGGAAGGGCGCCTTACATGGTGCACTGTATCCGTCGTGCATTGAGACCTTTAGCCGGCTTTCTTCGTCGTTGCAATGGTGTCCCACTCGTTTTCCATCTCTTGTGTCGGGAAGACGTTAGAACGCATGGTCAACCGTCGCCTGGTTTGGCTGCTGGAAACCAGGCAGCTCCTTAGCCCCTCGCAGTGTGGCTTTCGGAGATGTCGTTCAACTATAGACAACTTGACCCTGCTTGAGGCGGCCATCCAGCAGGCCTTCCTACGTAACAAGCATTGACTCGGTGTCTTCTTTGACATTCATAAGGCGTATGACACTACTTGGCGCCGCCATATCCTCAATCAACTCCGTGACTGGGGTTTTCGTGGCCGTCTCCCCATCTTCATTCGGTCCTTTCTTTCCCACCGCCTCTTTCGATATAGGGTTGGTAATGTGCTATCTGATTTGTATGTGCAGGAGAATGGTGTTCCTCAGGGAAGCGTTTTAAGTGTCACCCTCTTTGCCGTCGCCATTAACAGTATCACGTCCACTGTACGGAGTCCTGCCCCATGCTCCTTGTTTGTGGACGATTTTGCTGTTTTCTGTTCTTCCTCCAGTCTTGTCACTGCTAGTCGGCAGTTGCAGCTTACGATACAGCGATTAGAGGCATGGACTGCGAAGACGGGTTTTACCTTTTCTGCAGACAAATGTGTGTGTGTTCATTTTAATCGTTCTCGACGTCTTTTTACCTCCCCTGAATTGCGTCTGAGGTACACCATTCTTCCTTTTAGAGACACTGTGAGGTTCCTGGGCCTCACTTTTGATTCCCAGTTGTCGTGGTTGCCTCACCTTAAAGACCTCAAGGTGCGGGCCCTGAAGGCGCTAAATATTTTTAAGTGTCTGAGCCATCGGTCCTGGGGAGCAGATCGGGCGCGTCTACTGCAGTTTTATAGGGCTTTCGTCCGATCGCGTCTTGAGTATGGTTGCACCGTGTATGGGTCCGCACAGCCTTCGTATCTGAAGATCCTTGACGCAGTACACCATGAGGGTATCAGGCTGGCCACTGGTGCCTTCCGTACCAGTCCCATCCCCAGCCTGTGTGCTGAGGCAGGGGAACCGCCGCTCGCCATCCGGCGGAAACTCCTCATGGTGCGGCGGGTGTGTCAATTCCTTGCCTGTCCTACCTCCCCTGCGTACCCTACCGTTGCCCGACCGCCTATGGAACGTCTCTTTTCCAGTCGTCCCAGGGCAACGAGACCATTTGGGATTCGTGCCAAGCATTTGCTTGAGTCCCTTGGTGTCGAGCGTGTGGCCCCCCAACGACAAGGTTTTACTCGCCTGCCTCCCTGGTTGCTCCAGAGGCCCAGCGTCCTTTTAGACTTGTCGGAGTACCGGACGAGCTGCACTGCTGCGTTTGTTTGTACCTCCTTATTTTATGATATTTTAAACCAGCATCCCGACCATGTACCAGTATTTACGGATGGCTCTAAACAGGGGGACTCTGTTGGTTGTACTGTTGTTTTCCCTGATCGAGTCGCCAAGTTACGGTTTCCTGCGGCGTTTACCATCTTTGATGCCGAATTGTTTGCGATCTTGCGGGCATTGGAGCAGATGAGATGTGTTCCCAGTCGTAAGTTCCTCATCTGTTCTAACTCCCTGAGTGCCCTTCAGACCATGCAACACTTGTACCCAGTGGATACGGTCGTCCAGAACATCCATGATGCCCTACTCCACCTGCAACGGCAGGGGAAGGAGGTTTCCTTCTGCTGGGTGCCGGGGCACGTGGGTATTAGGGGAAACGAACTGGCGGATGTGGCTGCCAAAGATGCGTGTTCCCTCCCTCACGTTGTTGCATGTGCCGTCCCCCTCCATGCTGTTACCTCCCTCCTGCGTTTTCGTGTTCTGCGTCAGTGGGACGAGGAGTGGCTGGCAGTCGGTGAAAATAAGCTGCGTCTGGTCAAGGCCACCCCGCAGCCATGACGTACGTCCTACCAGTCATGCAGGCGGGATGAGGTTCTCCTCACTCGCCTCCGCATAGGGCACAGTCCCTTAACGCATTGTTTTTTACTCCGGCGGGAGGACCCCCCAATCTGCAGTGCTTGCGGCGTCCAGATAACTGTCCGCCACATTTTACTTGACTGTCTTTTATTCTCTGACCAGAGGGCGGTGGTTTCTTTGCCACCGGATTTGCCCTCTATTTTACAAGATGACGCAACGACTGTAGTTAAGGTATTACGGTTTTGTGTCCTGTCCAGTTTGTTGCCTCGGATTTTAGGGAGAGGGCTTTAATGTGCTGCTGGGTGACTGGCTCACCCAGGTTTTAGGTAAGAGGTCAGCCAGTCACGATTACCTCCTTGTTTCCCTTCAGTTTCTGTTCTCTTTTCCTTGTTTCCCTTCCTTTTTAGTGTGTTCCTTCTCCTCTTGTTTTGCCTCTGTATGTGAGGCTTTGAAACTGCGTCAGGTCTGTGTCTTTTAGCCGTTCTCCTTGTTCCCTGTCTGTCTTAGTCCCTTCACTGCATGTGTTCCTGTTTTTATGCGTTTGGGCGCCCGTAAATCTCAAACACCCCCCACCCCCCACCCCCGACCCCCTTCTCCATCTCTTGGGCGAGGATACGTCCCCGGGTGCGATTACCACGCTGCACTATGCAGTGTTGCTGTCAACTGCGACGACGACCTTGGACATTTTTGCACCTAAGATCCAGCACGGTAGCCAGTCCGTTGTGGTGGAGCCGCCATGTACCCTCTTGGTTGTAGCCCCCTGACAACACAGGGATCGCTCTACTGATGCCTGCGCCGTTAACTCCCCACGTATGCCAAGGAGTAGATGCCCATCTCCCTGGGGCATCGGGACTACCGGCAATGGCCGTCCTGCCAGGTGGCTATTGCTGCGGCTGGGTGGCGCCCGAGGGGAGGGCCCTTGGTCGGAGTAGGTGGCATCAGGGTGGATGACACGCAATGAAGCGTGGCACGTCTTCTCTTGCTGGTGGACAGCCACCAGCAGTCTCTAAGCGTTCGAGGGCCCATTTTAAAGGTAACGTTTATGACCCCAAATCGTTCCCCTCCCTCGCCACCCCATGGGAGGAACGAAAGTCATTGAATGAAAGTGAGACGTATTCGCCCAGATATCTTGTCTGTACCAGAGCTGATGGGGAATCTTTTATATCCGTGAAGCCTCAGTTCTTTGTAGAGCATTCAGAGGACAAATTTGTGGAGGTGGAGGGCTTGTCCAAGATGCGGTCCGGATCGGTGTTGATAAAAACGGCATCCTCCGCCCAGTCGCGGGCCTTGCTCGCTTGTACTAAGCTGGGGGATGTCTCCGTCACTATCACGCCCCATAAAAGTCTGAATATGGTCCAGGGCATTATCTTCCACAGGGATCTCCTTTTACAGTCCGATGACGAGCTGCGCGCCAACTTGGAGCGCCGCGGTGTCCATTTCGTCCGGCGCGTCCACCGGGGTCCGAGGGATCGTGAAGTTGCCACCGGTGCCTTCATCTTGGCCTTCGAGTGTGACACGTCACCTGAGAAGGTCAAGGCGATGGTGTACCGAAGTGATGTCAAGCCATATATCCCTCCCCCGATGCGGTGCTTCAAGAGTTGGAAGTTCGGCCATATGTCTTCACGCTGTGCTTCCGACCTCGTCTGTCGCGATTGCGGTCGGCCATCCCATCCTCATCATCCCTGTGCCCCACCTCCAATCTGTGTGAACTGTGGTGCGCACCATCCGCCTTGCTCGCCAGACTGTCCGATTCTGCAGAAGGAGCGGAAGATCATGGAAATGAAGACTCTCGACTGCCTGACGTACACTGAGGCGAAGCGGAAATATGATCGGCTTCATCCAGTGTGCATGACAGCTTCTTATGCCGCAACTGTCACTCCTGCTACAGTTCCATCCGCTCCAGTCATCTCTCAGAGTCGCAGTCCCACACCTGCCCCCTTGATGGTGGGGGGCACTAAACCCACTGTTGCTCCTGCTCCATCTACTTCCTGAGCAACACCCCCCCAACCATCAGGGACATCAGTTCCCCCTTCCCAGCCGGAGAAGCATAAGACTTCTTCGGCTACTCTCGTAAGGAAGGGGTCCCTTGGGGACCTCCCTTCGCAAGTTCCGACTGGTTCCAAAGCCGACAGCCGCAAGTGGCTCAAACAACCGCCGATCCCTGGTCGTCGGGACACACGGTCGTCGTCTGTCCCAGAGACTGACCCAGTGACGCCCTGCCAGCTTGAACCACCAAAGGCACAGCGCGGGAAGCAGAAGAAGAAGAAACTCCCCAAGGCTACCGACATTGCGGTGGCACCCATTCCACCGCTTCCTACAATCTCTGCGTCTGAGGATGAGGTGGAGATTCTGGCGTCCGCTGAGGACATGGATCTCGCCAGTCCCTCGGACGCAATGGCTGGCTGTTGTACAGGTGGTGACTCAGTAGCAGCCCCCCCTGCGGGTTCGGGGGTAAGAATAGGCCCGCGGTATTCCTGCCTGTCGTAAGAGGCGACTAAAATGAGTCTCAACAGTTTCGGCTTTATGTGATGGTCCCCTCTCGGGTTTGACCTCCATCTTTCTAAATTATTCCGAAGAGCGAGCCAATTGGGGAAGGGCGCCTTACTTGGTGCCTTGTGTCCATGTTGTGTTTAGAACTTTCGCCATCTCCTTCGTCGTTGCATTGCCGTCCTACCCGCTCTCCATTGTTTGGGCATGGCTACGCTCTTGCGTACACTTTCTGCCAAACACTGTGCAGGGCCATTTTCTGCATTGACGGCGACCATGGACCACATGTCACCTAACATCCAGCACGGTAGCCAGTCCGTTGTGGTGGGGCCGCCATGTACCCTCTTGGTTGTAGCCCCCTGACAACACAGGGATCGCTCTACTGATGCCTGCGCCGTTAACTCCCCACGTATGCCAAGGAGTAGATGCCTATCTCCTTGGGGCATCGGGACTCCCGGCAATGGCCATCCTGCCAGGTGGCCTTTGCTGTGGCTGGGTGGCGCCCGTGGGGAGGGCCCTTGGTCGGAGTAGGTGGCATCAGGGTGGATGACACGCAATGAAGCGTGGCACATCTTCTCTTGCTGGTGGCCAGCCACCAGCAGTCTCTAAGCGTTCTAGGGCCCATTTCAAAGGTAACGTTTATGACCCCAAATCGTTCCCCTCCCTCGCCACACCATGGGAGGAACGACAGGCATTAAATGCAAGTGAGCAGTATTCGTCCAGATATCTTGTCTGTACCAGAGCTGATGGGGACTCTTTTATGTCCGTGAAGCCTCAGTTCTTTGTCGAGCATTTAGAGGACAAGTTTGGGGAGGTGGAGGGCTTGTCCAAGATGCGGTCCGGATCGGTGTTGATAAAAACGGCATCCTCCGCCCAGTCGCGGGCCTTGCTCGCTTGTTCTAAGCTGGGGGATGTCTCCGTCACTATCACGCCCCATAAAAGTCTGAACATGGTCCAAGGCATTATCTTCCACAGGGATCTCCTTTTACAGTCCGATGACGAGCTGCTCGCCAACTTGGAGCGCCGAGGTGTCCATTTCGTCCGGCGCGTCCACCGGGGTCCGAGGGATCGTCAAGTTGCCACCGGTGCCTTCATCTTGGCCTTCGAGGGTGACACGTTACCTGAGAAGGTCAAGGTGATGGTGTACCGTTGTGATGTCAAGCCGTATATCCCTCCCCTGATGCGGTGCTTCAAGTGTTGGAAGTTCGGCCACATGTCTTCACGCTGTGCTTCCGACCTCGTCTGTCGCGATTGCGGTCGACCATCCCATCCTGATCATCCCTGTGCCCCGCCTCCAATCTGTGTGAACTGTGGTGCGCACCATCCGCCTTGCTCGCCAGACTGTCCGATTCTGCAGAAGGAGCGGAAGATCATGGAAATAAAGGCGCTCGACCGCCTGACGTACACTGAGGCGAAGCAGAAATATGATCGGCTTCACCCAGTGCGAATGACAGCTTCTTATGCCGCAACTGTCACTCCTACAATTCCATCCTCTCCAGTCAGCTCTCAGAGTCGAAGTCCCACACCTGACCCCTTGATGGTGGGGGGCACTAAACCTCCTGTTGCTCCTGCTCCATCTACTTCAGGAGCAACACCCCCCCAACCATCGGGGACATCAGTCCCCACTTCCCAGCTGGAGCAGCGTAAGACTTCTTCGGCTACTCTCGTGCGGAAGGGGTCCCTTGGGGACCTCTCTTCACAAGTTCCGACCGGTTCCAAAGCCGACAGCCGCAAGTGGCTCAAACAACCGCCGGTCCCTGGTCGTCGGGACACACGGTCGTCGTCTGTCCCTGAGACAGACCCAGTGACGCCCTCCCAGCCTGAACCACCAAAGGCACAGCGCGAGAAGCAGAAGAAGAAGAAACTCCCCAAGGCCACCGACAATGCGGTGGCACCCATTCCACCGCTTCCTACAAGCTCTGCGTCTGAGGATGAGGTGGAGATTCTGGCGTCCGCTGAGGACATGGATCTCGCCAGTCCCTCGGACGCACTGGCTGGCTGTTCTCCAGGTGGTGACTCAGTAGCAGCAGGGGCCTCGGAGGCGTAATCTGCCTCCCCAGTCCCTCACGCCTTTCCCATCCATGGCTAATACCATCCTCCAGTGGAACTGCAGCGGTTTCTTCCACCATCTAGCTGAGCTCCGCCAACTTATCAGCCTTCATCCTTTCCTTTGCATTGCTCTGCAGGAAACTTGGTTTCCAGCACTGCGAACCCCCGCCCTCCGTGGCTATCGGGGTTATTTTAAGAACCGGGCAGCTTATGAAAGGGTGTCTGGTGGCGTCTGCATATATGTCCTTAACTCTCTACACAGCGAGTTTGTACCTCTACAAACAGCTTTAGAGGCTGTCGCTGTTCGGGTGTGGACGCCACAGGCTGTTACCGTCTGCAGTATTTACCTTCCACCGGATGGTGCTGTCGCACAGCATGTCCTGGCTGCTCTGATAGCACAACTGCCGCCACCTTTCTTCTTGCTGGGCGATTTCAATGCCCACAACCCTCTATGGGGTGGGACTGTCTCCGATGACCGCGGTCGTGCCGTGGAGCATTTGTTGGCTCAGTTCGACCTTAGCGTCCTGAACACCGGTGCTCCCACACATTTCAGTGTGGCCCACAGCTCGTTCTCGGCCATCAATCTCTCTCTTTGCAGCCCCGGCCTTGTCCCATCTCTCCACTGGAGAGTGCATCCTGACCTGTGTGGTAGTGACCATTTTCCCATCTATTTGTCACTGCCCCAGTCTCATTCATCTGGGCGCCTGCCCCGCTGGGCTCTCCACAGGGCTGACTGGTCGAGTTTCAATTCCGCGGCAACCGTTGAGTCTCCCCCGCAGGGTGACATTGACGATGTGGTCCGTGACTTAACCACGTCCATCATTTCGGCGGCCGAGGCTGCCATCCCCCGCTCTTCTGGACTCCCTCGGAGGAAGGCTGTACCCTGGTGGTCGCCGGAGATTGCTGAAGCTATTCGCGACCGTCGGCGGGCCCTCCAGCGTCATCGGCGGCACCCGTCTCTCGAGACCCTCATCGCCTTTAAGAGGCTCCGCGCCTTCGCCCGTCGTCTTATTACACGGCGTAAGCAGGAGTGCTGGGAGCGGTATGTTTCATCCTTGGGCTCTCGTGTCTCCCCCTCGCTCGTGTGGTCCCGGATACGGCGGATTTATGGACACCAGACCCCTATGGGTGTCGCTGGGATCTCCTTGGACGGCGCTGTCTGCACGGACGCTGCCGCCATTGCTGAACATCTTGCTGCGCACTTCGCTCAGAGCTCTGCGACTGCAACTTATCCCCCCACCTTTCGCTCTCTCAAGGAGCGTGCCGAGCGGACGCCGTTATCATTCCGCACGCGTCGTTCTGAAACATACAATGCTCCCTTCAGCGAGAGGGAATTCCTCGCTGCCCTCGCCGATTGCCCTGATACAGCACCAGGACCGGACTGCATCCACGCGCAGATGCTGAAGCATCTCTCCAGGGACTGCCAGAGACACATTCTCGCGGTATTTAACCGCATTTGGAGCGAAGGCGTGTTCCCGTCGCAATGGCGAGAGGGTCTTATTGTCCCCATCTTGAAGCCCGGTGCTGACCCGCTGGCGGTGGACAGCTATCGTCCCATTACCCTCACCAACGTTCAGTGCAAATTGCTCGAACGTATGGTGGGGCGGCGTTTGTGTTGGGTCCTTGAGTCACGCGGTCTTCTCGCTCCATCCCAGGGTGGCTTCCGTCGGGGCCGGTCTGCAGCGGACAATTTGGTGCGGCTGGAATCTGCAATCCGTACGGCCTTTGCCCGACGTCAGCATCTCGTTGCTGTATTTTTCGATCTGCGGAAGGCGTATGACACCACATGGAGGCATCATATCCTTGCTACGTTGCATGAGTGGGGTCTTCGTGGTCGGCTCCCGGCTTTTCTTCAAACCTTTCTATTGCACCGCTCTTTCCGGGTGCAAGTCGGTGCCGCCTCTAGTTCATCTTATACACAGGAAAATGGGGTCCCGCAGGGCTCGGTGTTGAGCGTGTCCTTATTTCTAGTGGCAATTAATGGTCTGGCTGCAGCCGTGGGGTCGTCGGTGTCTCCTTCTTTGTATGCCGACGACTTCTGCATCTCATTTAGCTCCACGACTACGGGAGTCGCCGAACGCAGGCTGCAGGTAGCCGTTCGGAAGGCAGCATCATGGGCTCTGACTCACGGTTTTCAGTTCTCTGCAGCCAAGACTCGAGTTATGCACTTCTGCAGGCGTTGGACGGTCCACCCTCATCCTGAACTTTACCTCGACGGCCACCTGCTTGAAGTGGTGGACACTTGCCGCTTCTTGGGACTCGTGTTTGATGCCCGGCTCACTTGGGTTCCTCACATTACTCAGCTGAAGCAAAAATGCTGGCGGCACCTCAACGCCCTCCGCTGCCTTAGCCACACGTCTTGGGGTGCAGATCTCTGCACGCTGCTGCGATTGTACAGAGCCGTTGTGCAATCTCGGCTTGATTATGGGAGCCTGGCCTATGCGTCTGCATCACCCTCAGTGTTGAAGTTGTTAGACCCCATCCACCACTGTGGGGTCCGGCTTGCAACTGGTGCTTTTCGTACCAGCCCCGTGGATAGTCTACTGGTGGAGGCCGGGGTTCCCCCGCTGCGGATTCGCCGCCATCGACTGCTCGCCGACTATGCTGTCCACGTGCATTGCTCGCCGGACCATCCCAATCGTCGCCTGCTTTTCCCTGCCATGGTCCTCCATCTGCCCGAACGGCGACCTAGGTCTGGGCTTTCCGTCGCTGTCTGCGTTCAGTCCCTGCTGTCGGAATTGGGTTCATTCCCTCCTCTGTCTCCCTTCCGGGTCCGTGCACCTACGCCTCCCTGGTGTTTGTCCCGGCCGTCCGTCCGTCTGGACTTGGCACAGGGACCAAAGGACTCGGTTTTGCCTGTGGCCCTCCGTCGCCAATTTCTTGCGCTCCTCGCTTCCTTTTCGGAATGCGAGACTGTCTACACCGATGGTTCCCTGGTTGATGGTCGCACTGCCTACGCTTTTGCTCACGCTGCCCACGTTGAACAGCGCTCCTTGCCGGCTGGCTGCAGTATTTTTACTGCAGAGCTGGTGGCCATATTGCGCGCTCTTGAGCATATGCGTTCCTGCTCAGGTACGTCCATTGTCATCTGCAGTGACTCCCTGAGCAGCCTCCAGGCCATCGACCGCTGCTATCCCTCATGTCCTCTGGTGTCCTCTATTCGGGAGTCTGTTTCCACCATTACCCGCTCTGGACGTTCGGTGGTCTTTGTTTGGACGCCGGGTCACGTTGGCATCCCAGGGAACGAACGTGTCAACAGGTTGGCCAAAGGGGCGATCGACACCCAAGTTTTGGAGATCGGCCTTACGGCTCGCGACCAGCAGCTGGTGTTGCGCCGTAAGGTTCTTGGGATGTGGGCTGCTGAGTGGCGTGGCATGACTGCCCCGAATAAACTGTGGGCTGTCAAGGAGACGACCGATGTGTGGCGTTCCTCCCTGCGGGCTTCTCGCAGGGACTCGATCGTCCTGTGTCGGCTGCGCATCGGCCATACCTACCTGACGCACGGCCATCTTTTGCGTCAGGAGGATCCCCCCCTGTGTCAGTGTGGGTCCCGGCAGACGGTTGCCCACATTTTATTGGAGTGTCCCCGACTGCGCACCCTCCGGCAGACTTTTAATCTCCCGGGCACTTTGCCTTTGATTTTATGCGACGATGCCTCAATGGCTGACAATGTTTTAAATTTTATCCGTGGTAGTCCTTTTTATGGTTCTATTTAGGGAGGTCCTGCACCTTTCCCATTCTGTGTCTTTTGTCCTCGTGTCTCTCCGAATTTGTTGCTGTTTTGGTTTTTAGTCTGCTGGTTGACTCTTTCCCTTTTTTGTCTTGCGGTCAGTCAACCAGTTTCCGGCCATCTTCTTTTCTTCTGTTTATTTCTGTCTGGTGTTTGTCTGTCCTCTTCTTGTCTGTAGTGTTAGTTGCTGCATTTGTGTTCTTTTAGTTTCGTTCCCCTTGGGGTTTTACCTGCTTCATGACTGTCTCGCCTGTTTTTGGAATGGGGGACTGATGACCTTAGCTGTTTAGTCCCCCTTAAACATCCCAACAACCAACCAATCAGTAGCAGCAGGGGCCCCGGAGGTGTAATCTGCCTCCCCAGTCCCTTCACGCCTTTCCCATCCATGGCCAATACCTTACTCCAGTGGAACTGCAGCGGTTTCTTCCACCATCTAGCTGAGCTCCGCCAACTTATCAGCCTTCATCCTTTCCTTTGCATTGCTCTGCAGGAAACTTGGTTTCCAGCAATGCGAACCCCCGCCCTCCGTGGCTATCGGGGTTATTTTAAGAACCGGGCAGCTTATGAAAGGGTGTCTGGTGGCGTCTGCATATATGTCCTTAACTCTCTTCACAGCGAGTTTGTACCTCTACAAACAGCTTTAGAGGCTGTCGCTGTTCGGGTGTGGACGCCACAGGCTGTTACCGTCTGCAGTATCTACCTTCCACCGGATGGTGCTGTCGCGCAGCATGTCCTGGCTGCTCTGATAGCCCAACTGCCGTCACCTTTCTTGTTGCTGGGCGATTTCAATGCCCACAACCCTCTATGGGGTGGGACTGTCTCCGATGGCCGCGGTCGTGCCGTGGAGCATTTGCTGGCTCAGCTCGACCTTAGCCTCTTGAACACCGGTGCTCCCACACATTTCAGTGTGTCCCATGGCACGTTCTCGGCCATCGATCTCTCTCTTTGCAGCCCCGGACTTGCCCCATCTCTCCACTGGCGAGTGCATCCTGACCTGTGTGGTAGTGACCATTTTCCCATCTATTTGTCACTGCCCCAGTGTCATTCATCTGGGCGCCTGCCCCGCTGGGCTCTCCACAGGGCTAACTGGCCGGCTTTTACTTCCACGAAACCATTGAGTCTCCCCCACAGGGTGACATTGACGAGGTGGTCCGTGTCTTAACCACGTCAATCATTTCGGCGGCCGAGGCTGCCATCCCCCGCTCTTCTGGACTCCCTCGGAGGGAGGCTGTACCCTGGTGGTCGCCGGAGATTGCTGAGGCTATTCGCGACCGTCGGCGGGCCCTCCAGCGTCATAGGCGGCACCCGTCTCTCGAGACCCTCATCGCCTTTAGGAGGCTCCGTGCCTTCGCCCGTCGTCTTATTACATGGCGTAAGCAGGAATGCTGGGAGCGGTATGTCTCACCCTTGGGCTCCCGTGTCTCCCCCTCGCTCGTGTGGTCCCGGATACGGCGGATTTATGGACACCAGACCCCTATGGGTGTCCCTGGGTTCTCCTTGGACGGCGCTGTCTGCACGGACGCTGCCGTTCCGCAAGACTTCTGCATCTCATTTAGCTCCACGACTACGGGAGTCGCCGAACGCAGGCTGCAAGTCGCCGTTCTCAAGGCTGCATCATGGGCTCTGCCTCATGGTTTTCAGTTCTCTGCAGCCAAGACTCGAGTTATGCACTTCTGCAGGCGTTGGACGGTCCACCCTCATCCTGAACTTTACCTCGACGGCCACCTGCTTGAAGTGGTGGACACTTGCCGCTTCTTGGGACTCGTGGTTGATGCCCGGCTCACATGGGTTCTTCATATTACTCAGCTGAAGCAAAAATGCTGGCGGCACCTCAACGCCCTCTGCTGCCTGAGCCATACGTCTTGGGGTGCACATCGCTGCACGCAGTTGCGATTGTACAGAGCCCTTGTGCAGTCCCGGCTTGATTATGGGAGCCTGGCCTATGGGTCTGCATCACCCTCAGTGTTGAAGTTGTTAGACCCCATACACCACTGTGGGGTCTGGCTTGCAACTGGCGCTTTTCGTACCAGCCCCGTGGATAGTCTACTGGTGGAGGCCGGGGTTCCCCCGCTGCGGATTCGCCGCCATCGACTGCTCGCCGACTATGCTGTCCACGTGCATTGCTCGCCAGGCCATCCCAATCGTCGCCTGCATTTCCCTGCCTTGATCGTCCATCTGCCCAAACGGCGACCTAGGTCTGGGCTTTCCGTAGCTGTCCGCGTTCAGTCCCTGCTGTCGGAACTGGGTTCATTCCCTCTTCCGCCTCCCTTCTGGGTCCGTGCACCTACGCCTCCCTGGTGTTTGTCCCGGCCGTCCGTCCATCTGGACTTGGCACAGGGACCCAAGGACTCGGTTCCGCCTGTGGCCCTCCGTCGCCGTTTTCTTGCGCTCCTCGCCTCATTTTCGGACTGTGAGACTGTCTATACTGATGGTTCCCTGGTTGATGGTCGCACTGCCTAAGCTTTTGCTCATGTTGCCCATGTTGAGCAGCGCTCCTTGCCGGCTGGCTGCAGTATTTTTACTGCAGAGCTGGTGGCCATATTGCGCGCTCTTGAGCATATGCGTTTCTGCTCAGGTACGTCCATCGTGATCTGCAGTGACTCCCTGAGTAGCCTCCAGGCCATCGACCGCTGCTATCCCTCCTCTCCTCTGGTGTCCTCTATTCGGGAGTCTGTTTCCGCCATTGCCCATTCTGGTCGTTCGGTGGTCTTGGTTTGGACGCCAGGTCATGTAGGCATCCCGGGGAACGAACGTGTAGACAGGCTGGCCAAAGGGGCTATCGACGCCCCAGCTTTGGAGATCGGCCTCCCAGCTCGAGATCAGCAGCTGGTGTTGCGCCGTGAGGTGCTTGGGGTGTGGTCTGCTGAGTGGCGAGGCATGACATCCCCGAATAAACTGCGGGCTGTCAAGGAGACGACCGATGTGTGGCGCTCCTCCCTGTGGGCTTCTCGCAGGGACTCTGTCATCCTGTGTCGGCTACGCATAGGCCATACCTACCTGACGCACGGTCATCTTTTGCGTCGGGAGGATCCCCCTCTGTGTCGGTGTGGGTTTCGGATGACGGTCGCCAACATTTTGCTGGAGTGTCCCCGACTGCGCACCCTCCGGCAATTTTTGAATCTCCCGGTCACTTTGCCTTTGATTTTATGCGATGATGCCTCCATGGCTGACAATGTTTTAAATTTTATCCGTGGTAGTCCTTTTTATGGTTCTCTTTAGGGGGGTCGTGCACCTTTCCCATTCTGTGTCTTTTGTCCTCGCGTCTCTCCAAATTTGTTGCTGTTTTGGTGTATAGTCTGCTGGTTGACTCTTTCCCTTTTTTGTCTCGCGTTCTGTCAACCAGTTTCTGGCCATCTTCTTTTCTTCTGTTTCCTCTGTCTGGTGTTTGTCTGTACTCTTCGTGTCTGTAGTGTTCGTTGCTGCATTTGTGTTATTTTAGTGCCTGGTGGGAGTCTCCTTCCCCTTGGGGTTTTCCCTGCTTCGTTCATTTAAGTCTCGCCTGTTTTTGGAATGGGGGACTGATGACCTTAGCTTTTTAGTCCGCCTTAAACATCCCAACAACCACCACCTCCCTCTACAAACAGCTTTAGAGGCTGTCGCTGTTAGGGTGTGGACGCCGTGGGCTATTACCGTCTGCAGTCTTTACCATCCACCGGACGGTGATGTTGCACTGCCTGTCCTGACTGCACTGATAACCCAATTGCCGCCACCTTTCTTGTTGCTGGGCGATTTCAGTGCCCACAACGCTCTATGGGGTGGGACTGTCCCTGATGACCGCGGTCGTACCGTGGAGCATTTGTTGGCTCAGCTTGACCTTAGCCTCTTGAACACCGGTGCTCCCACGCATTTCAGTGCGGCCCATGGCTCGTTCTCGGCCATCGAACTCTCTCTTTGCAGCCCCGGACTTGTCCCATCCCTCCACTGGAGAGTGCATCCTGACCTGTGTGGTAGTGACCATTTTCCCATCTATTTGCCGCTGCCCCAGTGTCATACTTCTCGGCGCCTGCCCCGCTGGGCTCTCCACAGGGCTGACTGGCCGGCTTTTACTTCCGCTGCAACCATTGAGTCTCCCCCACAGGGTGACATTGACGAGGTGGTCCGTGTCTTAACCACGTCAATTATTTCGGCGGCCGAGGCTGCCATCCCCCGCTCTTCTGGACTCCGTCGGCGGAAGGCTGTCCCCTGGTGGTCGCCAGAGATTGCTGAGGCTATTCGCGACCATAGGCGGGCTCTCCAGCGTCATAGGCGGCACCCGTTTCTAGAGACCCTCATCGCCTTTAAGAGGCTCCGTGCCTTGGCCCGTCGCCTTATCGCAGAGCGTAAGCAGGAGTGCTGGGAGAGGTATGTCTCATCCTTGGGCTCCCGTGTCTCCCCCTCGCTCGTGTGGTCCCGGATCCGGCGGATTTATGGATACCAGACCCCTATGGGTGTCCCTGGGATCCCCTTGGACGGCGCTGTCTGCACGGACGCTGCGCCATTGCTGAACACCTTGCTGCGCACTTTGCTCAGAGCTCTGCGACTGCAACTTATCCCCCCGCCTTTCGCTCTCTCCAGGTACGAGCCGAGCAGACGCCGTTATCATTCCACACACGTCGTTCTGAAAAATACAATGCTCCTTTCAGCGAGAGGGAATTCCTCGCTGAACTCGCCGACTGCCATGATACGGCACCAGGACCAGACTGCATCCACGCACAGATGTTGAAGCATCTCTCCAGGGACTGCCAGAGACACATCCTCACCATCTTTAACCGCATTACGAGCGAGGGCGTGTTCCCGTCGCAATGGCGAGAGGGTCTTATTGTCCCCATCTTGAAGCCCGGTGCGGACCCACTGGCGGTGGACAGCTATCGTCCCATTACCCTCACCAACGTTCAGTGCAAATTGCTCGAACGTATGGTGGGGTGGCGTTTGTGTTGGGTTCTTGAGTCGCGCGGTCTCCTCGCTCCATCCCAGGGTGGCTTCCGTTGGGGCCGGTCTGCAGCGGACAATTTGGTGCGGCTGGAATCTGCTATCCGTACGGCCTTTGCCCGACGTCAGCATCTCTTTGCTGTATATTCTGATCTGCGGAAGGCGTATGACACCACATGGAGGCATCACATCCTTGCTACGTTGCATGAGTGGGGTCTTCGTGGTCAGCTCCCGGCTTTTCTTCAAACCTTTTTATTGCGCCGCTCTTTCTGGGTGCAAGTGGGTGCCGCCTCTAGTTCATCTTATATACTGAAAAATGGGGTCCCGCAGGGCTCGGTGTTGAGTGTCTCCTTATTTCTAGTGGCCATTAATGGTCTGGCTGCAGCCGTGGGGTCGTCGGTGTCTCCTTCTTTGTATGCCGACGACTTCTGCATCTCATTTAGCTCCACGACTACAGGAGTCGCCGAACGCAGGCTGCAAGTAGCCATTCGCAAGTCAGCATCATGGGCTCAGACTCACGGTTTTCAGTTCTCTGCAGCCAAGACTCGAGTTATGTACTTCTGCAGGCGTTGGACGGTCCACCCTCATCCTGAACTTTACCTCGACGGCCACCTGCTTGAAGTGGTGGACACTTGCCGCTTCTTGCGACTCGTGTTTGATGCCCGGCTCTCATGGGTTCTTCATATTACTCAGCTGAAGCAAAAACTCTGGCGGCACCTCAACGCCCCCCGCTGCCTGAGCCACACGTCTTGGGGTGCAGATCGCTGCACGCTGTTGCGATTGTACAGAGCCCTTGTGCAGTCCCAGCTTGATTATGGGAGCCTGGCCTATGGGTCTGCATCACCCTCAGTGTTGACCATGTTAGACCACATACACCACTGTGGGGTTCGGCTTGCAACTGGCGCTTTTCGTACGAGCCCCATGGATAGTCTCCTGGTGGAGGCCGGGGTTCGCCCACTGCGGATTCGCCGCCATCGACTGCTCGCCGACTATGCTGTCCACGTGCATTGCTCGCCAGGCCATCTCAATCGTCGCCTGCTTTTCCCTGCCTTGGTCGTCCATCTGCCCAAACGGCGACCTCGGTCTGGGCTTTCCATAGCTGTCCACGTCAAGTCCCTGCTGTCGGAACTGGGGTCATTCCCTCTTCTGCCTCCCTTCCAGGTCCGTGCACCTACGCCTCCCTGGTGTTTGCCCCCGCCGTGCGTCCGTCTGGACGTGGCAGAGGGACCCAAGGACTCTGTTCCGCCTGTGGCCCTCCGTCACCGTTTTCTTGCGTTCCTCGCCTCATTTTCGGGCAGTGAGACTGTCTTCACTGATGGTTCCCTGGTTGATGGTCGCACTGCCTACGCTTTTGCTCACGCTGCCCATGTTGAGCAGTGCTCCTTGCCGGATGGCTGCACTATTTTTACTGCAGAGCTGGTGGCCATATTGCGCGCTCTTGAGCATATGCGTTCCTGCTCAGGTACGTCCATAGTGATCTGCAGTGACTCCCTGAGTAGCCTCCAGGCCATCGACCGCTGCTATCCCTCTTCTCCTGTGGTATCCTTTATTCGGGAGTCTGTTTCCGCCATTACCCTCTCTGGTCGTTCGGTGGTCTTTGTTTCGACGCCAGGTCACGTTGGCATCCCGGGGAAGAAAGTGTCGACAGGCTGGCCAAAGGGGCGATCGGCGCCCCAGCTTTGGAGATCTGCCTCCCAGCTCGAGATCAGCAGTTGGTGTTGCACCGTAAGGTGCTTGGGATGTGGGCTGCTGAGTGATGTGGCCTGACGACCGATGTGTGGCGGTCCTCCCTGCGGGCTTCTTGCAGGGTTTCTGTAATCCTGTGTTGGCTGCGCATAGGCCATACCTACCTGACGCACGGCCATCTTTTGCGTCAGGAGGATCCCCCCCTGTGTCGGTGTTCGTCCCGGCTGACGGTCGCCCACATTTTGTTGGAGTGACCCTGACTGCGCACCCTCCGGCAATCTTTTAATCTCCCGGGCACTTTGCCTTTGGTTTTATGCGACAATGCCTCCATGGCTGACGATGTTTTAAATTTTATCCGTGGTAGTCCTTTTTATGGTTCCATTTAGGGGGGTCCTGCACCTTTCCCTTTCTGTGTCTCTTGTCCTCGTGTCTCTCATTTTTGGTTGCAGATTTTAGTGTGTAGTCGGTTGGTTGACTCTTTCCCTTTTTTTGTTCTCGTGGTCAGTCAACCAGTTTCTGGCCATCTTCTTTTCTTCTGTTTCTTTCTGTCTGGTGTTTGTCTGTACTCTTCTTGTCTGTAGTGTTCGTTGCTGCATTTGTGTTCTTTTCGTGCTTGGGGGGGAGTCTCCTTCCCCTTGGGGTTTTACCTCCTTCGTGACTGTCTCGCCTGATTTTTTTTGGAATGGGGGACTGATGACCTTAGCTGTTTAGTCCCCCTTAAACATCCCAACAACCACCACCACCACCTCTAGGTTGTAGCCCCCTGACAACACAGGGATCGTACTGCCGATGCCAGAGCTGACACCTCCCCACGTAAGCCAATGAGTCGATGCTCGTCTCTCTGGGGCATCAGGACTCCCGGCAACGGCCATCCTGCCAGGTAGCCTTTGCTGTGGCTGGGTGGCGCCCGTGGGGATAGCCCCTGGTCGGAGTGGGTGGCATCGGGGCGGATGCCCCGCAATGAATCGGGTGAAGTCTCAATCCAGAGGTCGCACGATCGCCAACGTCTCTAAGCGCGGTAAGACAGAATTTAATGCTGTGACATATAACCCTAAATCGTTCCCTTCCCTAGCCACGCCATTGGAGGAACGTAGGGCTGAGGACAGACCGGAGCCGTATTCACCGCGATACCTTGTGTGCAGCAGAACCGACGGGGATTCGTTTTTGGGGACTAAGCCTCTCTTCTATGTTCACCATCTTGAAGATAAGCTTGGGGAAGTGGCATCTGTTTGCAAAATGAGGAGCGGGGCTATTTTGATACAAGCAGTTTCATCTGCACAGTCACGAGCATTACTCGCCTGTGAGAAGCTCGGTGACATCCCCATTCATGTCACTCCCCATAAGTCCTTATATTTGATCCAGGGGATTATTTTTCATAAAGATCTTCTGCTACAGTCTGATGACGAGCTACGGGACAACCTGGCACGACGAGGTGTGCACTTTGTCCGTCGTGTCTTTAGGGGGCCCAAGGATAATAGGGTCGCTACCGGTGCCTTCATCCTGGCCTTTGAGGGTGACTGCTTGCCTGATGAGGTCAAGGTCATGATCTACCGGTGCGATGTCAAGCCCTATGTCCCACCCCCTATGCGATGCTTCCAGTGCTGGAAGTTCGGACATATGTCCTCCAGATGCACTGCCAGCCCCACGTGTCGTGATTGTGGACGACCTTCACATCCTAATGCTCAATGTGCTCCGCCTCCCACCTGCGTTAACTGTTGGGAGCATCATTCTCCCTGCTCGCCAGACTGTGCAGTCTATCAACGAGAGCGGAAGATACAAGAAATTAAGACCTTGGACCGTTTAACTTACCAAGAGGCAAAGAAGAGGCTAGAACGACTCAACCCCACACATCTGTTGAGGAGTTATGCTACCGTCACACTGCCGCCACCAGCTCCTGCACAGACTCCCTTCTCCGTTGGCCCACAGAGAAATCCAGTAACGTCTGCCCCACCCCTGGGACAGGGCACTCTCTCTTCCACTGCTCCCAAAACACCCAGTTTGGGAGCAGTGCGCCCCCAGCAACCGGGGACGTCAGTCCCCACCTCTCAGCCGGAGCGGCGACAGCCCTCTCCGGCTCCTCAGCCGGGGAAGCGACAGCTCTCTCCTGCTACTCAGCCGGAGACGCAACAGCCTCCTCCGGCCTCACTTGTTCGGAAGGGATCCCTTGGGGGAGTCCCTTCCAAGGACTTCTCCAGTGTCTCACAAGACTCTAGCCAGTGGCTTAAGAAGCCACCAGCTGCTGGTCGAAGGGCTTCACGCTCTTCCTCTGTTCCTGATAATGCATCAGGAAAGCCCTCCCAGCATGCCAACCCTCCTCCCAAAGACAAGAGAGAGAAGAGGAAGCTCTCCAAGAAGGATAAGGACCCAGTGGTTCCCGCACCAACGCTTCCTGTCGGCTCAGCCTCTGAGGATGAGATCGAGATCTTTGCGTCCCCTGATGACCTGGATCTCGCCGTCTCCTCAGAAATGATGGCGGTAGCGGCGTCCGTCACTGTCGGTGGCAACATGTGACCCTGCAAAGTAAATTGCCTTTTCAGTGCCTGAATGCCCCTACAGGACACGCTTTGTACAATCCTCCAGTGGAATTGTGGCAGTTATTTTAGCCATCTACCTGAGCTACGTCAGCTTCTAAGCATGACACCTGCTTTCTGCATTGCCCTCCAGGAAACCTGGTTCCCGGCAATGCGGACCCCTGTCCTTCGTGGATACAGGGGTTATTACTGCAACCGTCGCACTTACAATTATGTGTCAGGTGGAGCCTGCGTGTATGTCCTTACCTCTGTATATAGTGCTCCTGTGCCCCTTCAAACATCATTGGAAGCTGTGGCTGTCCGCGTAAGGACTACCCAGGACATAACCATCTGCAGTATCTATCTCCCTCCAGGTGGTACAGTCTCCTTGACCGAATTGGCTGCACTTGTCGCCCAACTTACCACGCCTTTTCTTCTCCTTCGGGATTTTAACGCCCACAATCCCCTGTGGGGTGGATCGAAGATTACTGGCCGAGGCAGAGATGTCGAGAATCTCATCTCGCAACTCGACCTCTGCCTCTTAAGCACTGGCGCTGCCACGCATTTCAGTGTGGCGCATGGCACGTTCTCGGCCATAGGTCTGTCGTTCTGTAGCCCAAGGTTTGTACCATCGGTCCACTGGAGCGTCCATGACGACTTGTGTGGTAGTGACCATTTTCCCATCTTCCTTTCACTACCCCAGCGTCGATCCCATGAACGCCTGCCTAGATGGGCATTTAGCAAGGCAAACTGGGAAACGTTCTCCTATGCTGCCGCTGTTGAATCTCTCCCCCACGGTACCATCGATGTGGCGGTTGAGACACTGACTGCAGCGATTGTTTCCGCTGCGGAGCGTACCATTCCTCGTTCGTCAGGGTGCCCCCGGCGAAAGTCAATGCCTTGGTGGTCTCCGGAGGTCGCTGACGCCATTAAAGAACGTCGGCGGGCTCTTCAGCGACATAAGCGGCACCCGTCTTTGGAGAACCTCATTTTCTTCAAACGTCTCCGTGCTCAGGCACGGCGGCTCATCAAGAGGCGGAAACAGGAGTGCTGGGAGAGGTACGTTTCCACCGTTGGTTCCCGTACTTCACCCTCTCAGGTGTGGATGAAGATTCGGCGCATCTTCGGAGTGCAGCGCGCTACGGGTGTCCCAGGGCTTACCATCAACGGGGCGGTATCCACCGATGCTGATGCAATCGCCGAGCATTTCGCACAGCACTATGTTTGGGCCTCTGCGTCGGGGACTTACCCGCCTGCGTTTCGTGCGCTTAAACGCAGGGAGGAAGGCAAACGGCTTTCTTTTGCTTCTCGTCACCCTGAGACGTATAACGCCACATTTAGTTTGTGGGAACTCCAAAGCGCCCTGGCACAGTGCCCCGATACAGCCTCTGGGCCAGATGGCGTCCACGATCAGATGCTCAAACACCTGTCCCCGGACTGTCAGCGATGTGTTCTTGCCATCTTCAGCCGCATATGGGGCGATGGTGTCTTTCCGTCGCAGTGGCGAGAAAGTACCATCATTCCGGTGCTGAAGCCTGGTCAGGACTCGCTTACTGTGGATAGCTATCGGCCCATCAGCTTGACGAATACTCTGTGCAAGCTACTGGAACGTATGGTGGGTCGACGGCTGTGTTGGATGCTCGAGTCTCGGGGTCTTCTGGCTCAGTGCCAGAGCGGCTTCCGTCAGGGCCGTTCCACCGCCGATACTTTGGTCTTCCTTGAGTCTGCAATCCGCACTGCCTTTTCCAGGCCCCAACACCTGGCCTCCGTCTTTTTCGACTTCTCCAGAGCATATGACACGACGTGGCGGCACCATATACTCGCCACGTTGCACGGGTGGGGTCTCCGGGGCTCTCTCCCCATTTTTATTCAGAATTTTTTATCTCTTCGGACATTCCGCGTTTTAATTGGCACATCCCATAGTTCGCTTCATATCCAGGAGAACGGTGTTCCACAGGGCTCTGTATTGAGCGTGCCCCTTTTCCTTGTGGTCATTAATGGCCTTGCAGCAGCAGTAGGGTCGTCTGTCTCACCCACGTTATATGCTGACGATTTCTGCATCTTTTTCAGCTCCTCCACCATTGGTGTTGCAGAACGTCGGTTGCAGGGCGCCATATGCAACGCGCAAGCGTGGGCCCTAGCCCATGGGTTTCAGTTTTCCCCTGCGAAGACTAGTGTTATGCACTTTTGTCGGCGTCGAACTGTCCATCCCCACCCTGAGCTCTATCTTCAGGATGCCATGCTCAGGGTTGTTGACACTTACCCTTTTCTGGGATTGCTGTTCGATGCCCGGCTTACTTGGCTTCCACATATTCGTCAGCTCAAGCGTCAGTGCTGGCAGCATCTGAATGCCCTCCGCTGCCTCAGCAACACAACTTGGGGTGCAGATCGTAACACGCTGCTGCAGCTCTACAAAGCCCTTGTGCTGTCCCGGCTTTATTATTGGAGTGTGGCATATGGCTCAGCGTCGCCCTCAGCGTTGCAACTGCTGGACCCCATTCACCACTGTGGGGTTGGACAGGCGACAGGGGCATTCCGCACCAGTCCTGTTAATAGCCTACTTGCTGAGGCTGGGGTTCCTCCGCTCCACATTCGGCGTCAACAACTCTTAGCCAACTATGCTTCCCCCTGCGGGTTCGGGGGTTAGAATAGGCCCGCGGTATTCCTGCCTGTCGTAAGAGGCGACTAAAAGGAGTCTCAAACGTTTCGGCCTTTATGTGATGGTCCCCATTAGGGTTTGACCTCCATTTTTCCAAATTCCACAGAAGTACGAGCCTTTTGGGGAAGGACACCTTACGTGGTGCACCATCAGTCCTCTGTGCCCTAAGGCCTTGGCACTCTTGATCGTGTTGGCGTCGTCACTGCACCCTCCATCCGTCGTTTTGGGCATACACACCTGATGGATTGTGTCCGTCACGCCCTTAGTGCGTCACCATCTGCACCCACGATCACTATGGACTACCTATGGCACCTAAAATCCAGCACGGTAGCCAGCCCGTTGTGGTGGGGTCGTCATGTACCCTCTAGGTTGTAGCCCCCTGACAACACAGGGATCGTACTGCCGATGCCTGAGCTGACACCTCCCCACGTAAGCCAAGGAGTCGATGCTCGTCTCTCTGGGGCATCAGGACTCCCGGCAACGGCCATCCTGCCAGGTGGCCTTTGCTGTGGCTGGGTGGCGCCCGTGGGGAGAGCCCCTGGTCGGAGTGGGTGGCATCGGGGTGGATGCCCCGCAATGAAGCGGGTGAAGTCTCAATCCGGTGGTCGCACGACCGCCAACGTCTCTAAGCGCGGTAAGACTGAATTTAATGCTGTGACATACAACCCCAAATCGTTCCCTTCCCTAGCCACGCCATGGGAGGAACGTAGGGCTGCGGACAGACAGGAGCCGTATTCACCGCGATACCTTGTGTGCAGTAGAACTGATGGGGATTCGTTTTTGGGGACTAAGCCTCTCTTCTTTGTTCACCATCTTGAAGATAAGTTTGGGGAAGTGGCATCTGTTTCCAAAATGAGGAGCGGGGCTATTTTGATACAAGCAGTTTCATCTGCACAGTCACGAGCGTTACTCGCCTGTGAGAAGCTCGGTGACATCCCCGTTCATGTCACTCCCCATAAGTCCTTAAATTTGGTCCAGGGGATTATTTTTCATAAAGATCTTCTGCTACAGTCTGATGACGAGCTACGGGAGAACCTGGCACGACGAGGTGTGCACTTTGTCCGTCGTGTCTTTAGGGGGCCCAAGGATAATAGGGTCGCTACCGGTGCCTTCATCCTGGCCTTTGAGGGTGACTGCTTGCCTGAGAAGGTCAAGGTCATGATCTACCGGTGCGATGTCAAGCCCTATGTCCCACCCCCTATGCGATGCTTCCAGTGCTGGAAGTTCGGACATATGTCCTCCAGATGCACTGCCAGCCCCACGTGCCGTGATTGTGGACGACCTTTACATCCTAATGCTCCATGTGCTCCGCCTCCCACCTGCGTTAACTGTGGGGAGCATCATTCTCCCTGCTCGCCAGACTGTGCAGTCTACCAAAGAGAGCAGAAGATACAAGAAATTAAGACCCTGGACCGTTTAACTTATCAAGAGGCAAGGAAGAAGCTAGACCGGCTCAACCCCACATCTATGTTGAGGAGTTATGCTGCTGCAACTCTGCCGCCACCAGTTCCTGCAAAGACTCCCTTCTCAGTTGGCCCACAGAACAGTACAGTTACGCCTGCCCCACCGCTGGTAGGGGCCACACTCTCTTGCACTGCTCCCAAAACACCTGGTTTGGGGGCAGTGGGCCCCGAACAACTGGGGATATCCATCCCCACCTCTCAGCCGGAGAGGCACCAGCCTCCTCTGGCTGCTCAGCCGGGGAGGAAAGAGCCTCTTCCGGCTCCTCAGCTGGAGAGGCAACCGCCTTCTCCGGCTGCTCAGCCGGGGAGGCAACAGCCTCCTCCGGCCTCACTCGTTCGGAAGGGATCCCTTGGGGGAGTCCCTTCCAAGGACTTCCCCAGTGTCTCTCAAGACACTAGCCAGTGGCTGAAGAAGCCACCAGCTGCTGGTCGAAGGGCTTCACGCTCTTCCTCTGTTCCTGATACTGCGTCAGGGAAGCCCTCCCAGCATGCCAACCCTCCTCCCAAAGACAAGAGAGAGAAGAGGAAGCTCTCTAAGAAGCCTAAGGACCCAGTGGTTCCCGCGCCAACGCTTCCTGTCAGCTCAGCCTCTGAGGATGAGGTCGAGCTCTTTGCGTCCCCAGATGACCTCGATCTCGCCGTCTCAGAAACGATGGCAGTTGCGGCGTCAGTCACTCAGTCGGTGGCAGCATGTGACTCTGTGAAGTAATTTGCTTTTTCTGTACCTTCATGCCCTTCCAGGACACGCTTTGTACGATTCTCCAGTGGAATTGTGGCGGTTATTTTAGCCATCTCCCTGAGCTACGACAGCTTCTAAGCCTAACACCTGCTTTCTGCATTGCCCTCCAGGAAACCTGGTTCCCGGCAATGCGGACCCCTGTCCTTCATGGATACAGGGGTTATTACTGCAACCGTAGCACCTACAATTGTGTGTCAGGTGGTGCCTGCGTGTATGTCCTTACCTCTGTATATAGTGCTCCTGTGCCCCTTCAAACATCATTGGAAGCTGTGGCTGTACGTGTAAGGACTACCCAGGACATAACCGTCTGCAGTGTCTACCTCCCTCCAGGTGGTACAGTCTCCCTGACCGACTTGGCTGCACTTGTCGCCCAACTCCCCACGCCTTTTCTTCTCCTGGGGGATTTTAACGCCCACAATCCCCTGTGGGGTGGAACGAAGGTTACTGGCCGAGGCAGAGAGGTCGAGAATCTCATCTCCCAACTCGACCTCTGCCTCTTAAACACTGGCGCTGCCACACATTTCAGTGTGGCGCATGGCACGTTCTCGGCCATCGATCTGTCGTTGTGCAGCCCAGGGCTTGTACCATCGGTCCACTGGAGAGTCCATGACGACTTGTGTGGTGGTGACCATTTTCCGATCTTCCTTTCACTACCACAGTGTCGCTCCCTTGCACGCTCGCCTAGATGGGCATTTAGCAGGGCAAACTGGGACACGTTCTCCTCTGCTGCCACTGTTGAATCTCTCCCCCATGGTACCATCGATGTGGCGGTTGAGACACTGACTGCAGCGATTGTTTCCGCTGCGGAACGTACCATTCCTCGTTCGTTAGGGTGCCCCCGGCGAAAGTCAGTGCCTTGGTGGTCTCCAGAGGTCGCTGACGCCATTAAGGAGCGTCGACGGGCTCTTCAGCGACATAAGCGGCACCCGTCTTTGGAGAACCTCATTGTCTTCAAACGTCTCCGTGCGCTGGCACGGCGGCTCATCAAGAGGCGGAAACAGGAGTGCTGGGAGAGGTACGTTTCCACCATTGGTTCCCGTACTTCACCCTCCCAGGTGTGGATGAAGATTCGGCGCATCTTTGGATTGCAGCACTCTACAGGTGTCGCAGGGCTTATCATCAACGGGGCGGTATCCACCGATGCCGATGCAATCGCCGAGCATTTCGCTCAGCACTATGTTCGGGCCTCTGCGTCGGGGAATTACCCGCCCGCGTTTCGCGCGCTCAAACGCCGAGAGGAAGGCAAACGGCTTTCCTTTGCTTCTCGCCACCCTGAGGCGTATAACGCCCCATTTAGTTTGTGGGAACTCCAGAGCGCCCTGGCACAGTGCCCTGATACAGCCTCTGGGCCGGATGGCATCCACAATCAGATGCTCAAACACCTTTCCCCGGACTGTCAGCAGTGTGTTCTTGCACTCTTCAACCGCATGTGGGGCGATGGTGTCTTTCCGTCGCAGTGGCGGGAGAGTACCGTCATTCCGGTGCTGAAGCCTGGTAAGGACCTGCTTCATGTAGATAGCTATCGGCCCATCAGCCTGACAAATACTCTGTGCAAGCTATTGGAACGTATGGTGAGTCGTCGGCTGTGTTGGCTGCTCGAGTCTCGGGGTCTTCTGGCTCCATGCCAGAGCGGCTTCCGTCAGGGCCGTTCTGCCGCCGATACTTTGGTCTTTCTTGAGTCTGCAATCCGCACTGCTTTTTCCAGGCGCCAACACCTCGTCTCCGTCTTTTTCGATCTCTCCCGAGCATATGACACGACGTGGCGGCACCATATACTCGCCACATTGCACGGGTGGGGTCTCCGGGGCTCTCTCCCCATTTTTATTCAGAATTTTTTATCTGTTCGGACATTCCGCGTTTTAATTGGCACATCCCATAGTTCGCTTCATATCCAGGAGAACGGAGTTCCACAGGGCTCTGTATTGAGCGTGCCGCTTTTCCTTGTGGCCATTAATGGCCTTGCAGCAGCAGTAGGGTCGTCTGTCTCACCCACGTTATATGCTGACGATTTCTGCATCTTTTTCAGCTCCTCCACCATTGGTGTTGCAGAACGTCGGTTGCAGGGAGCCATACGCAAGGCGCAGGCGTGGGCCCTAGCCCATGGGTTTCAGTTTTCCCCTGCGAAGACTTGTGTTATGCACTTTTGTCGGCGTCGAACTGTCCATCCCCACCCTGAGGCCGGCCGAAGTGGCCGTGCGGTTAAAGGCGCTGCAGTCTGGAACCGCAAGACCGCTACGGGCGCAGGTTCGAATCCTGCCTCGGGCATGGATGTTTGTGATGTCCTTAGGTTAGTTAGGTTTAACTAGTTCTAAGTTCTAGGGGACTAATGACCTCAGCAGTTGAGTCCCATAGTGCTCAGAGCCATTTTGAACCCACCCTGAGCTCTATCTTCAGGATGCCATGCTCAGGGTTGTTGACACTTACCGTTTTCTGGGATTGCTGTTCGATGCCCGGCTTACTTGGCTTCCACATATTCGTCAGCTCAAGCGTCAGTGCTGGCAGCATCTGAATGCCCTCCGCTGCCTCAGCAACACCACTTGGGGTGCAGATCGTAACACGCTGCTGCAGCTCTACAAAGCCCTTGTGCTGTCCCGGCTTGATTATGGGAGTGTGGCGTATGGCTCAGCGTCGCCCTCAGCGTTGCAACTGCTGGACCCCATTCACCACTGTGGGGTTCGACAGGCGACAGGGGCATTCCGCACCAGTCCTGTCAATAGCCTACTTGCTGAGGCTGGGGTTCCTCCGCTCCACATTCGACGTCTACAACTCTTAGCCAACTATGCTGCCCACGTCCGTTGTTCTCCCCGTCACCCTAACTACCGTCTCCTTTTCGCCGATGCGGCAGTCCATATTCCACGCCGGCGGCCGCGATCAGGCCACGCAATTGGGATCCGTGTTCGGTCACTCCTTAGTGAACTCGAGTCTTTGCCTCTTCCATCTGCTTTTCAGGTCCGCCCACATACACCACCTTGGTGTCTTCGTCGGCCGCAGCTTCGGCTGGAACTTTCCCGATGGCCAAAAGATTCAGTTCCTCCTGCAGTCTTGCGCCGCCAATTCCTTGCTCTCCTTGGCGCATTCCATGACTCGGAGGTTCTCTATACCGATGGCTCGATGGTTGATGGCCGTGTGGGGTACGCTTATGCTCATGCGGACTATGTAGACCAGCGCTCCTTGCCGGAAGGCTGCAGTGTTTACACCGCAGAGCTAACAGCCATTTTTCGTGCCCTTGAGCATATTCGTACCAGCACTGGCGAGTCTTTTGTCATTTGCAGTGACTCACTCAGTAGTCTCCAGGCTCTTGACCAGTGCTACCCACGCCATCCCATTGTTGTTGCCATCCAGGAGTCCGTTCATGGTCTTGAACAGCGTGGACGTTCAGTGGTGTTCATATGGACCCCGGGACACGTTGGGATAGCGGGAAACGAACACGCCGACAAGTTAGCTAAAGAAGCCACCCGCAAACTGCCGTTGGAGATCGGCCTCCCGGCAACTGATCTCCGCTCGGTGTTATGCCGTCGGGTCCTTGGGATGTGGGCAGACGAATGGCGCACTCTGTCTGTACCCAACAAGCTGCGGCGTGTAAAGGAGACCACGACCGTGTGGGCTTCCTCCATGCGGGCCTCTCGCAGGGATTCTGTTATTCTCTGTAGGCTCCGCATTGGTCACTCCTGGCTGACGCATGGTCATCTGCTGCGTCGAGAGGACCCCCCTCATTGTCGCTGTGGTGCAAATATGACGGTGGCCCACATATTGTTGGACTGTCCTCTTTTAACCGCCATCAGGCGATCTTTTAACCTCCTGGGTGATTTAACATCTCTTTTGGGTGATGATGTCTCTATGGCAGATCGTGTTTTAAGTTTTATTCGAGCAAGTGGCTTTTATAGGTCCCTCTAATTTTATTGCGTCACCCTCTTGTGTACTGTATCTTTTACTTCGTTTTGTGTTTTAATTTGACTCCACCCTAATCTTTTAGGCTGGTGGTTTTAACGTGTTGCAGAGTGGCTGGCTCATCCTATTATTTTCGTGATCAGCCAGCCACAGTCCTCTGCTGTGCAGTTTTAATTCCTTCTGCCTTTCTTCTCTATGTTGTTTTTGTTGCTGTGCTCCGTTTTCCATGGTTCTTTATTATTGACCTTGGGGATTTTCTTCCCCTGGGATTTTTATCTTCTGCTTCGAATGCTTATGGATGGTTTCCCTGTGCTCTGTGTGTTTGTGAAACAAGGGACCGATGACCTTTGTAGTTTGGTCCCTTTAATCCTCAAACCAACCAACCAACCAACTATGCTGCCCACGTTCGTTGTTCGCCTCGTCACCCTAACTACCGTCTCCTTTTCGCTAATGCGGCAGTCCATACCCCACACTGGCGGCCTCTATCGGGCCATACCATTGGTATCCGTGTTCGGTCACTCCTTAGTGACCTCGATTCTTTGCCTCTTCCATCTGCTTTTCCGGTCCACCCACATACGCCCCCTTGGTGTATTCGTCGGCCGCAGCTTCGGCTGGAGCTCTCACAATGGCAAAAGGATTCAGTTCCTCCTGCAGTCTTGCGCCGCCAATTTCTTGCTCTCCTCGACGCATCCCGCGACTCGGAGGCTATCAATACAGATGGCTCGATGGTTGATGGCCGTGTGGGGTACGCTTATGCTCATGCGGACTATGTAGACCAGCGCTCCTTGCCGGACGGCTGCAGTGTTTACACCGCAGAGCTAACAGCCATTTTTCGTGCCCTTGAGCGTATTCGTACCAGCACTGGAGAGTCTTTTGTCATTTTCCGTGACTCTCTCAGTAGTCTGCAGGCTCTTGACCAGTGCTACCCACGCCATCCTATTGTTGTTGCCATCCAGGAGTCCGTTCATGCTCTTGACCAGCGTGGACGTTCAGTGGTGTTTATATGGATCCCGGGACACGTTGGGATAGCGGGAAACGAACACGCCGACAAGTTAGCTAAAGAAGCCACCCGCAAACTGCCGTTGGAGATCGGCCTCCCGGCCACTGATCTCCGATCGGTGTTACGCCGTCGGGTGTTTGGAATGTGGGCAGACGAATGGCGCACTCTGTCTGTACCCAACAAGCTGCGGCGTGTAAAGGAGACCACGACCGTGTGCGGTTCCTCCATGTGGGCCTCTCGCAGGGATTCTGTTGTTCTCTGTAGGCTCCGCATTGGTCACTCTTGGCTGACGCATGGTCATCTGCTGCGTCGAGAGGACCCCCCTCATTGTCGCTGTGGTGCAACCATGACGGTGGCCCATCTGTTGTTGGCATGTCCTCTTTTAACCGCTCTCAGGCGTGCTTTTAATCTCCAGGGTGATTTATCATCTCTTTTAGGTGACAATGTCTCTATGGCAGATCGGGTTTTAAGTTTTATTCACGCAAGCGGCTTTTATAGGTCCATTTAATTTTATTGCATCACCCTCTTTTGAGCTGTATCTTTTACTTAGTTTTGTGTTTTAATTCGACTCCACCCTAATCTTTTAGGCTGGAGGTTTTAACGTGTTGCAGAGTGGCTGGCTCATCCTATTATTTTCGTGATCAGCCAGCCACGATCCTCTGCTGTACAGTTTAAATTCTTTCTACCTTTCTTCTCTTTGTTATTTTTATTGCTGTGCTCCGTTTTCCATGTTTCTTTATTATTGACCTTGGGGATTTTCTTCCCCTCGAGTTTTTATCTTGTGCTTCGACTGACTAATGCATGATTTCACTGTGCTCTGTGTGTTTATGAAACAAGGGACCGATGACCTATGCAGTTTGGTCCCTTTAATTCTCAAACCAACCAACCAACCATGAGGCAAGGAAGAAGCTAGACCGGCTCAACCCCACATCTATATTGAGGAGTTATGCTGCTGCAATTCTGCCGCCAACGGTTCCTACAAAGATTCCCTTCTCAGTTGGCCCACAGAACAATAACGTTACGCCTGCCTCACTGCTGGTAGGGGCCACGCTCTCTTCCACTGCTCCCAAAACACCCGGTTTGGGGGCAGTGGACCCCGAACAACTGGGGACATCCATCCCCACCTCTCAGCCGGAGAGGCACCAGCCTCCTCCGGCTGCTCACCCGGGGAGGCAAGAGCCTCTTCCGGCTCCTCAGCTGGAGAGGCAACAGCCTCCTCCGGCTGCTCAGCCGGAGAGGCAACAGCCTCCTCCTGCCTCACTCGTTCGGAAGGGGTCCCTTGGGGGAGTCCCTTCCAAGGATTTTACCAGTGTCTCGCTAGACGCTAGCCAGTGGCTGAGAAAGCCACCAGCTGCTGGTCGAAGGGCTTCACGCTCTTCCTCTGTTCCTGACAATGCAGCCCCCAGGGTCTCAGCATTCATTTGCTGAGTACGGGCTTGGCGGCCCCGGGGTCCTGAGCTGGGGACTGGTCCGCCCCGCTGGTCTCCTGTCACCGTAACCCCCGGACATGCTTCATCGACCACCGTATGGCGCGGCGGTGGATTGTTTTGTGCTGCGGGGAATGGTAATCTTGGCTTGACTGCCTGGATTGCGAGGAAGGCCAACCTCTATAAAAAAAAACCTCAATCTTCCGGTGTGCTCCGCGCCTATGAGATGCATGGCTGTTGAGGTGGAACAGTCGCAAGCGGGCAACCTCTGGGGCACCTGCCACACCCCTGTTGTATAAGGCTTATCCAGGCATGCGGGGCTCTGTCTGGATGGACATAAGTTTCCCTAGCTGCTCGTGGGACGACCATGGATACCACGAATTCTTCCTCTTTTCCTCCTTGTAATTTTTCGCTGGCCAGTGGGATGGGTGGACTGCTGGTAGGCACTACCGCCCAATCCAACAAGAGGGCTCGGTTAGCCAGTCCTCCTGACTCAGGCGTCAGCAAACGTACAGCAGTTCAGAGTAACAGAGCACATACTGACAATCAGAATGTGTTTTCAATAATAAAAAGGAAAGAGGGTTCCTTTGAAAAGGTTTCGCCATTCTATATCCAAAAGGTTCTAGAAGGAATAGCTGGCACTTTAAAATTAGTGAAGCGTTTACGGAATGGGACACTGCTTGTTGAAACATCAACTGCTCAGCAAGCAGTTAAACTTCAGCTAAAAGCTTGGGCGAATACACGATCGATACAGAGCTTCACAGCACCCTGAACTCCAGTAAGGGTGTTGTTACCTGTAGGGATCTTGTTGACATTCCTGTAGAAGAATTAAAGAGTGAGTGGGCTCAGGAGGGAATTGTTGACGTTCAGAACATCATGAAAAGGGTGGATTGGAACCTGATGAAATCTGACTCCTTCATTCTTACTTTCAATACCCCCAAACTCCCAGAACACGTCAAGGCAGGATTTCTTCGACTAAACGTCCGGTCGTATGTCCCAAACCTAATGCGCTGTTTTAAGTGCCAGAGTTTTGGGCATACAATTCTAGGGTGTAAAGGAGAAGCGATGTGTGGCAACTGCAGTAAGGCTGCCCATGACGGAATTAACTGTTCGTCGCCTGTCAGATGTATAAACTGTTCTGAAAGCCTCCCTGTTTGGAGTAGGGACTGTAGAATCTTCTTAGAGGAACGTAAAATACAAAAAATAAAAACAACTAAGCGTATCCCCTACAGTGAAGCCAAAAAGATCTTTAAGGCCATGCAGCCACCCACATTCGTTACGTCTTTTGCTTCCATTGTTCAGAAGCCGCCTCCAAAAGTCGATCCATCTACATAGACGGAGGTTGTTAGTGTTGGCACGAACACCTGCACGTGTCAGTGCACTTGCAAGGCAGCAAGTGTATCAGAGCCTGTAGCCCCTCCTCGATCCCCCTGCGGGTTCGGGGGTAAGAATCGGCCCGCAGTATTCCTGCCTGTCGTAAGAGGCGACTAAAAGGAGTCTCCAACGTTTCGGCCTTATGTGATGGTCCCCTGTCAGGTCTGACCTCCATATCTGAAGATTTTTCCGGAGAGCGAGCCGATTGGGGAAGGGCGCCTTACTTGGTGCATTGTGTCCATCTTGCGTTGAGAACTTTCGCCAGCTTTTTCGTCGTTGCGTTGCAGTCCTGCCCGCTCTACATCTCATGGGCATGGATACGCTCCTGCGTGCACTTTCTGCCAATCGATGTGCAGGGCCACTTTCTGCACTGACGGCGACCATGGACCACATGTCACCTAACATCCAGCACGGTAGCCAGTCCGTTGTGGTGGGGCCGCCATGTACCCTCTTGGTTGTAGCCCCCTGACGACACAGGGATCGCTCTGCTGATTCCTGCGCCGTTAACTCCCCACGTATGCCAAGGAGTAGATGCCCATCTCCCTGGGGCATCGGGACTCCTGGCAATGGCCATCCTGCCAGGTGGCCTTTGCTGTGGCTGGGTGGCGCCCGTGGGGAGGGCCCTTGGTCGGAGTAGGTGGCATCAGGGTGGATGACACGCAATGAAGCGTGGCACATCTTCTCTTGCTGGTGGACAGCCACCAGCAGTCTCTAAGCGTTCGAGGGCCCATTTTAAAGGTAACGTTTATGACCCCAAATCGTTCCCCTCCCTCGCCACACCATGGGAGGAACGAAAGTCTATGAATGAGAGCGACAGGTATTCGCCCCGGTATCTCGTCTGTACCAGAGCTGACGGGGAATCGTTTGTGTCTGTGAAGCCTCAGTTCTTTGTCGAACAATTAGAGGACAAGTTCGGGGAGGTGGAGGGCTTGTCCAAGATGCGGTCAGGGTCAGTCTTAATAAAAACGGCATCCTCTGCCCAGTCACGACCCTTGCTCGCTTGTACGAAGTTGGGGGATGTTTCTGTTACTATCACCCCCCATAAAAGCTTAAATATGGTCCAGGGAATTATTTTTCACCGCGATCTCCTTTTAGTCCGATGACGAGCTGCGCTCCAACTTAGAGCGACGAGGTGTACATTTCGTCCGGCTTGTTCATCGGGGTCCGAGGGACAATCAGGTAGCTACCGGTGCCTTCATCTTGGCCTTCGAAGGTGATATCTTACCAGAGAAGGTCAAGGTGATGGTCTACTGGTGTGACGTCAAACCCTATATCCCTCCCCCGATGCGGTGCTTTAAGTGCTGGAAGTTCGGTCACATGTCCTCTCGCTGTACTTCTAGCCTCACATGTCGAGATTGTGGACGCCCATCTCATCCCGATACTCCATGTGCTCCGCCTCCTGTCTGTGTCAACTGTGGAGAGCCTCATTCCCCTTGCTCGCCGGACTGCAGTGTCTTACAGAAAGAACGCAAAATCAGGGAATATAAGACCATGGACCGACTTACTTACACTGAGGCTAAGCGGAAATTTGAACGGCTACATCCCGTGCGCATGATGTCATCTTAAGCCTCCACTGTCACTCCTGCTCCAGCTCCTTCAGCTGCAAGATATACAGTTAGCTCTCAGAGTCAGAGGTCCTCACCTGCCCCCTTGACAATGGGGGCCCCTTCTCTCGCTGTTGCTCCCACACCATCTACCTCGGGAGCAGCACCCACTAAACCATCGGGGACACCAGTCCCCACTTCTAAGCCGGAGAAGCGTAAGTCTTCTTCAGCTTCTCTCGCTCGGAAGGGATCCCTTGGGTCACTCCCTTCCCAGGTTCCTACCAGCGGCACAGCAGACACCAGCCAGTGGCTAAAGAAGCCACAGGTCGCTGGTCGACGGGCTTCGCGATCCTCTTCGGTCCCAGAGACTGACTCCAATAAGCCCTCTCACCAACGGCAACCAAAGGAACAGCGAGAGAAAACGAATTTGAAGACCCGTAAGTCCAAGACACCTGCGGTGGCACCTACTCCACCGCTCCATAAAAGGTCTGCATCTGAGGATGAGGTGGAGATCCTTGCGTCCGCTGAGGACCTCGATCTCGCCGATCCCTCAGTCGCAATGGATAGCATTTGCACGGGTGCTCCATCGGATGCGGCAGGTAACCCAGCGGCGTAATCTGCCTTCCCAGTCCCGTCACGCCTTTCTCTGCAATGGACAATACCATCCTCCAGTGGAACTGCAGCGGTTTCTTCCGCCATCTAGCTGAGCTCCGCCAACTTATCAGCCTTCACCCTTTCTTCTGCATTGCTCTCCAGGAAACTTGGTTTCCAGCAATGCGAATCCCCGCCCTCCGTGGCTATCGGGGTTATTATAAGAACCGAGCAGCTTATGAAAGGGTGTCTGGTGGCGTCTGCATATGTCCTTCACACTCCGCACAGCGAGTCTGTCCCTCTCCAAACACCTTTAGAGGCTGTCGCTGTACGGGTGGGGACGCCACGGCCTGTTACCGTCTGCAGTCTTTACCTTCTACCGGATGGTGATGTCTCGCAGCATTTACTGGCTGCACTGGTAGCCCAATTGCCGCCTCCTTTCTTGCTATTGGGCGACTTCAACGCCCATAACCCTCTGTGGGGTGGGTCAGTGGCAACAGGTCGAGGCGCCATCGTTGAGCATTTATTGTCGCAGCTCGATCTCTCGCTGTTAAATGATGGTGCCTACACACACTTCAGTGTGGCGCAGGGCACCTACTCCGCCATTGACCTTTCAATCTGTAGCCTCTTACCGTCTGTCCAATGGAGTGTGCATGACGACCTGTGTGGTAGTGACCAGTTTCCGATCTTTCTGTCACTACCACAGCGTCACTCTTCTGGGCGCCCTAGCAGATGGGCTATGAATAAGGCTGACTGGGACTTGTTCTCCTCCACTGCCACTATTGAGCCTCTCGCTAATGATGACATTGATGCGGTGGTTCAATCGGTCACCACCGGCATCGTTACTGCCGCCGAATCAGCCATTCCCCGCTCCTCTGGGTCCCCTCGGCGGCGGACTGTGCCTTGGAGGTCGCCTGAGATCGCTGCAGCGATTACATATCGCCGGCGGGCGCTACAGCGTCACAAGCGACATCCCTGCATTGAACACCTGATCACCTTCAAACGGCTGCGTGCGCGGGCCCGCCGCCTTATCCGCCAAAGCAAGCAGGAGTGCTGGGAGCGGTATGTGTCCACCATTGGCCTCCATGTCACTCCATCGCAGGTCTGGGCGAAGATTCGAAGTGTCTACGGCTATCGGCCACCTGTCAGCGTCCCTGCGCTCTCACTGAATGGAGCAGTTTGTACTGACGCCGACGTCATTGCAAACCACTTAGCAGAGCATTTTGCTATGAGTTCCGCTTCTGCGAATTACCCCCAGGCCTTCCGCTCCCTTAAAGAGCGGATGGAACGTCGGAGCCTTTCTTTTCGCACCCACACTTCTGAATCCTACTACGCTCCATTCAGTGAGTGGGAATTTCACAGTGCCCTTGCCGCTTGCGCTGATACCGCTCCCGGGCCCGATCGCATCCACTGTCAGATGCTGAAACACCTTTCAGTGGACTGCAAGCGACGCCTCCTCGACCTGTACAACCGTATCTGGGTCGAGGGTGAGTTTCCGTCGCAATGGCGGGAGAGCATTTTCATCCCCGTTTTGAAACCGGGCAAGAGCCCTTTGGAGGTGGACAGCTACCACCCCATTAGCCAACCAACGTTCTTTGCAAGCTTCTCGAACGGATGGTGAGCCGGCGCTTGCATTCGGTACTGGAGTCTCGGAGCCTTCTGGCTCCGTCTCAGGGTGGGTTCCGTGAAGGCCGCTCCGCCGACGACAATCTGGTGAGCATGGAGTCGGCCATCCGTACTGCCTTTGCCCGCCGTCAGCACCTGGTCGCTGTCTTTTTCGACATGCGGAAGGCGTACGATACGACATGGCGTCATCACATCCTTTCTACGCTTCATGGATGGGGTCTTCGGGGCCCTCTGCCGATCTTTGTCCGCAATTTCCTGTCGTATCGTACCTTCCGCGTGCAAGTCGCAGCCTCATATAGTTCCTCCCACGTCCAGGAGGACGGCGTGCCACAGGGTTCTGTTTTAAGTGTCTGCCTGTTTTTAATAGCCATTAACGGCCTCGCTGCGGCCGTGGGTAATTCTGTCTCCGCTTCCCTGTTTGCTGACGACATCTGCCTTTACTACAGCTCTATTGGCATTGCAGCTGCTGAACGTCAGCTACAGGGCGCAATGTGCATGGCGCAGTTTTGGGCTGCAGCGCCTGGTTTTTAGTTTTCGGCTGCCAAGACCCGCATAATGCATTTCTGCCGGCGCCGAACGGTCCATCCTGAGCCGCAGCTTTCTCTTGACAACGAACTTCTTGCTGTGGTGGAGACCCACAGGTTTTTGGGGGTGGTTTTCGATGCCCGGTTGACTTGGCTGCCTCATATCCGGCAGCTCAAACAGGCGTGTTGGCGGCATCTCAGTGCTCTGCGATGTTTGAGCCACACCCGCTGGGGCGGCGACCGCTCTACACTGTTACGGCTCTACCAGGCGCTAATCCAGTCCCGTCTGGATTATGGGTGCCTGGCTTATGGCTCAGCATCCCCGTCTGCGTTGCGGGTGCTGGACCCAATTCTCCACAGCGGGATACGCCTTGCCACTGGTGCTTTCCGCACCAGCCCTGTGGACAGCATCCTTGTTGAGGCAGGTGTCCCTCCACTGCGGTTACGACGCCAACAATTACTGGCTGCTTATGCTGCCCATGTTTTTAGCTTGCCCGGGCATCCAAATTACCGTGTCCTGTTCCCGCAGTCAGTCGTCCATCTGCCAGGCCGTCGGCCCCGGTCGGGTTGTCCGATCGCCGTACGCGTCAAGGAGCTTCTCTGTGGGCTTGGGTTTTTCCCCTGTTCCACCTCCTTTCTGGGCGCCTCTGCGTACACCCCCGTGGTGTGTTCCTCGCCCTTGCCTTCGGCTCGACTTGGCACAGGGCTCGAAGGACTCGGTCCCTCCAGAGGCCTTCAGCCGCCGCTTTTATTCCATCCTGGCCACGTATCAGGGCTCTGGAATTGTTTACACCGACGGTTCGATGGTTGCTGGTCGTGTCGGGTATGCGCTAACTCTAGGGGACCATTCCGAAGAACGGTCCTTGGCGGCTGGCTGCAGTGTTTACACTGCTGAGCTAGTCGCCATCTTTCGAGCCCTAGAGTATATCCACTACTACTCAGGTGAGTCCTTCGTTATCTGTAGCGATTCCCTGAGCGGTTTACGAGCTCTCGACCAGTGTTTTCCTCGTTCTCGTCTGGTGATGGCTATCCATGAGTCCCTGCATACTCTTGCTTGTTGCGGCCGCTCTGTTGTCTTTATGTGGACCCCCGGTCATGTCGGTATCCCGGGCAATGAACATGCTGACCGCCTGGCGAAGGAGGCCACGAGACAACCGTCTCTGGATGTTGGCCTCCCAGAGACTGATTTGCGAGCAGTCCTCCGCCGAAAAGTTTTTGCGCTTTGGGCCGCTGAATGGCGCGATCGGATCACACCCAATAAACTCCGTGCCATTAAGGAGACGACGACTGTGTGGCGGTCATCCATGCGCGCCAACCGCAGGGACTCAGTCGTCCTTTGTCGGCTCCGCATTGGCCACTTCCGGCTGACACACAGTTATTTACTGCGCCGGGAGGACCCTCCTGTATGTCACTCCGGGTGGCTTTGACAGTGGCCCACATTTTGTTGGCCTGCCCCCTTTTAGTTGTGGTCAGGCAGACATTTGCGCTGCCTGATACACCCCCGCCCTTTTATCTGATGACCCTGTTATGGCTGGCTTAGTTATACGTTTTATTCGGGCAGGGGGTTTTTATCGTTTACTCTTAGTGTTTGTTCTGTTCTTTTGTGTTGATTCTGGCCATTGGCCTACGATTTTACGCTGGGTTTTTAATGTGTTCTCGGTGGTTGGCTTTTCCTTTTTATCTCTATAGTCAGCCAACCACCGTCACACTCTGTGTGATTTTAGTTCGTTTTGTCTGGTCTTTGTCTCAGTTTCTCTTGTTCTGTGTCGTCTGTGCTCTATTCTTATAATCGGTTTTATTCTCTGTAGGTGATTTAGTATTTGGAAAAAGGGACCGATGACTGTAGCAGTCTGGTCCCTTTAATCCCACAAACCGACCAACCAACCGGGGCGCCCTAGCAGATGGGCTATGAATAAGGCTGACTGGGACTTGTTCCCCTCCACTGCCGCTCTTGAGCCTCTCTCTACTGATGACATTGATGTGGTGGTTCAATTGGTCACCACCAGCATCGTTACTGCCGCCGAATCTGCCATTCCCTGTTCTTCTGGGTCCCCTCGGCGGTAGGCTGTGCCTTGGTGGTCGCCTGAGATCGCTGAAGCGATTAAAGATCGCCGTCGTGCGCTCCAGCGTCACAAGCGACATCCCTCCATAGACCACCTTATCGCCTTCAAACGGCTGCGTGCGCGGGCCCACCTCCTTATCCGCCAAGGCAAGAAGGAGTGCTGGGAGCAGTATGTGTCCACCATTGGCCTCCATGTCACTCCATCGCAGGTCTGGGCCAAGATTCGACGCGTCTACGGGTATCGGCCACCTGTCAGCGTCCCTGCGCTCTCACTGAATGGAGCAGTTTGTACTGACTCCGACGTCATTGCAAACCGCTTAGCAGAGCATTTTGCTATGAGTTCCGCTTCTGCGAATTACCCCCAGGCCCTCCGCTCCATTAAAGAGCGGATGGAACGTCGGAGCCTTTCTTTGCGCACCTACGCTTCTGAATCTTATAATGCTCCATTCAGTGAGTGGGAATTTGACTGTGCCCTTACCGCCTGCCCAGATACCGCTCCCGGGCCCGATCGCATCCACAGTCATATGCTGAAACACCTTTCAGTGGACTGCAAGCGACGCCTCCTCGACCTTTACAACCGTCTCTGGGTCGACGGTGAGTTTCCGTCGCAATGGCGGGAAAGCATTGTCACCCCCTTTTTGAAACCGGGCAAGAGCCCTTTGGAGGTGGACAGCTACCGCCCCATTAGCCTCACCAACGTTCTTTGCAAGCTTCTCGAATGGATGGTGAGCCGGCGCTTGAATTGGGTACTGGAATCTCGGGGCCTTCTGGCTCCATCTCAGGGTGGGTTCCGTAAAGGCCGCTCCGCCGCCGACAATCTGGTGAGCATGGAGTCGGCCATCCGTACTGCCTTTGCCCGCCGTCAGCACCTGGTCGCTGTCTTTTTCGACATGCGGAAGGCGTACGATACGACATGGCGTCATCACATCCTTTCTACGCTTCATGGATGGGGTCTTCGGGGCCCTCTGCCGATCTTTGTCCGCAATTTCCTGTCGTATCGTACCTTCCGCGTGCAAGTCACAGCCTGTTATAGTTCCTCCCACGTCCAGGAGGACGGCGTGCCACAGGGTTCTGTTTTAAGTGTCTGCCTGTTTTTAATAGCCATTAACGGGCTCGCTGCGGCCGTGGGAAATTCTGTCTCCGCTTCCCAGTTTGCTGACGACTTCTGCCTTTACTACAGCTCTATTGGTATTGCAGCTGCTGAACGTCAGCTACAGGGCGCAATCCGCAAGGTGCAGTCTTGGGCTGCAGCGCATGGTTTTCAGTTTTCGGCTGCCAAGACCCGCGTAATGCATTTCTGCCGGCGCCGAACGGTCCATCCTGAGCCGCGGCTTTCTCTTGACAACGAACTTCTTGCTGTGGTGGAGACCCACAGGTTTTTGGGGTGGTTTTCGATGCCCGGTTGACTTGGCTGCCTCATATCCGGCAGCTTAAACACACGTGTTGGCGGCATCTAAACGCTCTGAGATGTTTGAGCCACACCCGATGGTTCGCCGACCGATCTACCCTGTTGCGGCTCTACCAGAATCCAGTCTCGTCTGGATTATGGGTGCCTGGCTTATGGCTCAGCTTCCCCATCTGCGCTACGGGTGCTGGACCCAATCTCCACAGTGGGATACGCCTTGCCACTGGTGCTTTCCGCACCAGACCTGTGGACAGCATACTAGTGGAGGCAGGTGTCCCTCCACTGCAGTTACGACGCCAACAATTACTGGCTGCTTATGCTGCCCATGATTTTAGCTTGCCCGGGCATCCAAATTACCGTGTGCTGTTCCCGCAGTCAGTCGTCCATCTGCCAGACCGTCGGCCCCGGTCGGGTTGTCCGATCGCCGTACATGTCAAGGAGCTTCTCTCCAGGCTTGGGTTTTTCCGTTCCACCTCCTTTCCGGGCACCTCTGCGTACACCCCCATGGTGTGTTGCTCGCCCTCGTCTTCGGTTCGACTTGGCACAGGGCTCGAAGGACTCGGTCCCTCCAGAGGCCTTCCGCCGCCGCTTTTATTCCATCCTGGCCACGTATCAGGGCTCTGGAATTGTTTACACTGACGGTTCGATGGTTGCTGGTCGTGTCGGGTATGCGCTAACTCTAGGGGACCATTCCGAACAACGTTCCTTGCCGGATGGCTGCAGCGTTTACACTGCTGGGCTGGTCGCCATCTTTCGAGCCCTAGAGTATATCCGCTCCTGCTCAGGTGAGTCCTTCGTTATCTGTAGCGATTCCCTGAGCGGTTTACGAGCTCTCGACCAGTGTTTTCCTCATTCTCGTCTGGTGATGGCTATGCATGAGTCCCTGCATACTCTTGCACGTTGCGACCGCTCTGTGGTCTTCGTGTGGACCCCAGGCCATGTTCGGATACCTGGCAATGAGAATGTTGACCGCCTGGCGAATGAGGCCACTAGTAAATTATCTCTGGGGATTGGCCTCCCAGAGACGGATTTGCGGGCAGTCTTACGCCGTGAAGTTCTTTCGGTTTGGGACGCTGAATGGCGCAATCTGCCCACGCCCAACAAACTCTGTTCAATCAAGGTGACGCCGACTGTGTGGCGGTCGTGCTTGCGGGTCTCCCGCAAGGAGTCTGTTGTCCTCTGCCGGCTGCGCATTGGGCACACGTGGATGACGCACGGCCACTTATTGCGACGAGAGGACCCACCCTTATGTCGCTGCGGCTCCGTTTTGACAGCGGTCCACATTTTATTGGACTGTCCACTTTTAGCTGTGCTCAGGCAGTCGTTCGCACTGCCTGACACGCTCCCTGCCCCTTTAACAGATGACTCGGCTATGGCTGACTTAGTTTTACGTTTTATTCGGGCAGGGGGTTTTTATCATTTAGTATGAGTGTTTATGTTTTATTTTATTGTTTTGTGTTGATTCTGGCCTTCGGCTACGGTTTTCAACTGAGTTTTTAATGTGTTCTCGGTGGTTGGCTTTTCCTTTTTTTGTTCCTGTGGTCGGCCACCCACCGTGTGCTTTAATTTCGTTTTGTCTGATCTCTGTCGGAGTCTTTCTTGTTCCGTGTCGTCTGACGTCTTCCCTGTTCGTTTTTATTCTCTTTGCGCGGTTTTAAATTTTTTTGGAAAAAGGGACCGATGACCGTCGCAGTCTGGTCCCTTTAATCCCCCAAACCAACCAACCAACTAACCGTTTGCACTGCCTGACACGCTCCCTACCCTTTTAACAGATGACTCTGCTACGGCTGACTTAGTTTTACGTTTTATTTGGGCAGGGGGTTTTTATCATTTAATCTAAGTGTTTCTGTTTTATCTTGTTGTTTTGTGTTGATTCTGGCCTTTGGCCTCCGGTTTTAAACTTATTTTTTAATGTGTTTTAAGTGGTTGGCTTTTCCTTTTTTATTTCTCTGGTCAGCCAACCACCGTCACACTCTGTGTGATTTTAGTTCGTTTTGTCTGGTCTTTGTCTGAGTTTCTCTTGTTCTGTGTCGTCTGTGCTCTATTCTGTTAATCGTTTTTATTCTCTGTGGGTGTTTTTAGTACTTGGAAAAAGGGACCGATGACCGTAGAAGTCTGGTCCCTTTAATCCCACAAGCCAACCAACCAACCAACCAAGTGGAGCGTAGTGAAGCGGAGGAAAAGGACGCGAGGCGGAACTGCTACGGCAGTCCACCAGCTGGGCGGCCAGGACCGCACTCTACTGCTGCAGGTGTCCACTTGCTGAACGGGGAGTCTGCTCCCGACTTCTGCGAAGTTCACCGTAGCGAAAGGGTTAACGGCCGAGAGCAGGGCGTTTGTGTAGAGTTGTCAGTGCTAACAGACAAGCAACACTGTGTGAAATAACTTCAGAAATCAATGTGGGACGTACGACAAATGTATCCATTAGGGCACTGCGCCCAAATTTGGCGTTAATTGTCTATGGCATCAGACGACCGACGGGAGTGGCTTTGCTAACACCACGACAATAGCCTGAAACGCGTCTCATGACCTTGTGACCATATCAGTTTGTGCGTAGACGACTGAAAACCGTATTCTGGTCAGATGAGTCTCGATTTCAGTTGGTAACAGCTTATGGTAGTGTTCGAGTGTGGCGCAGTCCTCACGAAGCCGTAGACCCACGTTCTCAATAAGGTACTGTGCAAAATGGTGGTGCCTCCGTAATTGTGTGCGCTGTTTCATGTAATATACTGGGTCGTCTGGTTATGTTCAACAGCTTGGAGACCATTTGCAGTCTTTCATGGACTTCATATTTCCAAATTTTTGTGGATGAAATTCACCATGTCACAGGCCACAGTTGTTGAGAATTGATTTGAACACCATACTGGACAATTAGAGCGAATGATTTGGTCGCCCAGATTGCGAAAATGTTTGGAACATAGTCGAGACCTCAGTTTCTGTACAAAATCCTGTATCGGTAGCACTTTCAGCGTTGTAGACAGCTATTGAGTCAGCGTGACTCAATATTCCTGCAGGGAACTTCCAACGATTTGTTGAGTCCAAACCACGTCGGGTTGCTCCATGGGGTGCTCCACCAGGCCAGGTAAAATGAGGTCCGACACGGTATTAGGAGTAGTCCCACGACTTTTGTCACCTCAGTGTACATCAAAATCCCGCTTCTGGTAAAAGCACTAAACACGGACACTGATGCACCTTACCAGCTATCCTCCCTGTCCCAGAGAACTGCAGCTGTAATCATTCAGATAACGACCGATAATTTGTATGTATGTGAAGCGACACTGACATCGAACAATGCCTTCTGGGTGATTCACTATTTTGTCAGGATTTGTGTGATGTTTTTTTCAATGTACTTTTAAATGGACACGATTGGCCAAATTTCAAAAGCAAATCTCTTTTTTGTAAATAAAGATATACAGATCGGCGTGTCTAAAAGTCCTAAGGAACTCATAAAATCTCGAAAAGGCGTCATTTATCATGAGTCTCATTGACGAACCAGCAGTTCTTCATGGTGCCATCAGTCCCCATAGCGCAACATGGGGCGTTTTATTTTCTATCCAGATTGCAGTAGAATATATCAAACAAAATTTTTTAATGTTTTCTGCGAAGTCACCAAAGATCATATTAGCGGCAAATGACAGGTATAACAACTTCTCTAACCCACACTTCAAGCACAAGTGGCGTATCAAGTTTGTTGTAGACAGTTTTAAACATGACTGTCTCTCAGCTACCGTATATTTGCATTAGAACATATGTCTCTTCGCTATACAGTGAGATTGTTACTGGCCCTACTCAGTTCATTCCAGACGGATATGGAAGTTGTTCGATTGGTTCAAAAAATGGCTCTGAGCACTATGGGACTTAACATCTGTGGCCATCAGTCCCCTAGAACTTAGAACAATGTAAACCTAACTAACCTAAGGACATCACACACATCCATGCCCGAGGCAGGATTCGAACCTGCGACCGTAGAGGTCACGCGGTTGCAGACTGACGCGCCTAGAACCGCACGGCCACAACTGCCGGCGAAGTTGTTCGATTGTTGTGGTGTTACCCAATTGCACTGATAATGTATTGTGGGAATCGGTTGTGGATGTACTTACTCTCAGACACACGCAAGAGACTAACAGTGTAAGATTTGTTTGATATTGAGTGGCAGTTCTCTTTCTTAAATTGTCTTTACAAATGTTTTGGTTTACTTGTTTAACGCCAACATTCGATCCTTCCCATATGTTGCACTTGCTTTTTTATCAAATTTAGGAGCTATGAAAGTCAAATACTGCTATTACTAAGCCGAGGTAAGTGAAACAGAACTCTTCCTGCGCTTTCTGTATCCAGAGGAGAAAGAATTGCCTATGAAAGAAGCATTAGGAGTGATTTATAGAACCTACCCGTGAAGTGACAGCTAACTTCACGAAGTACATAAATTTTCTCATAAAGGAAGATAACTGGGGCGATGTATCCTGGGGGCAGTTCTCGCACAGGCGAGGTGCGTGCCGGACGAGGAGCGAGAAAGGAGCAAGGAGCAGGAAGCAGGAAGCGGGGTGTATTTATCACTGCGGCCGCCATTTAGGCTGAGTTATGGCGGCGCAGCCAGCTGGTAGTTGGCAAAAAGGCGCAGGCGAGGGAGTGGGAACAAGGGGTAGGGGAGGCAAGCGACGCTACACCACACGCCGGCCACTTTGTGTGAACACTGGAAGGGTGTGGAGCTATAAACGTTACGGAGACTGCGACGACTAGCGCCAAGAACTTGTAGCGTTAACACAGTTAACAATTGTTAATCAGATTCAGTGATTATTACTTCAATTTAATGTTTGTAGCAACAAAATGTAGTTCCTCCTTTGGCATTAGACACCTGTGTGAATCTTAGAATCTGCAACAAGTTTTCTCCATTCTGCACTCTCCAGTACGATCCCTCCCCATTCTCTAGCAGTTTTCTATCTTTGAGGTTCTGTGGTTTCCAACATTTCACTATTCCCTTCAGTAATCCCCTTATACTAATAATAAGTGCTACATCCTTGATGTACACACATATCTGAGTAGATTTGATGTGAATACAACTTGTTATTTGGGATTTGTGAAAAGTTACTTCTGGAGCCATGTTGAAAAACATTGTAGAAATTGTTTCCCTGATCTCACTCCGTTACTGACGCAAAACACAGGACCAGCAACAACATGTTGTTCCTGACGCTTATAACGTCACCACTGAAAATGGGCCACAGTTCTTTCCATTTCTTAGACATTTAGTGATTTTGGTTTATTCAACACTGTACTGTTTATTCATAACTAAATTTCCAGGTTCACTTTTATGTCCTTGTTTTCTATGGTCCTTTAGTTTTCGTTCGTTTTGATCTAGTGTACCCATTTTCTGAATTTTACTCATTTGGTCACACGCATTTAATTTGCAGCATAGGGAATCTTCTCAATTTAGTGTTTCATTCTTTAGAGAATCTCTTTCTATTATTTCTAATTCCTCAGTAATGCTTAGTTCCAGGTCATTTTTTTTTTCATTGTCCAGTCTATTGACAGATTTTCCCAAAAGAACTTTGTTGCCATTCTTGTACTTACTTTATAAAAGAGTCTGGTAAAGTTCAGTTCTTCCTTTCATTCCAATATTTTCTGGTTAATTCACTAAATTTCCCAATTAAATTGCATGCTGTTCTCGTCACTTATCTACTGTATATTGTTCACGTATTATTTCTTGCAGTTCTTAGTTTCAGCGTATGCAATTTCATGTTCAGTATTTTCACTCATATAAATAATCTGTACTATCGTCTGTAGCGTAACTCTAATTTTCAACTTTTAGAAATACTGTAGATGCTACAGATACTGAAATCCGGAAACTGCCGTCGTTCTTCCTATTTTTGATATTTCTGACACATCTCCCTACATAATTTCGTCGAGATATATTAAACTATTTCCATATTTAATGTGTATTGCGGTGTATTTTTAAACATAATATGAATCATGTTGACTTTCATCCAAAATCTTACGTTGATTTTACGTAAACACTTATTTTTGTCTCTGATTCTGTAATTTGCCATATTTCAATTTTTCCTTATTTTTCTCTTTTATTTCTTCTTCTTCTTCTTTTGTTACTTGTGCTTTTATCCCACATTTCGCAGGGTTGGCATGGTTAGGTACAGATTTGGCAAGGTTAATGTGAAGGGGTGTCTGGAGGCCCTTCCTGCTGCCACCTAGTACCCCTCCCAGGATGGAATTAGTGTACTCGTAGCTGTCTATGTCGACTATAATCCCTGGAGTAGTGTGAATATGCTCAGATGTCTGCGAATAGGGTAACTGAGGCAGGATGTGGGGACCGGCCCACGTTTCACCTACAGGGATATGGAAAACCGCCTAAAAACCACATCCAGGATGGCCGACACGTCGACCCTCGTCGTTAATCCGCCAGGTGGATTCGATCCGGGGCCAGGGCACCTACCCGAGTCCAGGAAGCAGCGCATTAGTGCTCTCGGCTAACCTGGCAGGATTATTGGTAGCTTCTTTATTTATGTAAAATGCAGAGTAGTATGTTTTGAACATTGTATTCTGGTTTGTGTTCACTTTTTACAATTGCTATTGTTCTGAAGATATTGGTGACATTTTTAATTACTTGTTTAAGCAGTCTTTATGTACCTGTCTGCAAGAATCAGTTTTGAAAATCAAGAACCACTTTCTCTGATAATCTTTTCTGGTACGCTCTCGACGTGAACAATGGAAAACAATTTCTACATAATTAATATTCTCTGTTAGGCAAGTATCCAAAGTGACGACTGAAGCCCTCAAAAAAAGTATTGCAAAAACGCACTGACTGCCCATATGCCATCAGGCTTTCGGAAGAACATCATCCACACAATTCCGAAGATTCGAAAAGCCGACAAGTGCGAGAATTATCACATAATCAGTTTAACAACATATGGAAGAATGGAAAAGAAAATTGAAGATTTGTTACATGATAATCAGTTTGGGTTTAGGAAAAGTAAATCAGAGTGGCTGTTCTGACGTTGTGGTCGACACTGGAAGCAAGACTGAAGAAAAATTAAGACACATTCGTATTATTTGTCCACCTGGAGAAAGCGTTCGATAATTTAAAATAGTGCAAGGTGTTCGAAATTCTGAGGAAAATAGGAGTAAGTTACAGGGAACGACGGGCAATACACACTATGCACAATAACCAAGAGGGGACAGTAAGATGGCTGAAGGAAGAACGAAGTGCTCGAATTAAAAAGGGTGTGAGACAGGGATGTAGTCTTTCACCGCTACTGTTCGGTATGTATATCGGAGAAGAAACGACGGAAATAAGACAAAGGTGTAAGATTGGGATTAACCTTCAAGGTGAAAGAATATCGTTGATAAGATTCGCTAATGACATTGCTGTCCACGGTAAAGTGAAGGAGAATTACAGGGTTTGTTGAACGGAATGAGCAGTCTAACGAGTGCAGAACATGGAATGAGAGTAAATCGAAGTAAGACGAAAGTAATGAGAAGTAGCAGAAATGAGAACAGCGAGAAACTTAACATCTTAATTGGTGATCACGAAGTAGATGATGTCTGTAGCTCATGGTCTCGCGGTCGCGATCTAGCTTCCAGAGTACAGAGTCCCGTGTTCCATTCCCGGAGGGAGATGACTGGGTGTTTGTGCTGTCCTCGTCGTTTCATCATCATTCATGAAATTGGCGAGACTGGACTGCGCAAAGGATGGGAATTTGTACAGGCGCTGATAACCGCGCAGTTGAACGACTCACAAAGCAAACATCACCAACGAAGTAGATGATGTTACGCAATTCTACTACCTTAGGCAGCAAGGTACCTCATGACAGATGGAGCAAGGAGGACATGAAATGCTCACAAGTACTGGCAAAAAGGACATCTTTGGCCAAGGGATGTCTATCACTATCGAATATAAGCTTTCATTTGAGGAATAAATTTCTCAGAATGTACGTTTGGAGCAAACCATCGAAATGTAGGGAAACATGGATTATGGGAATACCAGAAAAGAAGAGACTCGAAGAATTTCAGATGGGGTGTTACAGAAGAATGTCGAAAATTAGATGGACTGATAAGATAAGGAACGAGAAGGTACTCTGGAGAATCAGCGAAGAAGGGAATGTATGCGGTACACTGACAAGAAGAAGAGAAACGGTGATAGGACACCTTTCAACATATCAAGGACTACCATTCACGGTACTCGAGGGAACTGTGGAGGGTAAGAACTGTAGGGAAGAACAGAGATCGTAATTCATCCAACAGATGACTGATGACAGAGATTGTAAGTGCTGCAGTAAGACGGTGAGGTTCACACAGAAGAGGAAATAGTAGCGGACCTCATCAAACCTGCCAGAACACTAAAGATTCAGAAAAAATAGTACAATAAACACTCTTTACAGCACAGTAAGGACGGGTACACAATTATCAGTTCAGAATGACTGTAATATATTGATAATTCCTTGCTACTATAGTGTTTTCTTGAAGCTGTGAGAAAGGAAGACAGGCGCTCCAAGGCGCGGAACCAGAGACGATGCTGAGGGCAGACGAAACTAGGAGAGATATTGTAACATGAAGTAAACCGTAAGGGGAGAGCCTTGCGAAAATGCAAACGCCCCCAGACGCGGTCCCAGGGCTCTAGTTGCTCTTCAAGGAATTAACATGTCACTTCATATGTCGTCTAGACGCTGTGGTAGGTTGCCACCATAGAACTTTGTAACCAACAGGCACGTACTAGCGTATAAAACCAGCTTGATACCAGCCCTGAGAACAGCAACGTCAGTAGGCTCACAAGGGTTAGAAAGAGAGCGAAAACACCAAAAACTGTTGACCTAGCAGTCCCTACTCCGGGGAGCCCGAGGGGAGGGGCTAAATGACGTATAACAATAATGTTGTAAGCCTTATTTGGCAGAGCAGTTACGTTTAGCTTTCAGCTGAAAAATGTTGATACCAAATACGGAGTTAGTTATTGCAACTGCCTTAACATCCCCGCCTTAGGAGCAGTAGAGGGGACCTAACTAATCAGTGATTGGCAGGTTCCGGCAGGAGAGCTGCGGGATTGGCTGGGTGGCTGGAAGTGGGAAAAACAGTCCCCACACGCGAGTCTAAAACCCCTACTTTCCGCATTTTGGCGGAGTTCTCAGTCAGACGAACTGGGCGCCTCGGTCCACCTCCGCGTAAGTCTGCTCTCTCTCTCTCTCTCTCTCTCTCTCTCTCTCTCTCTCTCTCTCACACACACACACACACACACACACACACACACACACACACACACTTAGAGTGCCTCAGTGTACAGTGGCATATTCAGTATGTTTTGTGCCCCCCTGCGGGTTCGGGGGTAAGAATCGGCCCGCGGTATTCCTGCCTGTCGTAAGAGGCGACTAAAAGGAGTCTCCAACGTTTCGGCCTTATGTGATGGTCCCCTGTCGGGTTTGACCTCCATATCTCAAAATTTTTCCGAAGAGCGAGCCGATTGGGGAAGGGCGCCTTACTTGGTGCATTCTGTCCATCTTGCGTTGAGAACTTTCGCCAGCTTTTTCGTCGTTGCATTCCAGTCCTGCCCGCTCTACATCTCATGGGCATGGATACGCTCCTGCGTGCACTTTCTGCCAAGCGATGTGCAGGGCCACTTTCTGCACTGACGGCGACCATGGACCACATGTCACCTAACATCCAGCACGGTAGCCAGTCCGTTGTGGTGGGGCCGCCATGTACCCTCTTGGTTGTAGCCCCCTGACAACACAGGGATCGCTCTACTGATACCTGCGCCGTTAACTTCCCACGTATGCCAAGGAGTAGATGCCCATCTCCCTGGGGCATCGGGACTCCCGGCAATGGCCATCCTGCCAGGTGGCCTTTGCTGTGGCTGGGTGGCGCCCGTGGGGAGGGCCCTTCGTCAAAGTAGGTGGCATCAGGGTGGATGACACGCAATGAAGCGTGGCACTTCTTCTCTTGCTGGTGGCCAGCCACCAGCAGTCTCTAAGCGTTCGAGGGCCCATTTTAAAGGTAACGTTTATGACCCCAAATCGTTCCCCTCCGTCGCCACACCATGGGAGGAACGAAAGGCTATGAATGAGAGCGAGAGGTATTCGCCCCGGTATCTCGTCTCTACCAGAGCCGACGGGGAATCGTTTCTGTCTGTGAAGCCTCAGTTCTTTGTCGAACATTTAGAGGACAATTTCGGGTAGGTGGAGGGCTTGTCCAAGATGCGGTCAGGGTCAGTCTTAATAAAAACGGCATCCTCTGCCCAGTCACGAGCCTTGCTCGCTTGTACGAAGTTGGGGGATGTTTCTGTTACTATCACCCCACATAAAAGCTTAAATATGGTCCAGGGAATTATTTTTCACCGCGATCTCCTTTTACAGTCCGATGACGAGCTGCGCGCCAACTTAGAGCGACGAGGTGTACATTTCGTCCGGCGTGTTCATCGGGTTCCGAGGGACAATCCGGTAGCTACCGGTGCCTTCATCTTGGCCTTCGAAGGTGATATCTTACCAGAGAAGGTCAAGGTGATGGTCTACCGGTGTGACGTAAAACCCTATATCTCCCCATCTCCCCCCCCCCCCCCTTGCGGGTTCGGGGGTAAGAATAGGCCCGCGGTATTCCTGCCTGTCGTAAGAGGCGACTAAAAGGAGTCTCAAATGTTTCGGCCTTATGTGATGGTCCCCTCTCGGGTTTGACCTCCATCTTTCTAAATTATTCCGAAGAGCGAGCCAATTGGGGAAGGGCGCCTTACATGGTGCACTGTATCCGTCGTGCAATTAGACCTTTAGCCGTCTTTCTCGTCGTTGCAATGGTGTCCCGCTCGTTTTCGATCTCTTGGGCGATTACCACGCTGCACTCTGCAGTGTTTCTTTTAACTGCGACGACGACCTTGGACAGTTTTGCACCTAAGATCCAGCACGGTAGCCAGTCCGTTGTGGTGGGTCCGCCATGTACCCTCTTGGTTGTAGCCCCCTGACAACACAGGGATCGCTCTACTGATGCCTGCGCCGTTACCTCCCCACGTATGCCAAGGAGTAGATGCCCATCTCCATGGGGCATCGGGACTACCGGCAATGGCCGTCCTGCCAGGTGGCTATTGCTGCGGCTGGGTGGCGCCCGTGGGGAGGGCCCTTGGTCGGAGTAGGTGGCATCAGGGCGGATGATACGCAATGAAGCGTGGTACATCTATCGGTGGTGGGAGTCCACCAGCAGTCTCTAAGCGATCGAGGTCTAACCTCAACGGGAAGAAATTTGATCAGAGATCGTTTCCCTCCCTAGCTACTCCATGGGAGGAACGTCTTGCTAAAGAAGGCAGTGGAGAATATTCACCCCGGTACCTCGTGTGTACGCGGGTTGATGGAGAATCGTTCATGTCGACCAAGCCCCAGTTTTTTGTGGAGCATTTAGAGGACAAGTTCGGGGAGGTGGAGGGCTTGTCCAAGATGCGCTCTGGTTCTGTGCTCATCAAAACGGCATCCTCTGCCCAGTCACGGAGGTTGCTCAATTGTGACAAATTGGGGGATGTTTCCGTTAGCATCACGCCGCATAAGAGTCTCTACATGGTCCAGGGTATTAAATTCCACAGGGATCTTCTTCTGCAGTCCGACGATGAATTACGCGCCAACCTCGAACGACGGGGTGTTCACTTCGTCCAGCGCGTCCATCGGGGTCCGAGGGATAATCAGGTAGCCACCGGTGCCTTCATCTTGGCCTTCGAAGGTGATGTATTACCCAAAAAGGTGAAGGTGATGGTTTACCGTTGTGATGTGCAGCCATATATCCCTCCTCCGATGCGGTGTTTTAAATGCTGGAAGTTCGGGCACATGTCCTCTCGCTGTATTTCCAGCGCCACGTGTCGGGATTGTGGACGTCCTTCGCATCTCAATACTCCATGTGCCGCGCCTCCTATGTGTGTTAACTGCGGAGGACACCATTCCCCCTGCTCGCCGGACTGTAGGATCTTCCAGAAGGAAAGGAAGATAATGGAATATAAGACTCTGGACCGCCTGACCTACACCGAGGCAAGGCGGAAATATGAGCGGCTACATCCCGTGCCCATGATATCCACCTATGCCGATGCTGCAACAGCGGTCCCATCCTCTCCCGTGTCGTCACGTACTGTTGCCTCTCAGCTATGTCACAATGAACCAGCCCCCTTGGTTGTGGGGGGCACTTCCCCCTCAGTTGCTCCATCTACTCCAGGAGCAACACCACCCCACCCATCAGGGACATTCGTCCCCCCTTCCCAGCCGGAGAAGCGTGGGGCTTCTTCGGCTACTCTAGCCAGGAAGGGGTCCCTTGGGGCCCTCCCTTCCCAGGCTTTGCCCAGTGCCAAAGCGGACACCCGCAAAGTTTTGAAACAACAACCGGTCGCTGGTCATAGGGCTTCAGGGTCGTCGTCCGTCCCTGAGACTGACCCAGTGGGACCCTCCCAGCCAGACCCTCCAAAGGCACAGCGTGCGAAGCAGTTGAAGAAAACGGCTCCCAAGCATCCTGACATTACGGTGGCACCTGTCCCACCGCAACCTTCAAACTCTTCGTCTGAGGACGAGGTGGAGATCCTGGCGTCCGCTGAGGACCTCGATCTCGCCAGTCCCTCCGACGCCATGGAAAGCACTGGCACAGGTGCTCACTTGGAGGCAGCAGGTGACCCAGCGGCGTAATCTGCCTTCCCCGTCCCGTCACGCCTTTCCCAGCCATGGCCAATACCATCCTCCAGTGGAACTGCAGCGGTTTCTTCCACCATCTAGCTGAGCTCCGCCAACTTATCAGCCTTCACCCTTTCTTCTGCATTGCTCTCCAGGAAACTTGCTTTCCAGCAATGCGAACCCCCGCCCTCCGTGGCTATCGGGGTTATTATAAGACCGAGCAGCTTATGAAAGGGTGTCTGGTGGCGTCTGCTTATATGTCCTTCACACTCTGCACAGCGAGTCTGTCCTCTCCAGACGCCTTTAGAGGCTGTCGCTGTACGCGTGTGGACGCCACAGGCTGTTACCGTCTGCAGTCTTTTCATTCCACCGGATGGTGATGTCTCGCAGCATGTCCTGGCTGCACTGGTCGCCCAATTGCCGCCACCTTTCTTGCTATTGGGCGACTTCAACGCCCATAACCCTCTGCGGGGTGGGTTAGTGGCAACAGGTCGAGGCGCCATCGTTGAGCATTTATTGTTGCAGCTCGATCTCTCGCTGTTAAATGATGGTGCCTTCACACACTTCAGTGTGGCGCATGGCACCTACTCCGCCATTGACCTTTCAATCTGTAGCCATAGCCTCTTACCGTCTGTCCAATGGAGTGTGCATGACGATCTGTGTGGTAGTGACCACTTTCCGCTCTTTTTGTCACTACCACAGCGTCACTCTTCTGGGCGCCCTAGCAGATGGGCTATGAATAAGGCTGACTGGGAATTGTTCTCCTCCACTGCCGCTTTTGAGCCTCTATCTACTGATGACACTGATGCAGTGGTTCAATCGGTCACCACTGGCATCGTTACTGCCACCGAATCTGCCATTCCCCGTTCTTCTGGGTCCCCTCGGCTGAAGGCTGTGCCTTGGTGGTCGCCTGAGATCGCTGAAGCGATTAAAGATCGCCGGCGGGCGCTCCAGCGTCACAAGCGACATCCCTCCATAGACCACCTTATCGCCTTCAAACGGCTGCGTGCGCGGGCCCACCTCCTTATCCGCCAAGGCAAGCAGGAGTGCTTGGAGCGGTATGTGTCCACCATTGGCCTCCATGTCCCTCCATCGCAGGTCTGGGCCAAGATTCGACGCGTCTACGGCTATCGGACCCATGCCAGCGTCCCTGCGCTCTCATTGAATGGAGCAGTTTGTACTGACTCCGACGTCATTACAAATCGCTTAGCAGAGCATTTTGCTATGAGTTCCGCTTCTGCGAATTACCCCCAGGCCTTCCGCTCCATTAAAGAGCGGATGTAACGTCGGAGCCTTTCGTTTCGCACCAACCACCCAGAATCTTACAATGCTCCATTTAGTGAGTGGGAATTTCGCAGTGCCCTAGCTGCTTGCCCTGATACCGCTCCTGGGCCAGATAGCATCCACAGTCATATGCTGAAACACCTTTCAGTGGACTGCCAGCGGCGCCTTCTCGATCTTTACAACCGTCTTTGGGTCGAGGGGGAGTTTCCGTCGCAATGGCGGGAAGGCATTGTCATCCCCGTTTTGAAACCTGGAAAGACCCCTCTGGAGGTGGACAGCTACCATCCCATTAGCCTCACCAACGTTCTTTGCAAGCTTCTCGAACGGATGGTGAGCCGGCGCTTGAATTGGGTACTGGAGTCTCGGGGCCTTCTGGCTCCGTCTCAGGGTGGGTTCCGTAAAGGCCACTCCGCCACCGACAATCTGGTGAGCCTGGAGTCGGCCATCCGTACTGCCTTTGCCCGCCGTCAGCACCTGGTCGCTGTCTTTTTCGACATGCGGAAGGCGTACGATACGACATGGCGTCATCACATCCTTTCTACGCTTCATGGATGGGGTCTTCGGAGCCCTCTGCCGATTTTTATCCGCAATTTCCTGTCGCTTCGTACCTTCCGCGTGCAAGTCGCAGCCTCATATAGTTCCTCCCACGTCCAGGAGAACAGCGTGCCGCAGGGTTCTGTCTTACGTGTCTGCCTGTTTTTAATAGCCATTAACGGGCTCGCTGCGGCCGTGGGAAGTTCTGTCTCCGCTTCCCAGTATGCTGACGACTTCTGCCTTTACTACAGCTCTACTGGCATTGCAGCTGTTGAACGTCAGCTACAGGGCGCTATCCGCAAGGCGTAGTCTTGGGCTGTAGCGCATGGCTTTCAGTTTTTGGCTGCCAAGACCCGTGTTATGCATTTCTGCCGGCGCCGAACAGTCCATCCTGAGCTGCAGCTTTATCTTGCCGACGAACTCCTTGCAGCAGTTGAGACCCACAGGTTTTTGGGGGTCGTTTTTGATGCTCGGTTGACTTGGCTGCCTCATATCTGGCAGCTTAAACAGGCGTGTTGGAGGCATCTAAATGCTCTGCGATGGTTGAGCCACACCAGCTGGGGCGCCGACCGATCTACCCTGTTACGGCTCTACCAGGCTTTAATCCAGTCCCGTCTGGATTATGGGAGCCTGGCTTATGGCTCAGCATCCCCATCTGCATTACGGGTGTTGGACCCAATCCTCCACAGCGGGATACGCCTTGTCACTGGTGCCTTCCGCACCAGCCCTGTGGACAGCATCTTTGTTGAGGCAGGTGTCCCTTCACTGCGGTTACGACGCCAACAATTACTGGCTGCTTATGCTGCCCATGGTTTTAGCTTGCCTGGGCATCCAAATTACCGTGTCCTGTTCCCGCAGTCAGTCGTCCATCTGCCAGGCCGTCGGCCCCAGTCGGGTTGTCCGATCGCTGTACGCATCAAGGAGCTTCTCTGCGGGCTTGGGTTTTTCGCTGTTCCACCTCCTTTCCGGGCGCCTCTGCGTACACCCCCGTGGTGTGTTCCTCGCCCTTGCCTTCGGCTCGACTTGGCACAGGGCTCGAAGGACTCAGTCCCTCCAGAGGCCTTCCGCCGCCGCTTTTATTCCATCCTGGCCACGTATCAGGGCTCTGGAATTGTTTACACCGACGGTTCGATGGTTGCTGGTCGTGTCGGGTATGCGCTAACTCTAGGGGACCATTCCGAACAACGGTCCTTGGCGGCTGGCTGCAGTGTTTACACTGCTGAGCTAGTCGCCATCTCTCGAGCCCTAGAGTATATCCGCTCCTGCTCAGGTGAGTCCTTCGTTATCTGTAGCGATTCCCCGAGCTGTTTACGAGCTCTCGACCAGTGTTTTCCTCGTTCTCGTCTGGTGATGGCTATCCATGAGTCCCTGCATACTCTTGCGCGTTGCGGCCACTCTGTGGTCTTTGTGTGGACCCCCGGTCATGTTGGTATCCCGGGCAATGAACATGCTGACCGTCTGGCGAAAGAGGCCACGAGTAAATCATCTCTGGATGTTGGCCTGCCAGAGACTGATTTGCGGGCAGTCCTCCGCCGAAAAGATTTTGCGCTTTGGGACGCTGAATGGCGCGATCGGATCACGCCTAATAAACTCCGTGCCATTAAGGAGACGACGACTGTGTGGCGGTCATCCGTGCGAGCCAACCGCAGGGACTCAGTCATCCTTTGTCGGCTACGCATTGGCCACTCCCGGCTGACACACAGTTATTTACTGCGCCGGGAGGACCCTCCTGTATGTCGCTGCGGGGCGGCTTTGACAGTGGCCCACATTTTGTTGGCCTGCCCCCTTTTAGCTGTGGCCAGGCAGACATTTGCGCTGCCTGATACGCTCCCTGCCTTTTATCTGATGACCCTGTTATGGCTGGCTTAGTTTTACGTTTTATTCGGGCAGGGGGTTTTTATCGTTTACTCTGAGTGTTTGTTCTGTTCTTTTGTGTTGATTCTGGCCATTGGCCTACGATTTTACGCTGAGTTTTTAATGTGTTCTCGGTGGTTGGCTTTTCCTTTTTATCTCTATAGTCAGCCAACCACCGTCACACTCTGTGTGATTTTAATTTGTCTTGTTTGATCTCTGTAGGAGTATTTCTTGTTCTGTGTCGTCTGACGTTTTTCCTGCTGTTCGTTTTTCTTCTCCTTGGGTGGTTTTAATTTTTTGGAAAAAGGGACCGATGACCGTCGCAGTCTGGTCCTTTTAATCCCCCAAACCAACCAACTGGCGCTGCCACGCATTTCAGTGTTGCGGATAGCACGTTCTCAGCCATAGATCTGTCATTGTGCAGCCCAGGGCTTGTACCATCGGTCCACTGGAGAGTCCATGACGACTTGTGTGGTAGTGACCATTTTCCCATCTTCCTTTCACTACCCTAGCGTCGATCCCATGAACGCCTGCCTAGATGGGCATTTAGCAAGACAAACTGGGAAACGTTCTCCTCTGCTGCCACTGTTGAATCTCTCCCTAACGGTACCATCGATGTGACGGTTGAGACACTGACTGCAGCGATTGTTTCCGCTGCGGATCGTACCATTCCTCGTTCGTTAGTGTGCCCCCAGCGAAAGTCAGTGCCTTCGTGGTCTCCGGAGGTCGCTGAAGCCATTAAAGAACGTCGGCGGGCTCTTCAGCGACATAAGCGGCACCCCTCTTTGGAGAACCTCATTGTCTTCAAACGTCTCCGTGCTCAGGCACGGCGGCTCATCAAGAGGCGGAAACAGGAGTGCTGGGAGAGGTACGTTTCCACCATTGGTTCCCATACTTCACCCTCCCAGGTGTGGATGAAGATTCGGCGCATCTTTGGATTGCAGCACTCTACAGGTGTCCCAGGGCTTACCATCAACGGTGCGATATCCACCGATGCTGATGCAATCGCCGAGCATTTCGCACAGCACTATGTTCGGGCCTCTGCGTCGGGGAATTACCCGCCTGCGTTTCGCGCGCTCAAACGCCGGGAGGAAGGCAAACGGCCTTCTTTTGCTTCTCGCCACCCTGATACGTATAACGCCCCATTTAGTTTGTGGGAACTCCAAAGCGCCCTGGCACAGTGCCCTGATACAGCCTCTGGGCCAGATGGCGTCCACAATCAGATGCTCAAACACCTGTCCCCAGACTGTCAACGATGTGTTCTTGCCATCTTCAACCGCATATGGGGTGATGGTGTCTTTCCGTCGCAGTGGCGAGAAAGTGCCATCATTCCGATGCTGAAGCCTGGTAAGGACCCGCTTAATGTGGATAGCTATCGGCCCATCAGCTTGACAAATACTCTGTGCAAGCTACTGGAACGTATGGTGAGTCGACGGCTGTGTTGGCTGCTCGAGTCTCGGGGTCTTCTGGCTCAGTGCCAGAGCGGCTTCCGTCAGGGCCGTTCCACCGCCGATACTTTGGTCTTCCTTGAGTCTGCGCCGGCCGAAGTGGCCGTGCGGTTAAAGGCGCTGCAGTCTGGAACCGCAAGACCGCTACGGTCGCAGGTTCGAATCCTGCCTCGGGCATGGATGTTTGTGATGTCCTTAGGTTAGTTAGGTTTAACTAGTTCTAAGTTCTAGGGGACTAATGACCTCAGCAGTTGAGTCCCATAGTGCTCAGAGCCATTTTTTCCTTGAGTCTGCAATCCGCACTGCTTTTTCCAGGCGCCAACACCTCGTCTCCGTCTTTTTCGACCTCTCCAGAGCATATGACACGACGTGGCGGCACCATATTCTCGCCACGTTGCACGGGTGGGGTCTCCGGGGCTCTCTCCCCATTTTTATTCAGAATTTTTTATCTGTTCGGACATTCCGCGTTTTAATTGGCACATCCCATAGTTCACTTCATATCCAGGAGAACGGCGTTCCTCAGGGCTCTGTATTGAGCGTGCCCCTTTTCCTTGTGGCCATTAATGGCCTTGCAGCAGCAGTAGGGTCGTCTGTCTCACCCACGTTATATGCTGACGATTTCTGCATCTTTTTCAGCTCCTCCACCATTGGTGTTGCAGAACGTCGGTTGCAGGGAGCCATACGCAAGGCGCAGGCGTGGGCCCTAGCCCATGGGTTTCAGTTTTCCCCTGCGAAGACGTGTGTTATGCACTTTTGTCGGCGTCGAACTGTCCATCCCCACCCTGAGCTGTATCTTCAGGATGCCATGCTCAGGGTTGTTGACACTTACCGTTTTCTGGGATTGCTGTTCGATGCCCAGCTTACTTGGCTTCCACATATTCGTCAGCTCAAGCGTCAGTGCTGGCAGCATCTGAATGCCCTCCGCTGCCTCAGCAACACAACTTGGGGTGCAGATCGTAACACGCTGCTGCAGCTCTACAAAGCCCTTGTGCTGTCCCGGCTTTATTATTGGAGTGTGGCATATGGCTCAGCGTCGCCCTCAGCGTTGCAACTGCTGGACCCCGTTCACCACTGTGGGGTTCGACAGGCGACAGGGGCATTCCGCACCAGTCCTGTTAATAGCCTACTTGCTGAGGCTGTGGTTCCTCCGCTCCACATTCGGCGTCTACAACTCTTAGCCAACTATGCTGCCCACGTTCGTTGTTCGCCTCGTCACCCTAACTACCGTCTCCTTTTCGCTAATGCGGCAGTCCATACCCCACACCGGCGGCCTCGATCGGGCCATACCATTGGGATCCGTGTTCGGTCACTCCTTAGTGACCTGGAGTCTTTGCCTCTTCCATCTGCTTTTCAGGTCCACCCGCATACACCACCTTGGTGTATTCGTCGGCCGCAGCTTCGGCTGGAGCTCTCACAATGGCAAAAGGATTCAGTTCCTCCTGCAGTCTTGCGCCGCCAATTTCTTGCTCTCCTCGACGCATCCCGCGACTCGGAGGCTATCAATACAGATGGCTCGATGGTTGATGGCCGTGTGGGGTACGCTTATGCTCATGCGGACTATGTAGACCAGCGCTCCTTGCCGGACGGCTGCAGTGTTTACACCGCAGAGCTAACAGCCATTTTTCGTGCCCTTGAGCGTATTCGTACCAGCACTGGAGAGTCTTTTGTCATTTGCAGTGACTCTCTCAGTAGTCTGCAGGCTCTTGACCAGTGCTACCCACGCCATCCCATTGTTGTTGCCATCCAGGAGTCCGTTCATGCTCTTGACCAGCGTGGACGTTCAGTGGTGTTCATATGGACCCCGGGACACGTTGGGATAGTGGGAAACGAACACGCCGACAAGTTAGCTAAAGAAGCCACCCGCAAACTGCCGTTGGAGATCGGCCTCCCGGCCACTGATCTCCGATCGGTGTTACGCCGTCGGGTCTTTGGGATGTGGGCAGACGAATGGCGCACTCTGTCTGTACCCAACAAGCTGCGGCGTGTAAAGGAGGCCACGACTGTGTGGGGTTCCTCCATGCGGGCCTCTCGCAGGGATTCTGTTATTCTCTGTAGGCTCCGCATTGGTCACTCCTGGCTGACGCATGGTCATCTGCTGCGTCGAGAGGACCCCCCTCGTTGTCGCTGTGGTGCAACCATGACGGTGGCCCATATATTGTTGGAATGTCCTCTTTTAACCGCCCTCAGGCGAACTTTTAACCTCCTGGGTGATTTATCGTGCCTTTTAGCTGACGATGTCTCTATGGCAGATCGTGTTTTAGGTTTTCTTCGAGCAAGTGGCTTTTATAGGTCCCTCTAATTTTATTACGTCACCCTTTTTTGTGCTGTATCTTTTACTTCGTTTTGTGTTGTAATTCGACTCCACCCTAATCTTTTAGGCTGGAGGTTTTAACGTGTTGCAGAGTGGCTGGCTCATCCTATTATTTTCGTGATCAGCCAGCCACAGTCCTCTGCTGTGCAGTTTTAATTCCTTCTGCCTTTCTTCTCTATGTTGTTTTTGTTGCTGTGCTCCGTTTTCCATGGTTCTTTATTATTGACCTTGGGGATTTTCTTCCCCTGGGATTTTTATCTTCTGCTTCGAATGCTTATGGATGGTTTCCCTGTGCTCTGTGTGTTTATGAAACAAGAGACCGATGACCTTTGTAGTTTGGTCCCTTTAATCCTCAAACCAACCAACCAACCAACCATCGTAGGTTGGTGGATTGCAAGATCCATTCGATATCTGTAAGTGAAGATCCACAACAGCGTCTTGTAGTTGTGTTTCACAGTCAGCAGTCAGCCAGCTATGCCACAATACTAACTATGTAATCGCATTGATGGAGTACACAAGAGACTTAAGTCGTCCTGGGTGTCTGGAGCGAGGTCGACATTCTGTGTTCTCAGACGTGTTTCATTGGGTTCGGTTAGTCACACTTGGTAGGTCTGTCCCTCTCAGCAGTGTTATTGTCCACAAGTCAGTGTCTCACAGATGCTGCTTTGTGACAGGGTGAATTTTGATGTTGATAAAAACAATCATCGTCTCCGAACTGGTCCTCTACAGTGTGGAGTACACAGTGCTGTAAAACGTGTTCGTACATGTCAGCACTGGGCTTTCCGTAAGCACAGAAAAGGCGCCACACCGTAACCACGAAAGACACCTCCATATTGTGAGCCCGTCTCTTCCAAACTTCAGTGTCGGCACTACACACATTGGCGGGTAGGTTTCTGGAGGCGTTCGCCTCATCCAAGTCCTTCACTCGGATTGCCACGGGATGCAGTCACCCACTGCCCAGTGGCGTCACTCTTTAAACCACTCCAGGCACCACTCAGTGGCTGACTGCGGTACAGCAGCTGCTCGACCACTGTACGTCATCTTTCTAATTACCTATGCATAGTCACTGTGCAAGGTGCTGGCTCCTGAAATTCAGGACTGACTCCTTCCGCTGATTTCACACAATTTCTTGTAACCGCTCTCCGTATTTCTCGAAGGTCCCTGTCCATCAGCACACGAGGTCTGTCTGATCCTGGTTTAGCGAGGACTGTTCCTTCGCTTTCACTGTTCACGGTCACATCATGCGAGCTCTCCAGAGCGCGCCATCCTGCTGTTATGGCTCCCCTAGTGACAACTCAACGCTCCCCACCTACTAGTGGCTCCGCCAATTCCTCATTACATGTAGGTGCTTGGATAGGCCTGATCAGATAGCGTATTTAACAACGGTTGTTGGATTTTTTTACGCTTTTAGAGAAATTTGAAAATGACTGCTTGGCAGCGAAATCGTGCAACTTTCACTTTATGTTTAGTGCAATCAAGACAACTTTAATAAAAACATATTTCAGTGTGCACCGCTCTCTCGTTGACTAAACGAATCCGTTGACGAAGCACACGTCTCCTCTGTGATTCCTCCTTCTGCGTCGTAGCTTGACATGCATGGGTGTGTACATACAATTGGTCTATAAATCGATAGCCGATAATGCAATAGAGAGCTAACGCTACGACTGTGAGTAATGTGAGCTCAAATCAGTATCGGGTATTAGACCCATACGATCTTAAACAGAAAAGAACCGTGAAGAAAAACAAGAAAAGAAAAATAGCAGACTTTCAAGTCGTAGTCCATGGGCAGATGCAAGATATAAGTTGTATCCGATGATCAGCTTTGGTGGCCTTAGCAATGGTATACGAATTGTCAGTGGGGCCACCAGGAGGATATTTGACAGCTGCAGAGGATCCGGTGACCGACCCCACGCGACGCCTCAGTCTCATTTGTATTGCTTTTGCCTGCTTCATTTACTGCACTTTTATATTTTCTCCTTTCATCAAGTAAATTCACCATCTTTTCTGTTACCCAAGGATTTCTAGTAGCCCTCGTCTTTTTATCTACTTAATCCTCTGCTACCTTCACTATTTCGTCTCTCAAGGCTACCCATTCTTCTTCTACACTATTTCTTTCCCCCATTCTTGTCAATCATTCCCTAATGCTCTCCCTGAAGCTCTCTACAACCTCTGGTTCTTTCAGTTTATCCAGGTCACATATCCTCAAATTCCCACATTTTTGCAGTTTCTTCAGTTTTAATCTACAGGTCATAACCAATAGATTGTGGTCAGAGTCCTCATCTGATTTTGTATTTATAACCCTGTATTCACCTGACCGGAAGTTCTATTCCTCCTGCCACCTAACTTTACTAATTCACACTATATCTAACTTTAACCTAACCATTTCCCTATTTAAATTTTCTAGCCTACCTGCCCGATTAAGGGATCTGACATTATACGCTCCGATCTGTAGAACGCCAGTTTTCTTTCTCCTGATAACGACGTCCTCCTGAGTAGTCCCCGCCCGGAGACCCGAGTGAGGGACTATTTTATCTCCGGAATAATTTACCCAAGAGGACGCCATCATCATTTAACCATACGGTAAAGCTGCATGGCCTCGGGAAAAATTACGTCCGTAGTTTCCCCTTGCTTTCAGCCGTTCGCGGTACCAGCACAGCAAGGTCGTTTTGCTTAGTGTTACAAGGCCAGATCAGTCAATCATCCACACTGTTGCCCCTAAAACTACTGAAAAGGCTGCTGCCCCTCTTCAGGAACCACACGTTTGTCTGGCCTCTCAACAGATACCCCTCCATTGTGGTTGCACCTACGGTACGGCCATCTGTATCGCTGAGGTACGCAAGACTCGCCACCAACGGCGAGGTCCATGGTTCATGGGGGGTCAACATTCCTATGGAATTCCTATGGAATACAAGCTCATCTTCCCCGCGATCGACTTCTGCCAGTTTTTCTATTCGTCTGCAAGGAATCCGAAAGAACAGACCGGGTTTTGATCCCGCAGCGATTATGAATCAAGGCAGACAGAAGTGACTGATATTAGCTGCTACTGGGCTTTGATGTAAAGTTGAAAACTTTTGCTGGACCGGGCTTTAAGCCAGGACCTCCTGCTTACTGACCACTAAGCCATCCGGACACCGTGGTCATCACAACTGCAAGGACTGCCACAGCACGCCTCCCGTCAGACCCATATTCTCGACGTATCCACACGCTACAGATGTATTGGCGCTTACCCATTATCGTCTTTTCTTGAACATCTCGGCTTAAATTTACAACATGTACTATGCTTTTGAGACCGTTTTCAAATAAAAAATAAGGCAACAAAAATACTAAGGGACTAAACTGCAAATCAAACGAACTCCTGCACATAAATACACATACTTGACAGGGTCACACAGTAATTCGACAGTTGAACAGACCTGGAGAGGTATTCACTATCTAAACAGATTTGCTCTCTGATAATTACAGATACCCACATAATCTTCCATAACAGTAAACAGCTGGCAACTGTTAAATTGGAAATACATAAGAACGATTATGAGAGAAAGTCTTCTCAACGCGAAAACTGGGGAAAAATTACTGAGCTACTGCCGCAGATCTGATAGACGTGCACTAGAAGAAGAATATAAGATGTCCGCCCAAGATCATTTAAGTGTCCTTTGCATGATGTTCTGTTAAAAACTTTACACAATATTCTTGATGACCGCTTCTGCAGAATAAGTATCTCATTAACTTTAGGATCATTTGCCCAGAAGATCATTCCATAAGACTACGAGTGAAAATGTGGAAAACAAACTAATATCCGTTTCTTTAGCTAAACACAATGAGAGATTCTTTACAAAGAGAAACAATCCAGAGTGAGTTACATAAGCCCAATAAATTTTTCGTACAGGTTTTCATTTACTATATGACAAATATTGTCTAAATCCAACTCTAGTACGCCCAGTTTGTTCTTAGAAGCTGAGTAATAAGACTGGCTGTGTGATTTGAGACATAAACTGCTTTCTGTGAACCAGGTGTAGACGTAGTCATTTATCATCTGAGCTGTGTCTGGTAAGATACGGTTAGAACTTTTTTTTTAGTACGCAGGTAGTATCATCAAACGTTGACTTTCATAAACCGAGGCCTAGAGTCAACGAAGGATTACATGTATACGTCAAGGACATGAGTACAGATCGTTATGGGCCTTATATGTTCCCTCAGCCCCAGGTTACCCTCTTTCATGTGACTGTCAGTATGTCTATCTGCTTTCTGTAATTAAGGTAAAAAACTTGCGTAATCTCTCCTAGCCTACTTGCCGTCCAAAGATTTAAAAATAATATCTGTTTCAAAAGTAAGACGAAAGCTACTCCAGTCTTAAGCCCTGCCACATGCTTACGACTGTGACTTAGCTCAACGCTGCAGAAACAGTGAATACTCCAGACGATTCGAGTTTCCTAGGAATACTTGTGTAAGATGTGTGTGTCACATGAGGTTGCTTGATCTCGTCAGTCACTCCTGTTCTTAGTTAGAGCGGACGCGACCGGATAGACGATGTGATTTTCACGCCCTGCATCTTCTCCATCCGTTTCTTTCCGCATTCATGACAAGATTGAAATTTTACCCGTTAACATATGTGTGGCCTAATTCTCAGCGTAAACCAACTGTCTCCTTCTTTTAACAGCGAACCATTATTCCCGATACTTTGTCAGATCATTACTGTGCATGGTTTCCTCAAACTCGCCTGTTTCTATCTTCATTCCTCCATCGCACCTGCTAGCCTTTCTGTATTGTTTCCTTCCTCTTCTTCAGATCAGTAGACTTCTTCTCCGGGTTTGATTCCTTCTGTAATGCTGCTATAGTTCCCTGTTTGATATAATTATTCTCATTCGACAAACAGGAAACTAACTAATTTGTAAAATCAGCGTTCACAAATTCCGAAACACTATGTGTTCATTACTCCACCTATAGTAATAATTATTATTATGATCAATATATTAATTAATATTGTTACTATTAGTTTTGTTATCTTTACTTTTTACAACAGAGATCATATTTTTGGACACAGTCCAGGCTACTTTCAGCTTCCTTAGGAATAGGACTGTTGGCTTAAGTGGTTTTACAATATTTTACTCAAGATAAGGATGGTTCTGAAAAGTGCTATAGATTTTGTTCAAATGGTTCAAATGGCTCTGAGCACTACGGGACTTAACATCTGAGGTCATCAGTCCCATAGAACTTAGAACTACTTAAACCTAACCAACCTAAGGACATCACACACATCCATGCCCAAGGCAGGATTCTAACCTGCGACAGTAGCGTATGTGTGGTTCCAGACTGTAGCGCCTAGAACCGCTAGGCCACCCCGGCCGGCAGATTTTGTTCCGCCATGTTTAACACATTCTGGGATTCTGGACTGATTGTCCTTCATGTTACATTGTACTGATCCTAAGGCTAAAGTAATTATCGAGTTGACGTCGCTTTTTACATTCCAACCTTGACTGACATCGATGGTCACATAGCTGTATTTGTTTCTTTTGAGCCGCCTTATCATTACTGTTCCTTTCTCCCAATACTCTTAGTTTGATTATGAGTTAAGATCTTTTATTTTAGTGATTATTTCAGGATTGTAAGCTGCAGCCGTTCGTCGGGTATGTACCAGTTGACTATACAGAACGGTGTACTATCGATCTGATATGAAAACCTTGTATCTACGGTAATGCAATTTAGCAGGTCTAGTACTACTAGAGTTCTCCATATTAGTCGGTGCCAGTACGGGGCAGCCTGATATTATGTGGTTCGTATACATCACCAAGTCGACAGCTGCCTTCCTCAGTGGTTTTCATTACAAATTTTCCAAATTTCCTACCCACAAGCCCCAATCGCGAACAACCACTAATGGAGTTTCTGATTCTGCTGCCATTATTCCACTTGCAAGCCGTAGATGCGTCTGATCTCCTTCAGCTATACTCTCTTCAATTTGAATGACTCTTGGAAAATTCTCTTATCACGAGTTACATTGCTACAATGCGTGGCAAAAGCAAGTGAAGGCGAGGAGGAAAAGAAACAAAACTTCAAAGGTTGAGGGACCATGTCGCTTGGCCTCTCCAAAGCACTGGAAGAATGGGGCCTCTACCCAAGTCGTCACCATGCTCGCCGACGGTGGTCTCCCACGCATAACCGCAATTCACTGCTGAACGCATAGCGATGCCCTCCATCAGCAGTCCGTGCTTCCCAGTGGCGGCACCACGGCGTTGTGTTTTGGTGTTCCTGGCGGCACACTTCCCCAGCCAGGCTGTTGCTACTCCCTGACGAATGGTGCAGGAGCACACCTGATGTTTTAGGAAGTCCGCTACCTGTCCTCGGATGACAGATGGAGACGTGAAGCTGTTACGATGTTCTTGGTGCAAAATACGACGGCCCTCCCTTGTGGCTGACTGCTGTGGTCGAGCAGGACCTTGACGACCAGTATGCGTACCCTCGGACAGTGTCACCTCGGTCCACTGTCACACACTGAGATGCCACTAATCGGGATGTCGCACTATTCGACCAGGCGGCCAAATGGAGATCCACAATGACGCCCATACCAAATTCCGTCGGGTGCTGATACCGTTCCCTCACACGCGTACCCTCCATCTTCCTGTCCTTCATAGTACTCATTTAGCATTTGCTGGTGTTAGGCCCCTTGTACACCCAATTAGGCCTGGAAGCAACAGTAAACAGGAACAACACCAAGGCACTCTGATGGACGTTATTCCTCCCAAACAGAATTGCCAGTCTAATCATTTATTTACCCATCCATGCTGTCTATGTTACACTGAGTCGGAGCATGTCTTCTGGATGCTTCACTCTTTTCTCAGGCAGTATGTTACAACTGTCATTATTATTATTATTATTTTCCTTTCTCAGACGTTATGTCTGGTTAAAAATGGAAAGTGACGCGGACCTTGATCAAGCGTGACTTCCTTTTAACTGTACGGTATATGTTCAATTGCATTTAGGAACTTTCGGGTAATTGAACACGTATCAATAATTACAGATTTCTGTAGTTGTATATATACGTTTGGATGTAGCTGTATTTCCTTGATGTACTGGTGGATATTGTGTGGTATGACTCCTGTAGTTGATAGTATAATTAGTATAATGTCAACTTTATCCCGATGCCACATTTCCTTGACTTCCTCAGGCAGTTGGATGTATTTTTCAATTTTTTCTCCTGTTTTCTTCTGTATATTTGTTGTATTGGGTATGGATATTTCGATTAGTTGTGTTAATTTCTTCTTTTTATTGGTGAGTATGATGTCAGGTTTGTTATGTGATGTTGTTTTATCCGTTATAATGATTCTGTTCCAGTATAATTTGTATTCATCATTCTCTAGTACATTTTGTGGTGTATACTTGTATGTGGGAACGTGTTGTTTTATTAGTTTATGTTGTATGGCAAGTTGTTGATGTATTAATTTTGCTACATTGTCATGTCTTCTGGGGTATTCTGTATTTGCTAGTATTGTACATCCGCTTGTGATGTGATCTACTGTTTCTATTTGTTGTTTGCAAAGTCCGCATTTATCCGTTGTCGTCTTGGGATCTTTAACAATATGCTTGCTGTAATATCTGGTGTTTATTGTTTGATCCTGTATTGCAACCATGAATCCTTCCGTTTCACTGTATATACTGCCTTTTCTTAGCCATGTGTTGGATGCGTCTTGATCGATGTGTGGCTGTATTAGATGATACGGGTGCTTGCCATGTAGTGTTTTCTTTTTCCAATTTACTTTCTTCGTATCTGTTAATGTTACGTGATCTAAAGGGTTGTAGAAGCGGTTATGAAATTGCACTCGTGTAGCCGATGTATTAATATGAGTGATTGCTTTGTGTATTTTGCTAGTTTCTGCTCGTTCTATAAATAATTTTCTTAAATTGTCTACCTGTCCATAATGTAGGTTTTTTATGTCAATAAATCCCCTTCCTCCTTCCTTTCTGCTTAATGTGAATCTTTCTGTTGCTGAATGTATGTGATGTATTCTATATTTGTGGCATTGTGATCGTGTAACTGTATTGTGTGCTTCTAGGTCTGTGTTACTCCATTTCACTACTCCAAATGAGTAGGTCAATATTGGCATAGCATCAGTATTTATTGCTTTTGTCTTGTTTCTTGCTGTCATTTCTGTCTTCAGTATTTTTGTTAGTCTCTGTCTACATTTTTCTTTTAGTTCTTCTTTAATATTTGTATTATCTATTCCTATTTTTTGTCTGTATCCTAGATATTTATAGGCATCTGTATTTTCCATCGCTTCTATGCAGTCACTGTGGTTACCCAATATGTAATCTTCTTTGTTTAGTGTGTTTTGCCTTGACTATGCTATTTTTCTTACACTTGTCTGTTACAAAAGCCATATTTATATCTTTGCTGAATACTTCTGTTATCTTTAGTAGTTGGTTGAGTTGTTGATTTGTTGCTGCCAGTAGTTTTAGATCATCCATGTATAGCAAATGTGTGATTTTGTGTTTGTATGTTCCAGTAATATTGTATCCATAATTTGTATTATTTAGCATGTTGGATAGTGGGTTCAGAGCAAGGCAGAACCATAAAGGGCTTAATGAGTCTCCTTGGTATATTCCACGCTTAATCTGTATTGGCTGTGATGTGATATTATTTGAATTTGTTTGGATATTAAGTGTGGTTTTCCAATTTTTCTTTACTATGTTTAGGAATTGTATCAATTTAGGATCTGCTTTGTATACTGCCAATATTTGTAGTAACCATGAGTGGGGTACACTATCAAAAGCTTTTTCGTAATCAATGTATGCATAGTGTAGAGACCTTTGTTTGGTTTTGGCTTGATATGTCACCTCTGAATCTATTATTAGTTGCTCTTTACATCCTCGCGCTCCTTTGCAGCAGCCTTTTTGTTCTTCATTTATAATTTTGTTCTGTCTTGTATGTGTCATTAATTTCTGTGTAATGACTGCAGTTAATATTTTGTATATTGTTGGTAGGCATGTAATGGGGCGATATTTAGCTGGGTTTGCTGTGTCTGCTTGATCTTTAGGTTTCAGATAAGTTATTCCATGTGTAAGTGTATCAGGGAATGTGTATAGGTCTGCAGTGTAACTGTTAAATAATTTAGTTAGATGTGAATGTGTTGAGGTGAACTTCTTTAGCCAGAAATTTAATCATTTCCAGGGGCTTTCCAATTGTGAGTAGAATTAATTGCTTGGGTGACTTCATGTTGCAAAATTATCACTTCAGGCATTTGTGGTATCATCTTGTATATGTCTGTTTCTGCTTGTAACCACCGTGCATGCCTGTTATGTTGTACCGGGTTTGACCATATGTTGCTCCAGAAGTGTTCCATGTCTGTTATGTTTGGTGGATTGTCTACTTTAAAGTGTGTGTTATCTATTGTCTGGTAAAATTTCTTTTGGTTTGTGTTGAATGTTTGGTTTTGTTTCCTTATATTTTCACTTTTTTTGTATCTTTTAAGTCGTTTGGGCATTGCTTGTAATTTCTGCTTGTTTTCATCTAATTGCTCTATCGCTTCTTGTTGTGAGACTTTACCTAACCTTTTTCGTTTTTTGTCTGATATTTCATTTCTTATAAATTGTGTTAGCTGTCTGATGTCTCTTCTCAGTTGTTCTGTTCTGATTTGTAGCCTGTGTTGCCATGCTGGTTTTGTGGGTTTCTCCTGTGTGTTGGTTGGTTCTGATCTCTGCCTAGTGTGTATATTTAGTGTAGTGAGTGCTCCTATATAAATCAGTAGTTGTAACTCTTCCATAGTTGTATTTTAATTTATTTTGTTGTGTATGATTGTGTTGATAGTTGTTATTGTTGTTTCGACTTGTGGCCTACTTTGTGGTCTATGCAAGAATGGTCTAATGTCTGTATTTGTGTCTTTCTATTCTATATATGTCAGCTGAAATTTTTATTCTATACCTAACATGTGACCCCCTGCGGGTTCGGGGGTTAGAATAGGCCCGCGGTATACCTGCCTGTCGTAAGAGGCGACTAAAAGGAGTCTCAAACGTTTCGGCCTTATGTGATGGTCCCCTGTCGGGTTTGACCTCCATATCTCAAAATTTTTCCGAAGAGCGAACCGATTGGGGAAGGGCGCCTTACTTGGTGCCTTGTGTCCATGTTGAGTTCAGAACTTTCGCCATCTTATTCGTCGTTGCATTACAGTCTTGCCCGCTCTCCATCGCTTGGGCATGGATACGCTCCTGCGTACACTTTCTGCCAAACACTGTGCAGGGCCATTTTCTGCACTGACGGCGACCATGGACCACATGTCACCTAACATCCAGCACGGTAGCCAGTCCGTTGTGGTGGGGCCGCCATGTACCCTGTTGGTTGTAGCCCCCTGACAACACAGGGTTCGCTCTACTGATGCCTGCGCCGTTAACTCCCCGCGTATCCCAAGGAGTAGATGCCCATCTCCTTGGGGCATCGGGACTCTCGGCAGTGGCCATCCTGCCAGGTGGCCTTTGCTGTGGCTGGGTGGCGCCCATGGGGAGGGCCCTTGGTCGGAGTAGGTGGCATCAGGGTGGATGACACGCAGTGAAGCGTGGCACATCTTCTATTGCTGGTGGCCAGCCACCAGCAGTCTCTAAGCGTTCGAGGGCCCATTTCAAAGGTAACGTTTATGACCCCCAATCGTTCCCCTCCCTCGCCACACCATGGGAGGAAGGAAAGACATTAAATGCAAGTGAGCAGTATTCGCCCAGGTATCTTGTGTGTACTAGAGCTGATGGTGACTCGTTTCTATCCGTGAAGCCTCAGTTCTTTGTAGAGCATTTAGAGGACAAGTTTGGGGAGGTGGAGGGCTTGTCCAAGATGCGGTCCGGATCGGTGTTGATAAAAACGGCATCCTCCGCCCAGTCGCGGGCCTTGCTCGCTTGTACTAAGCTGGGGGATGTCTCCGTCACTATCACGCCCCATAAAAGTCTGAATATGGTCCAGGGCATAATCTTCCACAGGGATGTCCTTTTACAGTCCGATGACGAGCTGCGCGCCAACTTGGAGCGCCGAGGTGTCCATTTCGTCCGGCGCGTCCTCCGGGGTCCGAGGGATCGTCAAGTTGCCACCGGTGCCTTCATCTTGGCCTTCGAGGGTGACACGTTACCTGAGAAGGTCAAGGTGATGGTGTACCGTTGTGATGTCAAGCCGTATATCCCTCCCCGATGCGGTGCTTCAAGTGTTGCAAGTTCGGCCATATGTCTTCGCGCTGTGCTACCGACCTCGTCTGTCGCGATTGCGGTCGACCATCCCATCCTGATCATCCCTGTGCCCCGCCTCTAATCTGTGTGAACTGTGGTGAGCACCATCCACCTTGCTCGCCAGGCTGTCCGCTTCTGCAGAAGGGGCGGAAGATCATGGAAATCAAGACCCTCGACCGACTGACGTACACTGAGGCGAAGCGGAAACATGATCGGCTTCATCCAGTGCGCATGACAGCTTCTTATGCCGCAACTGTCACTCCTTCTACAATTACATCCACTCCAGTCAGCTCTCAGAGTCGAAGTCCCACACCTGCCCCCTTGATGGTGGGGGGCACTAAACCCACTGTTGCTCCTGCTCCATTTACTTCAGGGGCAACAACCCCCCCCCCCCCCCCAACCATCGGGGACATCAGTTCCCCCTTCCCAGCCAGAGAAGCATAAGACTTCTTCGGCTACTCTCGTAAGGAAGGGGTCCCTTGGGGACCTCCCTTCGCAAGTTCCGACCGGTACCAAAGCCGACAGCCGCAAGTGGCTTAAACAACCGCCGGTCCCTGGTCGTCGGAACACGCGGTCGTCGTCTGTCCCTGAGACTGACCCAGTGACGCCCTCCCAGCCTGAACCACCCAAGGCGCAGCGTGAGAAGCAGAAGAAGAAGAAACTCCCCAAAACTACCGATATTGCGGTGGCACCCATTCCACTGCTTCCTACAAGCTCTGCGTCTGAGGATGAGGTGGAGATTCTGGCGTCCGCTGAGGACGTGGATCTCGCCAGTCCCTCGGACGCAATAGATGGCTGTTGTACAGGTGGTGACTCAGTAGCAGCAGGGGCCCCGGAGGCGTAATCTGCCTCCCCAGTCCCTTCACGCCTTTCCCATACATGGCCAATACCATCCTCCAGTGGAACTGCAGCGGTTTCTTCCGAAATCTAGCTGAGCTCCGCCAACTTCTCAGGCTTCATCCTTTCCTTTGCATTGCTCTGCAGAAAACTTGGTTTCCAGCAATGTGAACCCCCGCCCTCCGTGGCTATCGGGGTTATTTTAAGAACCGGGCAGCTTATGAAAGGGTGTCTGGTGGCGTCTGCATACAAGTCCTCAACTCTCTTCACAGCGAGTTTGTACCTCTACAAACAGCTTTAGAGACTGTCGCTGTTCGGGTGTGGACGCCACAGGCTATTACCATTTGCAGTATTTACCTTCCACCGGATGGTGCTGTCGCGCAGCATGTCCTGGCTGCTCTGATAGCGCAACTGCCGCCACCTTTCTTGTTGCTGGGCGATTCAATGCCCACAACCCTCTATGGGGTGGGACTGTCTCCGATGACCGCGGTCGTGCCGTGGAGTATTTGTTGGCTCAGCTCGACCTTAGCCTCTTGAACACCGGTGCTCCCACGCATTTCAGTGTGGCCCATGGCTCGTTCTCGGCCATCGATCTCTCTCTTTGCAGCCCCGGACTTGTCCCATCCCTCCACTGGCGAGTGCATCCTGACCTGTGTGGTAGTGACCATTTTCCCATCTATTTGTCACTGCCCCAGTGTCATTCTTCTGGGCGCACGCCCCGCTGGGCTCTCCACAGGGCTGACTGGCCGGGTTTTACTTCCGCGGCAACCATTGAGTCTCCCCCACAGGGTGACATTGACGAGGTGGTCCGTGTCTTAACTACGTCAATCATTTCGGCGGCCGAGGCTGCCATCCCCCGCTGTTCTGGACTCTCTTGGAGGAAGGTTGTACCCTGGTGGTCGCCGGAGATTGCTGAGGGTATTCGCGACCGTAGGCGGGCTCTCCAGCGTCATAGGCGGCACCCGTCTCTAGAGACCCTCATCGCCTTTAAGAGGCTCCATGCCTTGGCCCGTCGTCTTATTACACGGCGTAAGTAGGAGTGCTGGGAGAGGTATGTCTCATCCTTAGGCTCCCGTGTCTCCCCCTCGCTCGTGTGGTCCCGGATACGGCGGATTTATGAACACCAGACCGCTATGGGTGTCCCTGGGATCTCCTTGGACGGCGCTGTTTGCACGGACGCTGCCGCCATTGCTGAACACCTTGCTGCCCACTTTGCTAAGAGCTCTGCGACTGCAACTTGTCCCCCCGCCTTTCGCTCTCTCAAGGAGCGAGCCGAGCGGACGCCGTTATCATCCCACACGCGTCGTTCTGAAACCTACAATGCTACCTTCAGCGAGAGGGAATTCCTCGCTGCCCTCGCCGATTGCCCTGATACAGCACCAGGACCAGACTGCATCCACACCCAGATGCTGAAGCATCTCTCCAGGGACTGCCAGAGACACATCCTCACCATCTTTAACCGCATTTGGAACGAGGGCGTGTTCCCGTCGCAATGACGAGAGGGTCTTATTGTCCCCATCTTGAAACCCAGTGCAGACCCACTGGCGGTGGGCAGCTATCTTCCCATTACCCTCACCAGCGTTTTGTGCAAATTGCTCGAACGTATGGTGGGGCGGCGTCTGTGTTGGGTCCTTGAGTCGCGCGGTCTCCTCGCTCCATCCCAGGGTGGCTTCCGTCGGGGCGGGTCTGCAGCGGACAATTTGGTGCGGCTGGAATCTGCTATCCGTACGGCCTTTGCCCGACGTCAGCATCCCGTTGCTGTATTTTTTGATCTGCGGAAGGCGTATGACACCACATGGAGGCATCATATCCTTGCTACGTTACATGCGTGGGGTCTTCGTGGTCAGCTCCCAGCTTTTCTTCAAACCTTTTTATTGCGCCGCTCTTTCCGGGTGCAAGTGGGTGCCGTCTCAAGTTCATCTTATATACAGGAAAATGGGGTCCCGCAGGGCTCAGTGTTGAGCGTCTCGTTATTTCTAGTGGCCATTAATGGTCTGGCTGCAGCCGTGGGGTCGTCGGTGTCTCCTTCTTTGTATGCCGACGACTTCTGCATCTCATTTAGCTCCACGACTACGGGAGTTGCAGAACGCAGGGTGCAAGTAGTCATTCGCAGCATCATGGGCTCTGACTCATGGTTTTCAGTTCTCTGCAGCCAAGACTCGAGTTATGCACTTCTGCAGGCGTCGGACGGTCCACCCTCATCCTGAACTTTACCTCGACGGCCACCTGCTTGGCGTGGTGGACACTTGTCGCTTCTTAGGACTCGTGTTTGATGCCCGGCTCACATGGGTTCCTCATATTACTCAGCTGAAGCAAAAGTGCTGGCGGCACCTCAACGCCCTCCGCTGCCTGAGCCACACATCTTGGAATGCGGATCGCTGCAGGCTGTTGATTATACAGAGCCCTTGTGCAGTCCCGGCTTGATTATGGGAGCCTGGCCTATGGGTCTGCATCGCCCTCAGTGTTGTAGTTGTTAGACCCCATACACCACTGTGGGGTTCGGCTTGCAACTGGCGCTTTTCGTACCAGCCCCGTGGCTAGTCTACTGGTGGAGGCCGGGGTTCCCCCGCTGCGGATTCGCCGCCATCGACTGCTCGCCGACTATGCTGCCCACGTGCATTGCTCGCCTGGCCATCCCAATCGACGCCTGCTTTTCCATGCCGTGGTCCTCTATCTGCCCTAAAGGCGACCTAGATCTGGGCTTTCCATAGCTGTCCGCGTCCAGTCCCTGCTGTCGGAACTGGGGTCATTCCCTCTTCTCCTTCCCTTCCGGGTCCGTGCGCCCACTCCTCCCGCGTGTTTGCCCCGTCCGTCCGTCCGTCTGGACTTGGCACAGGGACCCAAGGACTCGGTTCCGCCTGTGGCCCTCCGTCGCCGTTTTCTTGCGCTCCTCGCCTCATTTTCAGGCTGTGAGACTGTCTACACTGATGGTTCCCTGGTTGAAGTTCGCACTGCATACGCTTTTGCTCACGCTGCCCATGTTGAACAGCGCTCCTTGCCGGCTGGCTGCAGTATTTTTACTGCAGAGCTGGTGGCCATATCGCGCGCTCTTGAGCATATGCATTCCTGCTCAGATACGTCCATCGTCATCTGCAGTGACTCCCTGAGCGGCCTCCAGGCCATCGACCGCTGCTATACCTCTTCTCCTTTGGTGTCCTCTATTCAGGAGTCTGTTTCCGCCATTACCCGTTCTGGTCGTTCGGTGGTCTTGGTTTGGACGCCAGGTCACGTTGGCATACCGGCGAACGAACGTGTTGACAGGCTGGACAAAGGGGCGATCGACGCCCCAGCTTTGGAGATCGGCCTCACGGCTTGCGATCAGCAGTTGGTGTTGCGCCGTAAGGTGCTTGGGATGTGGACTGCTGAGTGGCGAGGCATGACATCCCTGAATAAACTGCGGGCTGTTAAGGAGACGACCGATGTGTGGCGCTCCTCCCTGCGGGCTTCTCACAGGGACTCTGTCATCCTGTGTCGGCTCCGCATCGGCCATACCTACCTGACGCACGGCCATCTTTTGCGTCAGGAGGATCCCCTCCTGTGTCGGTGTGGGTTCCGGCTGACGGTCGCCCACATCTTGTTAGAGTGTCCCCGACTGCGCCCCGTCCGGCAGTCTTTTAATCTCCCGGGCACTGCCTTTGGTTTTATGTGACAATGACTCCATGGCTGACGACGTTTTAAATTTTATGCGTGGTAGTCCTTTTTATGGTTCCATTTAGAGAGGTCCTGCACCTTTCCCTTTCTGTGTCTCTTGTCCTCGAGTCTCTCATATTTGGTTGCAGATTTTAGTGTGTAGTCGGTTGGTTGACTGTTTCCCTTTTTTGTTGTCGTGGTCAGTCAAACAGTCTCCGGTCTTCTTCTTTTGTTCTGTTTCTTTTTGTCTGCTGTCTTCGTGTCTGTAGTGTTCGTTACCGCATTTGTGTTGTTTTAGGGCCTGGGGGGGGAGTCTCCTTCCCCTTGGGGTTTTACCTGCTTCGTGCATTTATGTCTCGCCTGTTTTTGGAATGGGGGACTGATGACCTTAGCTGTTTAGTCCCCCTTAAACATCCCAACAACCACCACCACCATCTAACATGTGTGTCACTTCGTGTTCTATTTGTGCTTGTTCTGGTGGCTGTCTTAAGATTTCGTTTTCCTCTAATTGTTTAATTGATGCATGTTGTTCTTTGTTTGTTTGCTCTTGGATGTTTGAGTCTATTATTGTATTTCCTTCTTCTTCTGATTGCACATTATTTTGTTCAAGTATTTGTTGTACTTGTTGTTTGATATTTTCTAATTCTGACTGGGGTATCCTGTTATTTTTGATTATTACACGGATCTGATCAGCTCTTCGTTGTTCTGTTAAAAATTTTAATTCTGTGTATCTGGTAATAAATGTTGTGTATACTTGTGATCTGTATCTAGTTGTGTTGGTTCCTAAGTTTGTTGCCTGGTAATAACAGAACATGAGGTGTCGGTTAACTTCATTTGACCGTCTCATCCTCTGTCTTTGTTTTCCTTCTAGGATGGTTGCAGGAAGCATATCCTGCAAAACACCTCTATTTGGATTTAAATCATTTTCCGTGTGGCTAGCACTGTCGTTACCATTGTGGACGGGCATAGGGTTCAAGCGTCGTCCCGGACCATGACAGCGCTTGTCCGAGGCTTCATTAGTTCTGTCCTGAACCAACCAATCACACTAAAAGGGGGGTTAGCCCTATTAGTGGTTTGTTCTTTTCGTCGCCTTTTACGACTGGCAGAACATACCGGGGGCCTATTCTTTTGCCAGGCCTTCACGGGAAGAACACTAAGGCACTCTGATGGCCGTTATCTCTCTCCAACAGAATTTCTAGTCTAATCATTTATATACCCATTCATGTTGTCTACGTTACACTCAGTCGGAGCATGTCTTCTGGATTCTTCACTATTTTGTCAGGCAGTATATTACTATTATTGTTATTATTATTATTATTAGTGTGGTTATTGTTATTATTATTATTATTATTATTACTGTGGTTATTATTATTATTATTATTATTATTATTATTATATACTGCTCATGTGTTACATATTTTGTAATGTTACCTTAATAATGGTAACTGTTTATATGGAACCCCTTCAGTATGAGGTCGCAAAAGGCCAATGATATTAACAGCATTTGACAGTTCGCAAATTGTCTACCGCGCAACCACAGTATTGGCTGATAATGCCAAAAGTGGTGGGGGCTGGAGTATACAATGGTGAGCACAACATGCTACGGAGCGTAGTTGGACTGCTTCGTCGACTCGTAACTGACAACGGCGCTACAGTGCTAGTAGTGTTGATACAAAGCAGAGCAATGGGGACGATATACAAAGTAAACGTTGCATTATATCTACACATTGCATTATATCTACACATTGCATTATATCTAGAACGGTTGCCGAAGTTGACATTTCTTCAGAAAGTATTTCGAATAAGTCCGCAGCAATACGACCTGACATGGTCAGACAAAACAGTGTTAGAAACAAGGCCAAGGGAACTGGAACAGCTAGGTAAGATTCAAGGAAAACATCTTTCACGCTCTAGTTAATATTCTTCATTTAAGCAGGACCCAAAATTTTTCAATAAGAGAACATTTCCGGTGTTTAAAGAAATATAATTTACATAAAAAGAACTCTTAGCACAAACTACAGACCAACTCAAGCGCTTGAAAAATGTTCACAATCACCAAATTCTTAAAAGAAGTGTTAACAATCCAAACTTAAATTCTTCTCTCAATTAAAAGCAACAGGATTTTCAACGTATTAACCATATAAGACAAACAAACAAGTGACACTCCAAACATATATTTTCAGGGCAGGATTCCAATAATGTATAACTGCTTTAATATATTAAAGTCACAGTAATTCCACCATACTTAAGAAAATCTAACAATTTCTTTCAGTAAAACAACATGAACGTTCTTAAAATATGAACATTTTAAGAAAGAAACAACTGTTTCAGAGACACCCTGAAGATACACATTGAAGGCAGGCTTATTGGTTTACGTTACTCTTGATTCGGTGAGCCTAATGCAGAGCCATCGTCCCTCAGTTCTCTCAGATCCGGGCGTCCTTCCACTCCGTCAGACAGGCGTCATCTTGTGCAAGGCGTGGCCCCACGTCGGCAAAACTAGAACACATTAAGGCGCGTGTTTAACGATTGGTTTCATACCACTTGTCCAGAAATAGTATTTATAAATACATACAGGAGAGTAATCTAAGAGGGGAAAACAAGACCGGTGCGAAATAGGAGACTGTCTTCGTGAAATCACAGTCAAAAGCCAAGGGGCGGAAACCACTACCCGCAACACCCTGCGGCCGAATAGGACCGAAACACAAGACAAACGTTATGGAGACGCAGAATATATCAAGAGGTGGCCGCCAGACGTAAAGGTTAAACCAAACAGCCTCGCAACTTCGATAAACTTCGGAGAAGATAATACCTTGCACACTTCAAGGGTGGAGTTAATGATATCCACCCATTATCCTAAAGATGTGAGAAAACATCTAGCATAGAACACCGATGGACCTTCAGATTAACTGAATAAATACGGAGCAAGTGTTACGAAGGCAACGCTAACCAGGCTCATTAATGCAGAAATTCACGTAAGCAAACAGCTAAGCCACCAGTCAGAGTTTGTAACTAGAATCAAATTTGTGTGTCTGGCATCACAGCAGTACAGCCATTCCGCCAAATAAAAGACGTTGAAGAACGTCATTAAGCAGTGGAAAAACGACGAGGATGGACGACGATCCCCCTCAACCAGATGCAACACCCCTGTGCCTTTCGTTCTGAATAACGGTGGGAGCTCCTCCTGTCCGTTCTTCCGGCCAGAGCTGGTCCACGCGACTGCCCTGCATCGATCACTCCGTCGGCCGCACTGACAGCCACATGCTCTCGTGGCCACCGTCGCTGGAATCGAACGCCTCCGGCAGAACAAGGACATCACAGTAGCGAACATACACAGGAAAGACAGACCCCAGGAATTCGAAGCAACTGAGCCGCAAGGCTCACGACCATGTAGTGCATAACAACAAGTAGTGATCCTCATGGCAGGACAAGCTGCATTTGTTACAAAAACTGGTGTCTGCCCACTTGAAGCAGGCTTCTTACATCATAGTGACCTACGCCGTTATGCACATTAAACTGTGCGTGACACAGATTACAGTGATTTCTAGCGAAGCAATGAACGGTTGCGCAACTTCAAGCAGTGCTACGGAATTTTAAGGCTCAAGACAACGAAATTTCAAACAAAGCCTCAACTTGGCGATGCACAGCAAACTGCAGATTCGGGCCGAAAACAAAGTTATCCTATCTTTCAGTAATAAATTCCTTTTCAGCTCCGTCCAATCTGGAATTGAAGAGGAAATGCAAATGTAAGTAACCCAGGAAATTAGAGATATCGAGAGAGTTGTATCAAGATCAGTTAACATCAGTGCGTTAAGATATTCGTATATACTTAAGCCGGATGTTAATCTGGACGGTAAATTGGTTGGAAATTTATTTACTGCACTGCGAGGACTGGCAGTGCTCTCCCCCTACAGTTCTTTCTTGTATGCGTGATCTTGCAAGAGAAGTAGGGAATGACAGCGAGAAAGAGTGGGAAGACGGGCTTGAGAGAACTACAACTATGATATGAGCGCACATTTTGGCCAATAGCTGTGTCAAAATAAGTCACTTACAGTAAACTGTACTTCCTAAAAAGTGTATGACATTCCAAATTCAGCCTCTGTTTTCCGTGCCTACAAAACATATTGTAGCACTATATGCAGTTACGCCTTAAAGGGTAGCCAGTTTCACGATAAGCTGCACGACAGACTGTTTCCCCTCGGTTCCGTGCCATCACATTCCATTAGTTCCCATCACCTCGTTACACCAATATGGTTCTATACGCATTTTCTAAGAGTGGAAACCAAACTGAACGTCCTGAAAGCTTTTGACTCGCAAGGAGTTTGTCATCCACTTGATGGTGCGAACCTTTGAGCATTTCTCGAATGTCGACGATGTCCATTTTGTGGAGTGTAATACGTTCATCACAGAGATCTCTGCACCTCACAGTCACTCATTCACTGTCGCCGTTTGATGTACATGCTGAGTCGTTAGCAGCTACTATTTTTCATGTCATAATTGTCACCACAACACTTTCATATGGGCCTTACTAAACACTGAACTTGAGACCTCGCACTCAAGCGGTTCCTTGCTAGATGTACCTTGAGAAACGTATCCACAATGAAATGTCGCTGAACTGTCTCGTGAGTAACTGTTCACCAAAATGTCAGTATGACGAAGCGAATATCGAGGTATTGCTCACTTTTTCAGTATGCCCTGCACTTTGGCGTTCTCTGCCTCTGACGTCACGTGCTCGTGACGTTGGTGCGTGTGACGTGTG